>NW_019211455.1:43159980-43346968 GCF_002443255.2 Varroa destructor | reverse complement strand
AAAATATAATAAATATTCTATTGGAATATTTATAGGAATACATTTTAAAGTGTTGTTTTTTGCGCATGCCCTGCCCTAAAAATCTGTATAGCACCATGGCAACATGGACGAGTTTAACGTATCTCTATCAGACAGACACAACTTTAGGAAAATCGTAATAAAGACTTTAGCTCTGACTGCACCGATTTCGACCTCAATTGCGGTTTAGAATACTTTACCTAATGGCAAGTGACACGATAAATTAGGTGACACTTCATTGGGGCTTCGTTATGTTGAAATCCATTCTCGTTTCAAGCAGAAACATCATTATTATAAACGGGAAAAGAATTTTCATTAAATTGTTACATCTGACATGAGAGCGTACTAAGCACAAAAAGCGTCATCGTTCTAACGAAACCCTTGATTTTAGTTCTAAATTCTAGCACTGCCACTTTTCTATAAAAGTTAATCCGCGTGATTCTACCTAAAAACTGGTCGACTACGGTCACGCTACACCCGTCCTATATCATTTTCTAATCGATTCAACGATATAGATCTACTCTTTCGCATACGTAGATCTATCATTTATACGGTCCTACAATGGGCGAAAAACCCAATCAGCCAGCTGATCGGAGCGAGAACTTAAAAGTATCGACAACTTTCGCCTGTGTCGCTGGAGTCAAACGGGGTCGGGTGGGGCTATCTGAGGAGCTATACGGGTCTGCACGAATCAGTGCACAATATAGATCTTCGAAGAGACAATGCGCGATTGTACGACAGAAAATCAGCGGCTAATCCAATGAACTTTATAACGTGATCTAAACTTGAACAGTATCGGAGCAGTCTTTGAATGGCCTCGGCATATCTACAATAAGCATTTCGATACATTTTATTGTAAAGTTAGCGTTGATTTATAATACTGCCCAACGAAATGTCCAGAGATTAGGGAAACAGATAAAATCTACAGGTTTGACTTTTGTTGCCCCTGGTTTCATTACCTGTATTACCCAGATTAATGAATTACTGGTTTTAGCGGTTCTTATTATTCAACATTGATAAGAGATTCGCAGGTTTGTAAAGCCCACACCACACTTGCAACCTTCTCAATCTGGCAGAAAAATAAATAATTAGATTTTATGTGCCAAATTCGAGCAGCAACAACAACAATAACAATGGCAGCAACAAAGGTAACAATATAGTCACATATTGATATTATATTCGAGTTTACAACAACGATAATGATGCCAGTCTCAAAAGAGAGACATTAAAATATGTAGTTCACGACAGTGGTTTTGTCTTTATTATCGGGTAAAATGGATGTTGCTCAATCTATACGGAAATTCGGTCACGCGTTTCACTTTTGACGCTCCTAACTTATCCGTAACGTATCCGGTCGTCTCGAGCAACTAACCTCGACGCCTCATCCTTACCGTTATAACCAATCTGGCCAATAGCCCCAGTGGTGTGCAGTTATTATTAGCCGACGCCTGCCATCACCGCGGGAGTAGCGACAATTGCGGTGTGCAGCATTCATCGTTGAAAGCTAGAGGTAATTGATAATATCGCGGCCGCCGCACATTCAGACATTTCGCCCTATCGTTATCTTCGCCATACGCTACATCTTTACGAGGAAATATCTTCTGAGGCTTGTTCAGATGGTGACGGTTGCAGGTGAAGCTTCGTCACACAGGAACATGGCCAACACCACATAGCCACGAGTTTGACGCTCCTTATTAATATTATTATAGCTAAATTATGATCTTGCCGTAGCTAATTTACTTCTGCTGCTACCCGACGGTGGAACAGGGCTGGGATGAGATTGCTTGGTACTGCCGAAGCGTCCAACGGTGACGAGGACAACCTCTACAGTAAAACACGAACGCGGCGTAGATCCGTTGCCTTCAAAGTTGCTACGCGTGAGGCCTATGGACTTACGTTGAAGACCGTTATTGTATGCTACCGGACTGCCTGGTTTTCTGCAGGGATATATCACCAGGATGCCTAGTCGCGTGAGTTCATATGTGGAGAACGGGGAGGGGGGGGAGCGGGGGGATACTGTATTAGAAATGGGATGTTAAGAAGCCTCTGTAGCAACGGGGTTTGGGGCAGCGCCCTAGTCGAAGCGTAAGCTGCCGCTGTGCTGTGATATTTTAGCACCGCCGCCGCTTGTTCGTTCTCTATAAGGTGCTGTTGGGAGGCGCCTAGTTTGAAATTACACCTCTAAGAACGAACGCCCGGCAGGCTGGCAGTTTGCTGCTGCTACTACTGCTGGCTAAAAAAGGGGCGGGACTTGAACTTCAGAGCGCAGCCGAGGCTTCTGAGCGCGGCTTCAAACGAAGGGTTGGTCGCTGAGACTGCTACTACTGGTACGGCTGTTCTTGCCGTCGCAGCCGCTGATGTTGAGGCGCTGGAGCGCCGGCATTTCCCGCTCTCAAAACCCTCTCGGAACCCTCCAGCAGTAGAAGCAGCAGCCGCCGACGCAGCAAGCGCTGCTTCTCTCTTTAGCGCTAACCATTCAGTGCACAAGCAAGCAATGCCCCGTACGGTGCATTTCGTTGCGTTCCTCAAACTATCCCAATCTCGATGGCTTGCTCCCCGACCGACTCATTCCCCCCATAACGGCCCATACCTAAAGAACGATGCCCGCCCACCGCCAGGGGGCGCTGAATCTTCATCTCCACCCTCACACTAAAAGGGACCACCTCTTATAGTGGGTATCCTATCAGCCCTTAATTCCCCCCAAATCACCCCTCAAGCCCCAGTCCCATTACCCCATGAAGACTACCGACGCCTTCAGGCTTCACCATCGTCAAGGCAGAATCCTCCTTCAACCTCCTAGCTGCTACCTCACTTGCCCAGACCCAGCGTGGACTCAGCAATTCTCCAAGACCCGATTTTCTAAAAAAAATTGTCCCCCCTTTTTAATGAGGAAAAACTGTCATTCCCCTGAAGTCACCAGGCGGCGGTTTCGGTAGGCGACGCCTGACGCAGCTGCCGCGGCGTCCGTCCAGCCCCATTTCTCTTTCAAGTCAGTCACCCATCCTGGTGCCGCAGTAGTCACCGCCAGACAAACTCAGACCCACCCAGCACTAAAGCCCCCTTCAGGAAAGAATCGGGGACCGAACAGAAGCAGGGAAAAAACGCAGGGAACCAAACCAAACCGGACGACGAACGAATCGATACGGAGAGGCGCTGCTGCTGTCGATGAGGCCCCGGAGAGGCCTCTCTTCTAACCCTCGGGAGTATTGAGAACGAAGGGTAGTTGGAAGAATGTTTGTGTAGTAGCTCTTCTTCTACCGAATGCTGATTTTGATGCAGGCGCCGGCTGACGTTGACGCTGAGGCAGCTAATGCGACTGAATGCAGCTCGATACGAGCGAGGCTAACTCGATGGCTAAGGCAATTGTACTGCTGCTAAAGAAATGAAGGATTAACAAACGCTAAGGAGTCGAGTTTAGTTTTGTTGCATGGATAAAACACAGGCCCGCATATACAAAGGAGTCGCTTCACCTCAGAGAAGGAAAAAGAGGCTATGATTGATAATACGAGGACCTTCCAAATTATTTAGCGTTACGGAGACTTTATACAAAAAAATATATGGAGTGTAAGACTGAGTTATAACGCATGGAAATTACCAGTTACTGTGCTTAGAAATTGCATGTAATTTGTTCGTGAATTAAGCTAGAGTTTAATCGGAACCTTTTCTTTAATGCACATAGGTACCTTTGATATTTATGGGCTTGTTGAATAAAGATTGCCGCTTTTTTATTGTCTGTAATCCATCTATTCCATATTTTTATAGACAATAAATGTAGCAAAAGATAAACCTATCCCCTCCCCCAAAAAAATGTTCAATAAGATGCGTATTTACATGTTCCTCTATATCGCCTATCCTTCGTATTATGCCCCGTAAGAATACTCGATTTCGCAGGACAGTTTTGAAATATATTGTAAGCTACCCGTTATGTACTATCCCCACCGTTCTGGTTCATGTAAGGTTAATTGTTACAGAACTATAGCCTTGCGTAAAAATTTCGAATGAAATTTTCATTAATATTTTATTATTAATATCTTATTTAATCGGACGGAACTGCCCACCAAAAGAGACGTTTGGTCTTCGGCGACTCGCAATGGAGAAACCAAGTTCGTATGCCGACCTTTCATCATTAATACGGCAAATTCGGCAAGCCTTTGAATAAGTAAATCTCGACTTTTGCAATGGGCAGATCAATAATTTTTCGCTGTTTGTTCAATAATACATTACCCACCAAGTAAATCTAAGAGGCGCTCTAGTTGATTGTCAAAGTTACCTCGAGCACTTCCAAACTCGTAGTTATAATACTTGACAACTATTTTCCTATTTAGTTATTCCTAGGATACGATACATCGAAAATTGATATAAGATCTTCTTCTGGTCTCTTTAACGCTGGAAATACCAAATCATTTGTAACTGCAAAAATACATAGCTACGTCCCGCTGTTTTCTGTACAGGTATTGCTTGATATACAGAAGGGGAGGAACGGCTCGTTTGTCTCTATTGCTGTTATTGTCATTGCCGTTAGTTTATCTGAATTATTTCTACTTATTACCAGCCTAACCACCCCCCAACTACATCTGTTCTTCGGTTTATCTTTCTGTTTGCGTATGTACACTACACATAAGCAGCCTAGCACCGCTGCTGCCATTTTACACGCTGCCGCATATGCAATGTATACTACTTCTTTATTCATATATATATATATACTTGTATATATTGTGTGTGTATATATGTATTGGTGTGTGCATGTGCATACATTATCTCCCGGACCCAGGGGACCTTTATCGTGTGTTTATTGGCTAACGATGACTAGCGTGGGGTTAAGCGTGGGCAGATAGGGTCATGTGCGTGTTCTGCCCCCCCGCCCCCCAATCGTGAGCGGGGCGGAGCCTCTTCTGTACTCTCTATGCGGATGTCATACTCTCGTTTTGGCATGCAGAGAATCCTGCATATAGAACAGTGCCAAAGGAAATTCGCGTCGCGGACGCTACAACAGCTCAGAAGCATCTACAATCCAGTGGCATCCAGGAACTGGCCGTTTGTTTGATGTGCGTACGGTCCCTCTCGCTCTGCACACCCGGGTGCTGTTATGCCGGAGAGCATTACCGCAGGGCCTTCTATGCACGCCACACCTTCCCCTGCCTCTGCTCCCTATTGGATGGGTTCCGCAACGAGTCTGTGGTCGCAGACAGCGGGTCAACTCGAGGGCTTGTCCTAGGGTCGCTTAGAGGCCTCGTCGAAGCTGGGATATTAGGCCGGACGGAGGCCAGGCGAAGGGAGCACGCTGGGCCTTCTGCATACTCAGTAGCACGAGTTTCAAGAGAGGAAGGGGCGGGAGAAAGAGGAAGCCTGTCGACCACGGCCCGGCAGGCCACGATTTGGCTAGAGCTGCGATTGGTCTGCGTCTTTCTTTTCCTCTTCTCGGAGAGGTTTGTGTCAGTTAGGCTACTTCGGTTGGCCGACAACGACAAATGAATCTCAAAGCAGCGACAGCAGCCGCCGTGGCCACAGACCCGACACAATGTAGCTCCATCTATATCAATCGGTCAGAAGAACTGGTTCTCTGAAAGAGCTCCCGCAGTCGCGTCTCGTCCAGCCTACCTAAATCCAACAACCACCACGAGCCTCGTCGAACCCCCTCGAACCCTCCCGCCAAAGTAACCGACTTGATTCTGCCAGGGTTGAGGTAGCTCCGTGGCCATTTGAATCAGACGTCAAAGACAAACAGAAAGAGAAAGAATGAACGACCGACGACAATTGAACCTAAACCATGTCGGAGGGCCGCTGCAAGCCTTAGAACGACCACTTGGTCGTTGAACCAAGGCCTGAATGTCTCGCAAGGGGGCAGAAGGCACGTTTGCCCCGTTCGATCACTATTTCCACCACCGCCTTGCCACAGTCTCTGTCCGTAGTTGGGGAACAGTGGGGCAAACAAAAGGGAAGAGCTTTCGATTTCCTGCTGCGGCAGCGGCGGTCGTGGTGGGATATTGGCTTCTACAACTATTCACAGGTGAAAACCATTACAGCAGCCTATGCGGTTCTTACGTTGTATGTACCAGCCTATTGCGGCGATTGGTGTGGGCTAGTTGGTACGAATGTATGTACAATGGGGCATAAATACGCCGGGGACTCGGTATTAGAGGTCGATCACTGGGAGAGGAACGAACGCAAAAATAACCCGGATGTCATCAACCAGATGACAATGAAAGCCGAAAAAGGCCGGAACAACAAGAGGAGAACAAAGGCCAGAAAGGACAGCTGAACCAGCGACGATACCAAGAGGCAGATATGTGTGCATAAGCAACAACAGACAAAAACGATAGCAGACCCTCGTTTGACAGTCATGGGGACATGGGCTGGAAGACACATCGGCCGACAGGCGCAGGTCGTAATTGAATAAACCTAATCTATGTTATTTCATTGTCGCCGCAGCTGCATGCGTCTAGGGGCATTATTGCCATAGAACCGTTGTTACGCGCTGTTGCCCATCAGGTAGATACAAGGTTCCTGTGCGAAGACGTCGCTGAAAAGGTTAACACTTCGAATCACGTCGGCATAATTGACCAATAACGATCAAGCGCTGCTGGAAATTGCTAACCGTCAAAGAAGATAATCAGACCTGTCCTATACAAAGGTACTGGGTATGCTTTTCGTCATAGACAAAATAGGTCGGCGTTTAATTGGCGACCTTGTACTATCTATGCAATGGATGCATAGTGGCAGAATTTTTTCTCAGTGGCCGCAATAAGCTGAGCGTCGAGTTGAATCTATGGAAAATGTACCTTGTTGCAGATGACCTGTAACCATATTGCAAGTCGATTTCACAGAACTATTGACATTCACATTAAAGTTATCGATTTATATCTATTAAGGTAAGTAAGTTGCGTCGATCGGGAAGCGCCCCCTGGTAGGTTGTTGAGTAGCAGCTGTACTAATCGTTACGTGAACCTACGTTGAAAATGACGTATTATAACGTCAAATGCAATTAGATATGCTGTGATCACTTGGGTCGACCCCGCGCGTATCTACAAGGCGCATTTTAGCATTCTGTCATACATTATAGCGCCACAGGGAGAATCAGCTAGGTGCTTGTGTCGGCATTGGAGAAATTTACGTTTGGGAATTTACGACGTTGCTGGCATCTCAATTATAGATTTCGATATCTTGCCATAATAATATATCGTTCATTTTTGATCCCAAAAGATGATTCATCGGCATATATAGCAGCGTAAGATTTTCTTCTATTGAATTGTCGCCTGGTCCGTCTGGTGTCACGGGATAGTTGGTGCAAACCGTAATGCTTCAATCTTCAGTTCGGTGTGCTACCAGAGACGGGTATAGCATCGAGCTCATTATTCTAACCGCCCTAATGCCACTATTGCTCGCCAGTGGCTCCAACTAAGAGAAGCGCAAAATCTATATAATACGCATCAATTTAGTATTACATATGTGATTTGACTGTAAATCAGCTAAAACGAAGAGATCCTCTTAACAAAAGAGCCTCTACCTCACACTCGTGGTCATTACTATCACAGAAGCTTATTAAAACTATTTGGTAATAAAGATGGCTAACATTACATTGACGGTGTACGTTGAAGTGTCATTATAATAATAACAGTGTCGTTATAATAATAGTGCACACATACAGATAGAAATATCTATACGCACCCCCCAAAAGTAAGCCCGCACCGGACCATACTGAGGTGCAATTAAACGAAGATGCGGCCTTCCCTGAAGGCGAGCACTAGTTTGACAGACTAGGACTACGTTCTACTTTCAAGTCAGTGCGACAATGAGTAAAGCCCGATTGAGTTGATGAATATGTCAAACTGGCAACGAAATAACTCACTAAGACGCTCCTATGAAATAGCACCAAACTACGGAACGGTGATGACGAAGAACAAAGCATCTAAGAGGAACTAGCGCATTTCTGTGTCCTTAGAATACGTAGGCCGCATGCGACAACCAAACAGGCGGCATCAGCTCTTGTCTGGTCCGCCACCGTCCGAGAATGTGGTGTCGCTGTGAATTGAAGGGGAAGGCCCCGCCAGGTCGAAGGGACATGCTAATTAGTGCTTAGCACGAATCAGATATGGCTGGCTGATAAAGGCGAATCTGGTCTATCAGTAATTGTTCAGAGCGAGCTATAATGAACTACGTACTACTTCAATTAAAAGGATATAAGTAAATGACGACTACGGAAAAACAATCTACCATTCAGCCAATCAAAGTTATCATGAATGTCGAGGTTTAGGGACTATTTTGTGTTCAATCTGCGAAGGCTTGCAAACAAGGATGATCGGTCCTGCGTTAAAGATGTAATGCATTGTATTAAATCAGGTATCACTGTTTATACGATAAATGAGCGTTGGTTGGAGAATTTAAGTTTGATTTTAGTCGAAGTTGCATGCCGACATTTGTAAACAAGACGGATCTCGATCGTATTAGATATACGGTTCATTGATTTAAACAGCTACGTTCAACTGTAACCGGCCTTTAACTATATTCAATTCACAATTGCTATAATCAAGTAAGTAAACTTCGGAAAAAGTTTGATCTCAGACTAACCGAGTTGTTTATTTGAACGAGTACACCTTTTAGACTATACTTGGGATGTTGATTGGGTTAATGGCCAGCTTACGATAGATCCTGTTCTATAAGTGAAAATTATTAAGGCACACGTGCCTGGAGTAGGCTAGCGGTCAATCGCATATGGTTTTACCATGGCATGCAATATGATTGATCTCACAGTATAGTATACGTAGATTACTACACTGTGTATGTAGTACTGTACAGCTATATGCATGTAGATATGCTCCAGCGTGCACAGTCGTTTATAGGCCATATCTATACTATCTCATTCAGTCGATGTCTCACTAATCCAGCCTGCCCGAACTAAAATTATTAATTATATGAGCATAGCGTTTAGTATAGCTAAACCGTAAATACACATATATTTTTTTTATTATTATATGCATGTTTATGATCTTATCCCGTCCATATATCACACATCCGTTTTGTCTGAACTACTACAATGATTTGATCTGAGATAAGCAGCAATTATTACATATTCTACTGTTAATCAGCGAAATCAATCTGGTTCGTAGACGTTCCCTTTTCAATCGCCTACCCTTCACACTATCACAACAGTCGCGGCGTTGTTGCTCGCTTTTCGAAGTCCGGCGATCAACTGACTTGCCCGTTCCTTAGACGACCCCCGACCCTCGACTGTGGCGCCATCTCGTGGCTGCCGATCACGTCCCACTCACCCCGATCGACCCTAGTAATCCCAAAACCCCTATTTCCACTACGGCGGTCGCCCCCGCCGCTCCCACTTTTGCACCCTTCTCAGACCCCCTGACGTCAGTTCCCGCCAGCTATCCTAATGCCTGCGTTGCTATTCCAATTGTCTTTGTCCTCACAATAGGCCTGGTTGGTCCCATCCTCGTCTATCCTTATGGCCAGCCCCTGGAATCCACACCTCGGACCGCCACATCCTTGGTAGTATTCCTATAAACCGTCAGACGGACGGCACTTCTCGGCAACTTGGTAACGGTATATAGGCAAGAAGGTCGCGCATACGTCACCGGACAACGGCAGTTCTAGCTTGTGTTAGGAGAGCCGTATTCCCGTCGTACAGCACAAAGGTACAGGGACAGAGGGAAAAAAAAGGATGAAAAAGTGAGTGAAAATGTATATATGAGTGGGCGTGTGTATGTGTGCGTGTGGGTGTGTGAGAGAGAGAGAGAGAAAGAGAGAGAAAGGAAAACAGAGAAAAACAGCAAAACCATGCCAACGAAAGGGTTAAAGAAAGAACGGCATGTGCACTGCAGTGACAACCAAGGGACAACTCGGCAAGACGGCGATGTTGGAAGCGGAACAGGCAGCGGAAAGGGGGCTTTTGGGACTGTGGATGACTATAAGAAATTGTGGAGTAAGAACTTTAGGAAGATTTTGGTGGCGGTAGTGGTGTCAGGAAGGGGTCGATTTTAGAGACCTGCTTAAGCAGAAGGGAAACAGGCAAGCTGGGTGATTAAATTCGCAAAATCTGTAAACGATTCTTGAGCGAACCAAATGAAAAGGATATTTAGGGTAAAGGACTTAAAACGCACCAACACAGTAACGAAAAAGTAACGAGTCATTGAGACGCTGATGTTGACGAAACAAAATACGCTTGCTGTGGACGTGGAGGGTTGTTAAAGCTGGCTGCTACGTCGGTTAACGACTGCTGACCCGCTAAATGTGATGAGCCTCTGAAGTACCGTGTGTCGTGGCTGAGAGGTAAGTAGGTAAGTGGCATGAGTCTTAAGAAGAGGCTTTTTTTTTACCACATTCTGGTGTGCAACGCCCGAGAAAGCAGTTCCAACGAAAACAAAAGGGAGGGAGAGAAAATTGTACGCCATGAAACACCAAAGGGGGGAAATACGGAACTCTGTTTTCGACCCTCAGCTATTTCCAGAGTTACGGCGAATATGGAGCGAAAGAGGCCACCAAGATATACGACGGCTGGCGCCAAATGCTCGACGTGCAAACGCTGCGCCTTCTTCGCTGTAGCAGCGTCGTCTTATTCGCCATATCGTGTTCGATTGTTTCGCATAGCGTTGACATATTCCCTGGTCCAATGTTCGACGAAGGAAGATCCTGAACAGATCCTCCTAAGGTAAACGTCTTTTGTGAGACCTCTCTGGTGCTTCGGTCGAATTGTGTCAGGTTGAATCCTGAGGGCAACAAGAAGTCTATTACCGCTGCCTTTGAAGAAAGCCTTCTGTCCGACTCATTATGAGCATAGTGAGCCTGACCGTGAAAAGACGATTGCAGTGGAGACTAATGTGCATTTACATAGGCGTGCGGTAACAGGGCATCGCATTTGTCCTGTGGATCAATATGTAACTATCAGAACATACTATAAAAACATTTTAATATATGAGAAACATAGATAAGGGAAATCTAATTCCATTCTCTAAATATCCGAGTGAATAACGGCTTTGATTAATAACGCAAAAACAGCGGCTGCCACCCGCAGACCTATAATTATTCGTGAAAACATTGTGACTGTTAAAAACCATATTCTTCAGTTCCTCCCTATTGTAGTTTCTCTGCGCATCTACTTGTAGATGAACTATTATTATTATTACTCTTGCTTCAAGCGTCAAGTACCACTCTGTAGTGACCCATAATTCTAATCGAATTTTTATCGCTCATAGCAGATTTTTATTACCCGTGTTTCACCCTGTGCCTCCTTTGCTTCTGCGCCCATCGCGTCCGATCTTCAACGAGCTCATAATTACGCAACGATTACACAGAGTAATCATTCTGCCTTCAAGGGCTAGAATCCTCCGTGCATTCAACGCGTCCACCGATCTACGGTCATCACAACTTTCGTCAAAGTAACCCTTTCGCTCTAATCTCAACAGCCGATGGCAGGGAGTTTGCCGCCGCCGCCGCCGCCGCCGCCGCCGTCGCCGCCGCTGCTATTCAAGCGCGAATCGTTGCGCTCATTTAAATTTCGAATGATTTCGCCATACCGCGCGCAAGGTGCGCGCTTTGACATTCCCAACCCTTTGAGGCGGTCCTTGCATTTACTCGCCAGCAGGGCGCTAAGAACGTCGTGGAGCAATGGGCTCACCAACTAATGAACGCGTTGTGCTAGCGCGGGTGCTAGCGGCTGAAGGTTGCTCATTGGGTAGCGGTTTAACTTCTATACACTGTTCAGCTCCGTAGCGGCGTGTGCAGGGGCGTCTCGACAGCATCGACTAGGTTGCCTCTACCTAAGGCGGCGCTTCCTTCGCTGAATATACACTGCAGCCTATCTGGTACATTGTTAGTTCTGCAAAGAAAGACAACTTTGAAGGTTAATGGGTACCACCTGCTGATGTTGATGCTATGTCGAACCTGATCAGTAAAAATTAGAGAGGGTAACTTCGAATGTTGTCGGTGGGCCGAGGTCCTTGCCGAGAAAAGGACGAAGCTGTGCAAGGGAATCAAATATTTCAAGTGGGTGGGCCTACCGCAGATACGAAAGGTTCGCTCTGAAGTGATGAACGGCCTTGGCGAGAGAGAAGGGTTGGAGAAAAGGTTGCAACGGTAGTATTATTTATGCAGCGACAAGAACGCCATGACTACGACGGAGTTGGACAACATAGCATGAGGACGTTACGCATGGCGCGTTTTCTAATTATCAATGCTAGCTGCTCTAGTAAGCTAATTAGTAAAAACAGCATAAAACAATACAAGGATTAGACAATAGACCCAGAGTATATAATACGCGAAAATACGATGTTTCGTTGATAGACGTGTTTCGCGTTCATGCAAAAAGATCCACGAACGTACACGCATTTATAGTGCAAGTTTAATTTTCAGAACACTGCTCTTTTTTTTCTGTAAGGTAAGTTTCGTAACTCTATATCGTCTTTAGAAACCAGCTCAAAAGTTCACTCCTGCTTCGGCCCTATTGCCGACATTGACTACTCGTTATGTGCATAAACTACAGTATGCATACTATATCATACAGTACAAACGTTAATAACGGGTCGCCGTACTCATCCCGCTAAAGAAACCATATTTCGGGATTTCCGCGGCCTGCCCAGCTGACAGCCCGCTATCAGTGGCTAACCCAGTTAGCTAGGGTTAGAACTGTAGTTTGAAATGCTCAACCATAGCTAACGCATATAAATGACGATATTACTGACTATAGGGACCTCTTCCCGTCAAGCTAATACTGGGTCTCTTCCTGTCACACAAATACTGGGTGGGTCAAATGTCTCCGAACCGTTTAAAAAAAATTGCCAACTAGAGATTATTCATTTCACGTTCGCTTAAATAGCGGAAGATACGCAAAGATTGCGATAAGGGGCAGATTCGGCGGTTTTACACGTTTGTAGTAACAAGGGCGGTTTTTTCAAACTGCCCAAAGACTTTTAGCCCACCCAGTAGATTTGGCACACACTCAATTGTATAGACGCTGCTGGTACACCGCGGCACGAAAACCTTATGCGCACACGCGCATGCACAGGCAGAGTAGTTCGGTGGACACTGCGTCCAAGTCCTTAACGATTTGGATATATGGCCATGATATAACCAACATAAAGAGATTCTGCGACTAAACAATGGTATTGGCCCAATGAGTTGGTTGTCATAGGCCTTGAGCAAGCGAGCTAAAAGGAATTGGGTCCTGGCTTGATCCTCGGTGGCAATCCGCAGCCCCGTTAGATTCCGAAGACCGCTGAAGCAGCAGCAGCAGCAGCAGCAAAAAAGGCAGGCGAAAACCTAAAGCCTCTCCCGATGGAAGGTAGTGATGAAGCTACAGTTTCTTGGCATTGAATTTATTAGCGGTGTGATCTTAGTTTCCAGCTGCACCTTCTTCGACCTGAGTTGTAGCCATATAGGTTGATGTGTGAAAACTCTTGCAAACTAATTATGAGCAGCGCTTAGAGATCATACCAGAGAAGCTAATATACGGTCTGCATGCTATCGGTATAGTATATTATGTTGAATGTCGTAAGTGATTCAGGTATTGTTTATATGGTATAGCAAAGGTTTTATAGGTGATTATAGAGGGGATGGCATAATTTGTTCATTCTTGTTAAATACGTGTAAGATATTGCAAGCATCTTATCACCGACTACAAATAAATCTCATGGTTGTCAGCAGTTAGAATAATTGTAGACGATTTTCGCTTAACGGCCAGATAAAATGGCAAACAATGACACGGTTGGTAATAAAGATATTGCAAGATTTTCTAAAAAGCAAAAGGACAACATTGTTTCGCAGCCATTGTGGACCGTCACTCGCTGCGCATGGTCTAACTGTCGAGCTGGCCTTATTTTAGATTTCGCCAGTCAGTGGACAACGTTGTACATCGGCTTATAGAATCGTACTATAATAACGTTTCTATGCGATGTTATATCAGTCATCGTAGAGACGAAGAAGCAATATTCGTCTGCTAGCGAGAGTGACCGCGGGGCGGAGCGATTCGGTCCGCACGCGGGTGCAAAAAGTTCGAAAGTCCGGTGGCTTTCATAGTCTAGCGCAAGGGACAATAAAACAAGCATAACTTTCATTAGCTTACACTACGATGGGGTAATGCTGCTACCCCCCCCCCCCCCCGTGGGTCCAGTGGGTTCGTTATGTGCAGTTTTGCTGCTTGTATTGTTAGATTAGACTGGAGATCAAGTCTAGGTTAACCAGCGCACGACCAGGCAGTTAGCCGGTAAAAAATTATGCCAGGCAAGGGCCGAGCGTCTTTTGGAGGTGAGCGCATGCAATATGTCGTAATAGACAATAGCATCAATGTAGTCCAACAGCTACTGTCAGGCATTGTGAGAGAAGTACAGTTATGTGTGCGTGGATGGTTCCGCGGATTTGACAAGATGACCGCACGCTGCTCGAGTCTAGCAGGCACGCGATGCAATTTTTACAGGGGTGCCTCGTGACCGCCACTGGCTTAAGCCTATAAGGTAAGCTATATGGAAAGTGAAGTCAGATCTGAGCTAGGATAGGTTAAGTTAGGTCAGGTCGGGCTTACAGTATAGCGGCAGTTTTCGTAAAGCGTGTTTTTTCGAGAGGGGTTCGGAGGTTTTTTCTCGCTTTTTCCTTTTTCTTTCGTATTTTTTTCATCTCACAGCCTAACTGACTATTGGTCCACAGGAAGCTTAGTGGGTTCGACTGGCTGCATGGCCAAAGTTAGGGAGTGGTCTATGCTAACAGCGCGCTACGTTGGTCATAGTAGTAGTGGTAGTAATAATAAGAGGTTTGGTTGAATTGCTTAGTCATTCCTATGGGACTGGCGCTGAAGATTAGAACGGGGTCTTCGTTAGGGAAGTCGACGGGGGTTCTTACTTGGGGATAAAAGAAGAACCTAATCGGCTAGTCGTATCCAAGATTGCAGGCGAGCAGTTCCCTTTCTCTCTGTCTACGCGGTGCTCCGGGTGCTTCAAGCTGACCGTTGGTGGTCTGCGTAACACCGATCCCACGTTGGTGGCATTGTACGAAACGAAAGGAAACGCTGACGCATACGACGGCCCATCGCGTCCTATAGACAGAGGAGAGGAGAGGAGAGGAGAGAGCTACAAGGGGAGAAAGCCAGGGCCAAGTCCCATACGATCGGAAGAAATAGGCGAGGGGGAAGAGGGGGGGGGGGGTAAAAGCACTAGGCGGGGTCCATATTTGCATGTTGATGTTGACTAAACTGCAAAAAAAAATAACGGCAAAAAAAGCGAAGTGAGTGGGGAAGGGAGGGGTAAAAAGAAAGGAAATATCCACCTGGAAACTTGATCCGGTACAAAAACGAAAAACTTTTGAGAAACAGAGGTGTTGAACCCTCTCATCATGGAGAAAGTGCACCGAGGGGTGGTCATGAAAATACATACTTATTTTTGTATAAGAATGCATAAGAATTATGACGATTAGTGGTAAGCTTATCTGTTTCAGTATACTGAAATCTGCAGTGCTGCTCTATTAAATACAGGTGTCATGACGTAAAGTTGGTAAAAGAAACTCAATTCCAGTAGTAAATATAATTCGACTTAGAAGCTGCGAAAGGAGACCGAAAAGAGTGTATGATAATTACCATATACTACTAGTTTCGTTATGGACCAGTTTCTAATAAGTTTTCTTATGACACCAGTAATTATTTCTCCTCGTAAATGTAAACTCCGCTAAAATGTTAAGTTCTAAGTTCACCTTGCAGCTGCCCACTTGGATCAGACGAGATCCGAACTACTCTGGCGCGCGATTGTTTCTACGAAGTAGCTTAATCTATCCTAACTCGTGTTAGTTTCTTAAGCCTGGCCATTCCCGGCTCTATTCGTAATTGTAGAAAACTCAGTGCTATAGCGATGTAAATCGATGTGGTATCCCTATTCGCATCGGAAGGACCAATTCTGGACGTCGAAATATAAGCAGAGAGGATACTACGGATACATAAAATAGAGAGACCTCAATGGATTTATATAATTCCATCTATATAAATAGAGTTCTCAAATCGAACGCCTCAAAAATCCAATAAAATACAGGTTAAGGTCTCTGTATTATGCTTAGCCTCTTTACCTATTATGGAAAGCGCTGAAAACCGGGCGCCCTGCCCTGGCTGGCCTAGCTACTTCAGTCGTTACCGCTTGATTGCATATGACTTGTATATGATAACTTGCAATTTACATTGTGGTGACTAAACGAACTGTATTTATTAGTTTTTATCGCCAGCGAATAAATCGTGGAGCGTGATATTATTCTACGTTTTCAAGATAATCTCACGCGAATCACGATTACGCCGATTGCTTTCGTGTGTAAGTACACCTCTGAGCAGATATCTCGTAGTCCGCCATCTTTGCGTACACTCAATCTACTCGACCTGATATGGATCAGACGCGAAATAGGGACAAACCCTTAGATAGATGCATGTTCTAAGTGACGTTGATTGCTCGAAACAACAACAACAATAATATTGGCGCTGACAACGGCAGCCGTAGCGTCAGCATCTACCGGCGAATCGTCTGCAGAAACGGCATCAAATAGATATTTAACATTGTCGAATTGCGGTAAGGATCAGACATTCAGTTGGCATTTACAACGCTCGTCGGACTATGTGCGTCCAATTATTTATCGAATAGAAATTCCTTAATTTTCATTTACGATACGCGGCAGACGACGAAAGTAACTATTGGCAATCAGTTGTGTAACGCATCCGCTGGCTGAGCGACAAAGAAAGCGTGTTTATGTTTATAAATCTGTCTTTGTATTTTTTTTTTTTTATGTAAATTTCCATTGGTCCTAGTTCTAGTTTTGGTTCGAGCTTCATGTCGATTGCGTTTGTTGTATCTATGAAATGAATAAAATTTCGATTTTTCATTATTTATTGCTGACCGTACGCTGCTGCTCAAGTTAGTTTTCTATGGAGTACCAATGCGGAGGCCGCAGTCAGTCAGCAAGCCGTCTATAATGATATTGCTAACGTGTAGTAATAACAGGTGTCCGTTTAGGGGCCCGTAAAGGTCCATCGTGATAGAACCTTCTATATTTTGTATCAACGGAAAAGTTCGCCCTACGACATCTCGCCACAGTAGAGTGGTTTTATTCATTGAACCTGTTCTTACTATTAACGTCATCACTTTTCATAGTCGAAGCTATCACTAGTGATTTTTAATGTAACTATTTAAACACGTCTAATACCATTAAGTAAACATCTGTCCATTGTATGAGGAAAAATTTCATCTACGCTTCTTACCGTTAGTAATGTTCCCTCTAGAATATCTAAAATTCTCCCTTCATTCTTCGTTCTACATGTGTATATATGACAGCATACGATACCAACGCCGCATACTATAATAGCTACGAAGCAGCTCAGACAAAGGCACAACTAAAACGAAGCTGCTAGAACGGGACAAAGATGTCCCTTATCATGTCAACTTGAGACTCACTCAGTCTTAGTCCTGCAGCTTCGGCGACGCCCCAAAAAATTGTCACTTAAAAACTTGCTAAGTGTGGGCTGTGCTGTGCAGTACCAGCAGTGCCACAAGACTCCTGTTTGAGGCATTGTCCTTCCAGCCCGTAGACGTCCTGCCCAATACTGTCGTGAAGGGCGTGACCTCTTCGATAGAAAGTATGGCTTTTGGATTTTGCGCTTACTTTGTAACGGCAACATTACAAGAACATAGTATGGCAATATAGTCATCCGGTCGCTTCTCGTCCTACTCGTGACAACAACAACAACAAGAGCTCGAACAGAAGCGAAGCTCAGTTGAGCCGCGGCAGCGGCTCCTTCCTCAATGGGTCCAACTTTTTCTATACCCAAAGTAGACAGTTTCGATCGAAAGTATGCGCAAAGTGTCTTCGCGGGGGTAACCGGATGCTTTCTTTTGCACACACATAAAGCGTCTAGCCTCTTCCTAAAGGACTCTCCTTCAGCACAGACAGAGCCACTCAGTTTGACGGTGTCCTCCTATTTATTTTTCTCTCGCCCACTCTCCGATGGCTGCTTCTTGATAGGACGAACGCCTTCGTGATGGGTGCTTTCTAATTTTGACTATTCCCGGCCCGGCCCTTCGAATCGCACAGCGCGTCGCCGACGTCGCACACAAAATAAGCGTACAGACTGTGCAGACCGCACGAGGACTCACGATGGGGACCTCACAAGGAGCGTGCGTCGATGACTGCATTTTCTAGGCGCAACCTACTGTGGGTGCGGGGTGTTCCACAAGGCTTTTGTCCCTATTTTTGCCACTGTGCTTTCAGTTTTCTCGGTTGACCTCTCTGTTCCCCAAAACTCTTGAATGTTACTCTATAGAGTAGAACATTTTCGGCCTACTCGGTCCATTCTCTTTCTACTTGGTTTAACTGTTCCTTTTTAATACTTCAGTGTGTTCGGATGTTATAGTACTGGTAACAGTACGCTGGCAGGCATCTTCCTCTAGCAGGAGACGCAACACCAGTGCCATTAAATAGTAGTGGTTCGAAGTGCAAAAACTAGTAAAGATGGGCACAGGCTGAATTGGACGGAGCCTAGTCACTGCGTCAGGACCTAGGACGCTAGAGAAGGATCGCGGTGGTCTGTCACTGCGAGTTTGAGGGGTTACAGAAACGGAGAGACTTAGAGAAATTGGCGCTCGTCTTGCTCAGCGCCAACAACGGGGAGCAGTCACGATCGAAGGCACCGGAAATGTCCTGTGCCTGTCTCGCGGTGATGGTCCCCCAATTGTCAGCTTGCTAGGTGTCTTTTAAATCTCAACGACAGCCGGGGAGTTAGGCCAATCCCCGCTAGGCATGACCACTGCCCTGGTCACTCGTGAAATCCGCTATTCATTCAGGGGTCATCTAATCGCTTGCCTATCGTCCGGTCGGGGAACGCTGCGCCCAAACCGAGTTATTTGGGTATGGTGACCTTGAATTCGACTCAACGCGCCTGTGATGCCAGCGGTTGAAGCTTACGATATCTATGCGATCGTTTCGATTATTGCGCGGTACTCTACTAATATTTACCTATATCGGTTTGCAAGCGTTGGGACATAATCAGCGAATTGGAGGGTTGCAAGAATCCACATTCCAGATACATAAGAGATAATACATATAACAGCAACTTGTATATATGGTACGTCTCGCACAACGGTTACTGGGCGGCGACCTGGGCGCTGGATCGAAGCATACGATGGTGGTTGTCTTTCAATTGCGACGCCATTGAGAGAGACAATTCAACAGAGGCGAACTCTGTTGAGTCCGAGCAGGAAAAGAGATTCGGATGAAACAAAGATTTCTAACAACAAAAGAAGAGAACTTAGCAACGGCCGAACATAAGGCCGAATAGGCAAAAGCTAATCAAAATCGATTGCCTTTGCTCTATCACTGCAACTTCTGCTGGGAGATTATTAAGATTATTACTTTGGCCGGCGCAGCTATTGCTGAGCCTGGCTGGCTGGCTGGCTGGCTGGCTACCTAGAGAAAGATTATGGGATGGGATACGAAAGGTGAAGGAGCCATGGGCGAAGTGATATTTTCGGTTTATCTTGTGTATCCTGGTAGGATATTTTTATTTTTGCCTAGATATCGGGCGTGGCAACTATCGCTTAGGGGGCTAGAAGAGAAGGGCCGAGTAGTTAGAAAAAAAACTAGGGAAATATAGACACAGCGTCTTCAGCAAGGCTCGCTATTGGCGTTGCCACGTGGGTACGTGTGCAAACCTAACCTTATAGCTGTGAACCGCTTGTACGAATGATGTAGATGTTCGTTGTAATACAGACGGCGAATGTCTGTTTCGTATGTAGCAGAGGCAAGTTCTGCATGTCGGTGTGTTGAAATTATTGCTTCAAATAACTACAAAGCTGATTGAGTAATGCGTACTTTTTTCGAGGAAACAAGGCGGCATGCTAAGCAGTGCCTTGGTCGTAGTTGTACGTCGCTTTTGCCAACCTGCAGCCTATGGGTCCTAGTGAAGATCCTCGAAGGACACGTGCTTTTACCTAGCAACATTTTTCTAATCTAATTATCTTTGTCATCAAACGGCCAGTCGTTGAACTTGGATTTCTCTGACATAAGCGGCGCTATGTAGGTCAATTAACGGTACGCGTTATAACTTCAAAAAGATTAGCCTTCTACTTAGTAAAAACAAGTAACAGGTAGTTAAAAGAACAAGTTAAAGGTAAATAGAATCAAGTATTTATTAGCAAAACAAATCTGTCGCAGCCGAGTGTTTTCTGGAAAAAAACACTTCTGTATATGAATCTAGTGAGAAGACACCAATAAACAGCCAACAAAGTCTTTGAGCTAAAGTGGCGTAGCATTCAAACTTTTCAGCTTTCCATAGGCCGTTCATCTCGACGGCGACATGTCGCTACCATCTTTACCGACGCATTCTCCCATGTTCAGTCGTAGGAGCGAAACATACTTAATCGTATTGTATCATTCGCACCAACTGGGTATGATTTTGGAAGTCGCGTGCATCAAAACAGCGTTCTGTAGAATGAAAAGTGATGATCGTCTGATGCAAAGAGTTACTGTAATATCACCAGCACGCCTCATCGACCGGCCATAGTACAAAGTCCCAGTTTCCAATGCTCGACGCGGGCTTCACCGCGCCTTGTCCGAGATTGCTTCGACATCCAGTGCAAACATGCGCTTCACGGGCACTCGACTGTCCCAGAGAGGTTTCGACCAGAAGTAGACGTAGACTCTTTTCATTCATCTATTCCATTTCACCCGTGGTCTCTACGCCTAGTGATGTGCAGCCTTTGATCCACGTATTCCACTCTTTGCTTCGTCTGCCTTTTGGAAATGTCTATTCTTTTGCTTAGGGGCAACGAGAAGCACGACTCCGTTTCACGGGCTGGTAGGACACTGTGAGGTCATAAGGGTGTGTACAAGGAAACTGAGAAGGAGGAAAGCGAGAGGGGGTTCAAGAGGAAGAAGGCTTTATAAGCTCCATTTAATTTCAAAGAACGACTCGGTTGGCAACTGTCGACTGCATCGTGCTGCTATACCAAGAGGCAGGTTGGAAGTAGAGTGAGAGTGGCGGCACATAGTGCAGAAGGGACATTTGGCATCACCGTATACGAACTGGTAACTGCTTCCATAGACATGTGATATGGGTCGGTGTCTTTGGGTTCTGAAGAATACATAGATGACCGTGTTGAGCATGTGATAGCCAAGCAGATTATTCGCAGACAATCAGCGCTTTGGGCGTAGGCATCATAGAGGGGCATTCATGCAGCCACTGTGCTGCAAAGGAACGCATGCCGCATCCTCTATACACGAAATGGAGGAAAATGGAAAGAGAGGATAACCTCTTGCTCTATACAAGAGAAAGTTCCTCAAGGAGTTGTTGATGTTGTTATTGTTGTCGCCGTTACCCTTTTAGTGCAGCTATGATTCAAGTATTTGCATTTTCATTCAGCCTCGTGTTCCGTTTTCACAATCCTCTGAGTTCGTGGATCACTAGGAGCTATGGCACAGGATCTATCGCTGACACAACGATGCTGATCTGATTATTTCGCTCTATTTCGTTGGAATCCATACTGTCTAGCTAGTCCAATAGCGAACTAGGCTTTGCACAATAGGAAAATATATAAACAAGGACAGCGGTATCACGGTACGGTGTGCAGGCCTCGTATTTAGACAGAGTAGCTACAACCTCAGTCAGTAAAATGGGGAGAAATGCGTGACTTTTTTTCGGAGACGACCGACTCCTTTAGTCTGTATCGCTGACATTTCATAGCATTTGTGTGTACAATGCAATCGTATACTCGGATTTACAGAAAAAACTAGCCGCTGTAATTGCCCCGTCCACGGACGTTTAGCCCTCGTTATGCCTGGTAATTATATGATATGTAAATCCTTGCAAAAGCATTTTCCGTTTATTGTACAAGTTTACCGATTCGTCTGTAGGCCAAAAGGGAGCATCCTATTTATTATATCGAGATATGTATGTATATTATGTGCGTCGCTCTCCATACAGTTTTATGCATCAAGTATCCGACTAACTATGTCCAGTTTATCTATCCACAGCAGCAGATAGACACATTTAGCGTATCTCGTAAATGGATCAGTTTTACTATATTCAGATCGATCTGTTTGGATCACCATGCCTGTCTATGAGATCATGCTGAGCAGCGAACGAACGTACCCCGGATGGTGACCACTCATACCTTTGAAACGACTACATTGGAGTTCATCTATGGTGGCTGATCGACTTACCGAGATTAATCAAACAGTGCCAACTTGCCCAATATGTCCGCATGCTAAATCTGATCAAAGCAAGCGCGGCCGAAGGCAAAAAATCGAAATATACCAATTTTACCACCGAACGGAGGCAAAATGCAGTTCCTTTTGCCCATCTTCTAGTTTGCATCATCCGGTATTTCGGTACTTGAATGGTCGTGGCAAACAGGCACAGACTGCCCCTACTGCCGCCTGTTTATTTGTGCTCAAAGTGGCCTTCTCGAGGCGCAGACTTGCGCCCACAGAAGCGACGTGCAGAGGTCACACAGACTCGGATCAGCATAAATAGATTGGTCTAACGGCATGAGGATCTAGCGGTGTGGTGATGAACCGTTTAAACAGAGCAAACAGACAGACGGGCCTAGAAACAAACCCGGGAGTTCACCAGCCGAACTTCGGCGGGCTTTGCTGGAATAACAGCTTGTACAAAATACATCTCCGTTCATGTGTTGATTAGATTTTATGTATCATAAATGCTATTGCTTTGACGTTCAAGTGGTTTTGTTATCGTGGCAATTTCTACACATTATTTTGGGTTCCATTAGGCTACATACTATTATACGGGAATATAGTTCCGGATGTCCTAAATAGCGTGTAAATATATTCGGCCACGCCTAACATCGTTTGCCGTCACCGCCATACTTCCGTGCCGCTGTATCATAGAGTAGATAAACGGTGTACGAACGGCCACGACATTAAAAGTTACGAAAAAACCATTCTGTGATACTGAACATTATGCTAATTAGGCCGATTGCGTCCTTTTTTGTTCAACTATAAGTGACTGCTTTAATGAACTTTTCTGCTTGGTGCTGCTGTTAGGCTTCGTCTCGGTCATCCCGAGCCAGAAGCAACTCGAGTACCAACAAGGGACATCGCCCTCGTCCTAACCAGTCGCTGAAGATTAAAATGAGACAAACAGGAAAAAGCCTAGTGACTCTATCCGCTTTCTCAACATCACGTCTCTATAAGGTAAACTTGTTTTCCGGCAAAAAGAACTATAATTGCGACCTGGCTGGGGCAGAAATTGGTTGCTGCTCCTGTCGCGGAAGCGCCGAGCTCCATCTTGATTTGGGTTCGTCTAAACGAGTAGAATAACGTGCGGATGCACTATCACTAATGAGATTTTTTACCGGGTTGAATACGCGAATACACAGTTACTGTATATATCACTGGCATTCTCTCGAAGACGATTTATCTTATTTTCTATGTTCGCTCCTGTCGCTGTTGTGACACAGTTCGTTAACAGCTGTTGATTGTCGCTGTTTCTTTCTCGCGTTGCTTGCCGATTTCTCCCTGGGATGCCCTGTGTGAGGACTCGTCAGTTGACCCAATTAAAGCCTGTTCCTCTGGTTGCGCGTATTACAGATGAATAGTACAACTGTAGATCTATGAACGTGTAGTCCCGCCTCGTCATGCTTAACGGCGACGCTTGTTGCCACGTGAACCATTCCTCCTGCCTTGATCCATGGTTTTTCTCTGTATTTGATGCAATCGAGTAATTTAGAGAAACGCAAGAGACTAAATTATTCGCTACTATCGCCATGACAATGCAGACGAGGTCGCTTTGGATTTTTCGCTGTCAGCGACGCTGGTCAGCACCGGCGGCCAACAGCGTTGCATCATTGAAACCGCGATATTATTGAAGTTGTGAAGTTCAGCCCGTTCTGCAAACGACAGCACGCTTCCATGATGATGATGCTGATGCGGATGATGGTCATAAGGACATCTGCTATTTGTTTGCTTTGCTACACCTGTAATTATCTTCACGCAGTGCAACGGCGTCACTCTAGTGGAAGTATACGACGTCCGACTATGAACTGCGCCCTGGTA
Source organism: Varroa destructor (assembly GCF_002443255.2). Classification (NCBI taxonomy): domain Eukaryota; kingdom Metazoa; phylum Arthropoda; class Arachnida; order Mesostigmata; family Varroidae; genus Varroa; species Varroa destructor. The sequence goes on along the minus strand of NW_019211455.1, from coordinate 43,322,923 downwards.
ATGCGTTGCTCTTACAACGGAGAGTCATTAGCATCCCTCGCATGGAAAGGCTGTAATGAAGGCGCCAAATAAGAGCCTGAACACGAGCAAAATCACAGGCAGCAGTTGCATTTACGAGAAATCGGAAGACATACGGGAAAATAACCACGTCAAAATTCACACGCGTCAACACCGAATTCGTTTGTTTGCAGGAGCCACAGTCGGCTGTGAGCCCCTACCTTTTTTGTTGCCTGCCACTATGGGATGTACTATCAAATACTAAGCATCTTCCTTACTGGCGAATAACTGCCTGCGGCCTGAACCCCAGTACAGAAAAAGGCTAACGGCCTGCTAGCTATAAACAGCAGTGCGGAATTCGGTGCAAATCTCCATCGATTACGAGTCCAGTTAACTTAGATGTTGACCCCTGGCCAACGATGTACGCTACATAATCTCTATAAATTAGTTAGGAGTTCGTTATATAGAACGTAGAATATCGGTAACCACTTGAAACTGAAAACGCTATTTTAACTAAGCCTATAAGATATAATGTGGCTTATGATACAAGCTCAGTTAATCAGCCAAGAGAAATATATCAGGAAGGTCCATCAGAATTTCAAGTGATCAACCTATTTTATCTGAAATAAGACTTTTGATCTTTACGTTACGTACTGATTACTGTGCTTAATCAATACAAACTTGCTTTTAAACATTTACGCTTCTAATGATTAAAACGCACAAGGTACAAGTTAACCTTATATTATAGTATTTCTGTAACACCTCTAATACTACTAAATTGGCCGTACTTTTTACATGTAACAGATTCGCGTCATTGGCGGAGTTTCATCGGCATACCACCAGATGGCTCTAGTGGACATTTTCATTAGACATAGCGTTCTGTGCCTATTTTGGCCGAATTTTATTAGTAAGTTCATGCAGTAGGATGAAGTCAAGCTTGACTTCATCCTAGTTTTGTTTTAGCCATTGATACTACGGTTATTGTTAGGTGAAGTTGTTTGTTTGTTTATAGAAAGTGGGAACAAGGAAATCTAGTTTACATACTGATACGATGCGCTCAAAGCCCGGTGTAGCATAAGCTGCTCCGGGAGACTCGCCCCGCCGCTTTTCAGCGGCATTGATGAACAACTCTGATATACTCCGCACGTATTAAAATTGTTGATTAATTGTAAAAAAAAAAACGAACTTATTAACATAACATCAGTAATTATGATTATTACGACGATGTCACAGGAACTACGGGAGGCAAACCGTTTGTCGAAGTTGCCGTACACTCTACATCATAATTATTTAAACAGGCAGGACGCTATTTTTCAGTGGTCAATCGTGCCCGGTAAAGTTTTTGGGTCTGTTACAGATAGGAGAGCAGTTGGGTGTTAAGTAAATACATATGTCATCATAAATCATCTATATGTATGTCAAATGAATGATACATATAGATGATTAATTCTATAAGGCAAAAGTCGCTTGGGGAAAATGTACGTATTCTTAATTTCGCAGGCCATCGTATCCACTTATCGAAATATTTCGACACCTGTCGTTTTCACCACCTGTCTCTTGACGTAAAAGCAACTCGAATAGTGATATCCAAAGCAAACACTATTATATCGTTATTTCCAACTTGTTGGCTGTTTCGCGCGAAATTTCTCAGTCGTTTCTAACAAATTTAATCTAATGGAGCAACATTTTGCACTAACACAGGCAACTGTTTCCAGCAGCAGTCGGTTGAAAAAGGTTTTTCCTGTCCTCCTATCTGTCAGTTGGCTCCTTGTCTTTTTTTACTTGGAACATCATTAGCGAATTGTATTGAAACAAGCACATCAAGGCGTCCCCTAGATGTTTTTCTTTACGAAGGGTCGACAGCGCGAGTTTTGGCGCTCCAGGCACCCACCAGCTGGCGCATTAACGGCACGCACGACAATCAGCCAGCATTCACTACACCCTGTCGTAGGTTCCCACATGCACAGGCACAAGCGCAATTCAGGCCGGCAGACCACAGGAATCGCCCGTCGACCACCAGCCTTGCGTCACATCTCAAAAATAAACAACGCAATCCAAACACGTGCACTATTGAATTTACACATACAAATAGGAATAGGTACAATCTTTAATACACAAAAAGTCCAGCCGTAAAGCGAAAAAAATCCAGCAGTGCTATTAGAGCCATTAACTCCACAATCGCGATCATCCGCGGCAGAAGCAGGCTACGGCAGGCCGCACCACCAAGTTCTATCCATTAGGCGACACACGTTACATTCGGGCGAATCATTGTAATGCGGTCCTATTGTCTCGTGTTGTTCTAAGCCAACCCCTAGTCACCGCGGCCGGCTAAATTCGCCGCCGCTGCCACTGCCCTCACTGGATACACTGCAAATCCGTCGGCGTTTACGCCACCGTCGTCGTCATCGTTGTTGTTGTTGAGGTCTCTACTGTTGTGGCTGGTGAAAATAAACACTGCATAATATCCAGTCAGCGGCGAGGGGCTAGTGACAACGAATGGTGGGACGAAGCGACCTAGATGTACGCCTCGGTGCGTTTACGTCCTCGGGCCATGCTCTAATCAGAATAATCCAACTTTAGGCGCGGCTAGTGGTGTCCTATGACTGCCGTTGGCTGCCGCTGTTACTATAGCCGCCGCTGTGGACAGCAAAAAAGCGGCGTCTGGATTCATCTGTCAGGGCGCGCAGCGGTTCGGTCTAGCTTTGTACTTTGGTGTACTTATGCCGGAGCCCCGGCCATCAGTGATGCCTAACGTGGCGTCCGTAGTGAGTATAGTAAGTAGTGTTGATATCAAATGGGACCTTGGTGTCTGGTAGGCTATAGGGCCGAACGTGCTGGACACGTGCTTCGCCGCCTTCATTTTAAGACAAAATGCTGATATGGGCCATCGGCATGAATATATTGTGACTAAGCGAAGGCCACAAAATGAAAAAAAAACTGTTTCATGCTAATATAGTATTTTTTTTTTGTTGTTTATGTTATTCTATACTTCGTTCTTACTTCATAAATAGTGGCATCAACAGTAGGTAATAGCGGAAGCCTCCTCCGCGTCGTATGAGGCCGCGGCATCGGAGCGAAATTTTGAAATCCGTGTAGCTGGCAGGCAGATCAACTACATAATCATGATTGCCGTTTGTTAAGAGTAGCCCATATGGCTAGATATGTATACTCGAACTGCGACGTAATACTGCGCAAATACATGCTCAATCTACACTTTTGATCAGTGTTTAAGTTGAATTTTTAAAATCGCAGTAAGCTGTCGACGATCGTCACAGACATTGCCGTTATTGATGGTAAATGGTACTGCGTCATTGGCCAGGCAGCTTGCGGATCCCGCTCACAAGTCTGAGTCTATGCATAAAAGGGGGAGAAGCATGAGTCTGTATCTCCAAAATCCTATTTATCTGATCCATTGCCTCGTTCAAAAATCCCGATAGCGCCTTAAGCATCAACGACACTCTTAGAGGCATCCCGCTACATTAACTGAATTTCACAGAATAATAATAATCAACGTATAGATTATTCTAACCTAGCTCTGAATTAGCAGAAGTCTTAATTGTTAGGATAGCGTTATTATGACAGGCTTCTCATGTCGTTCTGTTGTTACTACGCCTTCCGACGGATAGTAGCAGTATCAGAGCTGAACAGATTGGTTCAAAGCTTGAGTAGCTGTTTGTCCGTCGTCTGAATAGACGAACACTTCATTTAGTGTAACTTTCAGCGTCGTAACGGCAACCGTGTGATGGGCTGTGTCATAACACCGTAAAATTGAGTCGGTCATGCAACAGCTCTCCCAATAGATTCGCCTTCTATAGAAGAAGAATAGTAGTTGCAATGGTTCTACCTACTAGAATAACTTCAAAAATAATCCAGTAAATCAACGCGATGTACTTAACGTTAAACAACGTGGTAACATTAACGCGTTATTTTCGTAAAAGACTCGCGCATACACGCACACAGACACAAACAAACAAACAAACAAACACAAATACACACACATAGCCAAGCTTAAACAAACTGAAAACATGAAAAATGGCAGTCGTTGCCTTTTTTGTTGCTGCTTGACAAATGCTGCTGTTACTAGCCAGCCTGTCGGATCGCCGAGATTTGAATTTCGCGCCACCCGCTCAGGCACGATGGTGGAACGTCGACTACCGCATTAAGAGCAACAGACCGAATCTGAGTATGACAATCAAACACGCGAAAAATAAGCCAAACAATTGAATAATGTCCAAAAATCCATTTGTTCTTTTTTCTAACAATGTAGATATTGAGAGCGTGGAGCAGAGATCAACGACACTTACGAGAAAAATATGCTATAACAGTATCAACTGAATGATCATGTCCTAACATTAAAAAAAAAAACAGTCAGCGAGATTAATGGAACAAATGACTTCGTTCTTCTGTTAAGCTTCATAATGGTCAGTAGCACAACGGCGGAGTCTTTCGTCCGGCCGGGACTTCCAGAACGAATCGGGCGCTTCTAGTGTTTGTGACTGAACGTAAGACGAGGACTATTTTGAAATGTACTAACAGCACTTGGAGAAGTAACTATTCAATTGAACGCAGTTTTGTTATTTAGCTACCAAGATTCGCCATATTATAATGCTGTGTCGTTTAAATGATCGGATTGGCCCAGAAACAGCGGTATATATCGTGGAGATCTAACGAACTCATCACGAATATATGTAATGGTTACCTAGGTTGGTCGGCCCTATACCAACAAGTATTACAGGTCGATCATTATGTGTCACAAAGTGGATGTTTGTTAATGGATTTAATTGGTCACACTACCATATTTCCTTACAATTTGTAGTCAATGAAGCAAATGCAATTTTTCTTCCGAAAATGAACAATAGGACAACGAGCACAGACCCATCAATCGGTGGTTGTTTTCGAGGTTAACTCGTTAAAGGGTTAAACTCATACACTATAACATCAAATTTGTCGGAACCTAAATAGTTGTGTGACTGCCAACGCCAATTTTGTACGGTCACCCGTTATTAGAGGTTATTTCTACCAATGCTAGTGTTAGTGATAGGACTCCGGTATCGGAATGGCCCCTACGCTCTTTAGAGCTTCGTGCGTTATCTTCGTCGCATATTTTTAAGACTTCTATTTAACTCCGTTCAACAGATTTGCGACTTCTGCTATTCTCGCCTTTGCCAACTGACGTTCGTATGAGAAGCAGGCTTCTTATCGTCCACGTCAGCATGAACTACACAGGCGCGCACATCTGCTGAGTGCCTGACTACCCGTGCCTTGTGGGTATCCTAACGGGGTCCCTAACTTCCCGTTCTTCCGTGTCGACCACGACCGAGTTGTCATGGTTGCGGTGGTTAATCTGCGTTCCCTTTGCGCGGCTCTTCAGCCATCCAAGACTGCGGTTTCGTTTTCTATATGAAAAAGCTGTTCTCCGGCTGATCTACCACTTCAAACCTGAAAAGCTTTATGTTCAATAGAGGGAAGCAGTCAAACCAACAACGAAGGCGGTCGGTACACCCACGGCATCATCACAAGCTTCGGGTGGGTAACCCCCGGGAAACAGGGAAGTACGGGACAGGGAAGGACAAGCCTGCTGGACTGCAGGCTGGCCTGGCCGAGCCGGGGGAGGGGGAGGGGGAGGGGGAGGGTAAGGGGAGGGTCCTAAAGTAGAAAGCCGGAGCCAAGGAAAATATCGGAGATTCAGGGCAAAAACCGGGGTAGGTCATTACCATCCATATGGCTGCCCGCATCTATCATACATCATATATCTCGTCTTTTCCTGCCATAGCGACGTGGAGAAGTACTGTGTGTAACCAAGGGCTACGCGTACGGTGAGTGACATACACAAATACACATATCCACTGAGCAGAAAAAGAGAACGACGACGAAGAGAAATCTGCGTCCATCTAAGATTTTTAGGGTTCGGAGCGGTTTACTATCGTAGAAGAACGGCCTACAGTTAGCCCCTGTCCGTAACCCCTATCGATTCGTGCTAACCATACTATAACTAGTGTGGCATTCGAAGGCAAGCACAAACGCACCGATACGATCGCACGATATCGTACTAACACGCCACTCTCCAAATGAACGTACACATAGGGGCAAAAATTGCGCGGATATCTACGCAGATGCAAGCAGACGCATGGAGCAGGGCAATACGCTACATGTCTGCAGCCCCCCGCCCTTTACGGCCTCAGTGCTTTACAAGCGGCAACTGGTTCTTGACAAGATGGTTTCCAACGACTTGCCTTATAATTCCCTCCTTTACTGGACCCGAGACTCCTCACATTCTGAGTGAGCTCCGGACCGCGACTTGGAGAAACTATTCTTGGAGCTTTCTTTTCTAAGAAGCCTCCGTCTGTGCCCCCAGGCCGTTCATTCGCGGTTTGGTCGTTGCCGCCGGTGCGCAGAACGAAAACGAATGAGATACTCGGAGAAATGGTTCTAGTTAAAGGGAGAGCCTAGGCAGGCGTTTGTAGACACCGCGAGTCTAACAGATATGTGACAAGAAATGATTAGACGACCAATGGGTTTTTCGGTGTAAGCGCCTGTGGTAGTGTAGTGATAGCTAGCAATGGAGATCTTCGTATAATTTGCCATATCTATACTGAGTGCGGGCTGGGTTCTTGGCAAAAAGTCCCCTAAGCAGACCTTGAAAGAAGAGGCTAGGCGTTAAAAACTCGGCGGGAAGGTAGAATCACGAAGAGAAAAACAGAACCACCAGATACAGTCTCAGGTCTGTTAAACAAACTAGAGACAATTGAGATGAGAAACTGATGACCATTTCACCTAATCTACTAATAATAACTGGTAAAGTCATGTACTCCTATACCAATAGGGGCTCAGGGCCAGATTGTCCCAGTGGGGATATTAATTTTATAAAATGTTACTTTTTTTTCAGAAAAGAAAATTTTCCACAACTTATAATCGAGAAGCTAGCTGAACGGCCTCCAACGATATGGCAGAGGTATTGGTTTTCGCTTCTAGCCAATTCGATTTGCTTTTATGTAAGCTTTCACGAACCTTGTTCAGAGCGCTGCGGTACATGAAACGTGTCTGTGTAACGGACCCGCGATGAATGTGCCAGCGATGCAACTTCTGCCTTGGACGATGGTTTCTGTCGCGTAAAAATTTTCTGTGTTTAGTTGCAACGATTTGTCTTCGAATTCTTTGTTCTAGACGGATGTGTCGGAAAGTGTTTGCCTTAACGCTTCGTCGCTTACTTACGAACGTTCGAACAATTAATAAATAATTTCTTCTTCTTCTGTACTGCTTCGTATTGTATAGGCTGTTGCGTCGAGGTGGCGTACTCAATTGAGGTTCTAATGTAATAAGCCGAAATTTGAGTATAGTCGAGATGTAATTCTTTCTCCTGAGTTCTTGATTGAAGTCTGCGGCGCGCATCAAGCGCCGAGCGGTCTCGTTCGATCCGCCAAATTATCCATCTGTAACGGCCCGAAGAAACGAAAAATCATCGTTAATTAGAAGAATTTAAGGTGATAAACGCTGCTTGTTGTAGACATCATTATTTGCCCAGTCTACGGATGTGTGTTACATTCGTACTATGTAATAAGCTTCCTTAAGGAACGAAACAGGTAGCGAAACTTAACGAACTAGCAATTCAGTACTTAATAATAGTAATAAGTAATCAATAAATCGACGAGTAAAACTTTGATCACTTCAATTGAAGACGTGTAATTTTGTCTTCACTGCTAGCATCATCTAATTATTATTCAAATACTCAATTCGTTACATAACGAATCTGACTATGCTTCAGATTATCAATTGGACTGAGACGTGTGAGTCTGTGCACCGACTGACGTTTGTCCTTCCGAACAACTGGCTGAAGTCGAAGTGCCTATATATCTATTCAACATAGGCCAAATGCTTGACCTTAACGATCAGACCGAAAAGGGCTGATTCGCGCTAGCAGCAGTGGACAGATCTGCTTAATAGGTTTTCTTCCGCTGCCAGATTTCTACATATTCATAGGCTAGGCATCGGTAAGGTCAGATTATCCATTACGGAAGAATTGTTGCAGTACGAGAACAATCTGATAGCCGCATCAACAAGCTGTCTCTACTACTCATCTAGTAGATTTACCTTGCGCTCGCCATAAAAATTCAACGAACGATGTCTAAGACTCAGTTTTACCTCATTAATCAATGTCTGCTTTGCTTCGTTTCGTGTCTATTGTGTCACCCATCTTGTGCTCGCCTAATTATAACGAAGTACAATTCAATGCAAGGGGACAGCATCGTCGTCCTAATCCAGCTTGACGTACCTATCGATGATGCCGTAACACCTCAGTCCACTTCCCGCTATCATCACCACCGACTAAATAAGACCCGAATCAAAAAATCAATAACTAGACAACTAATTTCGTGTAATCCTAATGTATTTTTACCTACATATCTGACATTATTTAAATGTCTGAGCTACTTTACGCTCCTGCTTTTTTGCCGTTTGATATAAGTTCTACCCGCTAATCTACGTAGAATATGATCAGTATATTTTATCTTCTTTTCTATCTAATCACTTAGTTCACTAAACTATACCGAAGTCTCCGTTACAAGGTGACGGCCTGATGTCGTCCTATGGCCAAAACTAATCTGTATTGCTACTGGTGGGAGAGTCTGAGTAAAACTTTACGTCACCGTATTAGTAATTATGGCGGTGGAATATAGCGCCTATTGAACATCGCCATCTGCATCTGGTTGTAAAAGTTCGTCCTGTCTCGTCATCGTGTCCCACTCGTTAAGAGTGAAGCTCCTGCGAACAGAATGAAATCTTGAGGTCAACCACCTCACTGCCAAGCTATCCAGTGTCGTATGCAGTAGCATGAACTGATAAACACAGGAACATAAATCTGAAGATCACATCTCTCTTCAGGAGCAACTGATCTATCCCTTTTTCAGCCCGATTTTGGGGAATCATTGCTTCACAACAGCCCTAACAACAGCGGAAGCCGTCAGATTGCCGTTGAATGTGAAACGAGCCGTTCTTTACGTTAAAGCTCACGTTAGCTGGGGTGACTTATTCGAGCATGGCCGGACCAGCGGTCGAGTCAACTGATTAGCACCACTCCATACGCGTACTAACTAGCGCAGTAATCAAGTTCGTAAAGGACCACCGAAATTCAACGGAACCCAATAGCAGTGAGCTAGCGGCGATAGGAGTTTCATACTACGACAGGAACAGGATCAAGCCAGAAGTCTTCGACAGCCGTGTGTACGAAGATCCGAGCTATAATGGTCCTCGCTAGTGTGGCGAGGTTTGGTGATGCGGTGTGCTCAAACCGGACCGACTACAACCGCAAACAAACCAACCGAATACGATTATGTGGAGGCGCCAATCCGGGAGGGGGGAGGCAGGGGGTTGTGAAGACTTTATGCGCTTTTCGTTTCCTTCGTCGTACGATATAAGCTCAGCACTAAGCATCTAGCTGACGTTAGGGGAACTTAACGATATATCTATCTGTGCTTATCAGCGAGGCTAGCAAATGGTATCGGATAAAATGCTAACTGATTCTAACAGGTTCTCAATGAACGCTAATGTTGGGCCTTCAGATAAGCTGTAGTACGGACCGATGGTCATTACAAGCAGGATGCAGGCCATGCAAAAAGAAGAGTAACATAACTTGTTTGTTTTTTTGGGAGCGGAAAGATTTTTGGTTGACATTGAGATTTTGGGACGGTTAAATTTTAATAGGGCGAAAGCGTTTCCATGATAGGTTAGTGGGTAATATATGTGCGAATTTTTGAGGATACGAAATGGTCTAGGCCCGAACTCGGGCATAGACGCATTGTTTTGTGCCAACCGTTTGTCAGATGGAACTGTGCCTTGCTACGATACCGGACGTAAGAGCTTCGTAAGAGAAAAGATTACATTCGAATAACTATCTCTCGCAGTACGCGGGCAGCAACAAGCGTACGTGTTAGGTCATATATTGTTAAAAACCATACAATATAGTTTGATCAAGAGGGCCGTCCCTATATTCCGCTTAATTTTTACATCAGTTCGCACTACACGACTAACAATTAGACAGCCCATTAAAGTAAGTGTGTCAAAGCTGAGACGATTCATCGGAACCAAACGGAAAAAAACGTTTTATCAATATACCGCCAACACACTATCTTTACCTGGGCTAAAACTAAATGCCAGGTAAAGGACGTTACTCAAGGCTAGTACCCGAAAAGAAGTTCTTCCCGTTTTCTTGCTGGCAAGCTGCTACAATATTCGATCCATGTAAGCACTACAATTTGCTTGCCGAATGAAGGCTTAAAGAAGCGGGGCATTAAAGACGAGAGTGGACACGCACGCTCGTTGACGTTACAGTGAACTTACTAGAGACGAACTTCGTTACGGCAGCCGAATGTAAATGCTGTTTGTTGTTAGGAGTTCGTTTAAACGTCGCGGTAAGTAAAAATGCATTGAATGAAATAAACATGGCTTACAATAGTACGTTTTGGTATTGGCCAAAAAGCCGAGAACCAATCAAGCCTAGTAGTATTCTGTCCGCGGATCAGCAGGTCACAGTCTAGCCGCGTTACCTGCTGTCTTCATAGTGCGATCTTATGAGTTACACACAGACAGTTAAACAAATGTTCCCAGCTCCGCCGTTGTTGGGTATTGCAACAGCGTAACTTTGGTTCCTTTCAACATGCAAGTCCATAGCGCGTCGAAGCTTTGTCAACAAACACGTTATCACCGGGCACCGTCATTTCTTACAGCTTGTAACTTAAGCGGTATGAATATGCACTACACTCCATGTTGAATACGATTGGGCTAGAATGTGTACAAAGGCCTCCTCCCCTGCTTTTTTACAATATCTTACAATATGACGATATCAACCAGCGAAGCTGCGATCTATAACCGTCGATCATTTAGCCGGCGCCAGACATTACGACTGAAAAGTAAAAACCGGTAACCGTACTAGCTGGAGCGGCAAAAGCACAGACGTAAACGCAACGATCTGTCATTTTCAGTATAATGCTGTATGTCCCTTCTACACGTACTTTCCTTAACGCGAACGGCAGCAGCGCGGATAAATAAATAGTGAAGTAAGAACCTTGAAGCGACGTACTTTTCATCAACCTCAGTTGCGGACGATAAGACTATTAAGAAGACCTATAGACACCGGCGTACATGGACCTACTACGTCCACTACCACTGAGGGGTTTTTCGTGCAACCTGCCGACCAATTTCCTGCTGCCTCACTTTAACTACGCTGCTGGAGCCACCGTATTACATCGACATGACGCGATTCTATAACGGGGTGCAGTATAAACAGCGACATATAGGGGCAATGTGAGGCGGTCACGCCGCTTGCATCTCCATGCAATCAACTGTGATTGCTGGCCAGCCGTGGGTTGCCTTGCGAATGCGGGTGAGGCGCCACCAGTCATTGCTAACCACGAAAATATTGGTTTTTTTTTCCAGCTTTTTCATGTGGGTGCACCATGGTAGCCATTAGGGTGGTTGATGATGCTTCAGACATGTTGGAGATAGCGACAAAGGTTGTAGCTGGTCTTTTTTCGAATGGCGCAAGCGCATTAAGCCCCGTAAAGCACGGCTATAACCGGGCCGTAACAAGTGATTTCGTTTTCTCAGCAGGGGCATTATGCCGCGCCTCGCAATACGGATTGGATCACTAACTAGCTAATCAGCAATAGTAAACAGGGCAATAAGAACTGTTGAAAGCCTGTTGAAAAACTGAGATATATCTGTCATCCAAAAGCGTACAGAAGCTTTCACGTATCTAATAATAGACGAAGCGGCAGCTTAATCAACAGAGAAGCTGAATGAAGAACGATAAGCGATAGGCATTAGCGTTAATATTTACTGCTATTCAGAATACAAAGCTTAGCTTTCCTTTGTCTGAGGTCAGTAACTGGAGCATGAATGAAATGGATATCGATGTTTGTTGCATTGAGCCAGTAAGAGTTAAGAAGAGTAATAAAATTCATATAAAACATGAATGCTAAGATCTCCATATGCCTTTGCCGCAACAGCTTCCATTGAGCCTGCCCCACGTCCAGAAATCAATTATTACAAGGACCCTATTCAGTCTTTATTTACATCCACATAGGGAAATGAAACGACAAAATCATAGGGGATCCGCAAAAGTCCTTTGTACAAGGGTAATAATAATGACTTTAATCTGTCAATACTCGTTCGCTTTGCTCAGACACAACAGCTGCGGTGGTCCCCCTGCCACAGGCAGCGAGCAACGATTTATAATGTAGGTGCAAGCGACCGTTGGTTACCAGCTAAACAAATCGTCCCTGAGATTCTCATTCAGATATCGATTTCGATTCCGGTCAAATATTGAAACCGGCAACATTAATTAATTAATTAATTATGTAAAAATCGTTGCGACAGCGCCAGTACCAACTACTGCTAAGTCCTACATATCGATCTAATTCATTCCCATTTCGTCTCACTAAAAGCCTACAAAATTTAACAGGCTCTGTGGTATTATTGACCACGTGAAAAATATTCTGTGTTCCGAGTGTTTCAAGACAAAGTTACGCCAGTAAGTTAAGTTATAGTTTACTCACTGGTCAACGTCTTAATTCCTACTAGTACGTAACGCATCTGCCGGGGAAATGTAACGCCCACAATGGGCACGGGAAAAAAGGGGCTTTTAGTCTACACAGATGCTGCGTCAACGATGAACCTACATATTCAAAAATGTACTTACACTTTTGAATAGGACATTTCCTAGCCGATTTTTTTCTTCTATCGCGCTTGTAACAGCTCAAGCATATGCTACAATGTTTACTCAATCGCTGTTTAGACCTACGGCGTTCGATACTAATGCCACAACAAAACCTCTGTCAATCTGTTAGCTCAGGCCTAATTCAGGCCATTTATTAGCTCGCCTAAATTTCCCTACTACATTTTCCTTTGTTACTGTTTGAACCGAATCAAGATACGAACTGTTAAGTGAGTGTTCAAATGATCAGTGTCAAATTTGTTTTCATCCTGTGCGCATAGGTAGGACGACCCCCACACCCCCTTATTTGCCATATTGTTTCCAATTTCTTTCACTATGATATTAGATCTAATTCACAACAGGACTATCACTGCCCCTATCAAACACAAATGGCCAGCTACCGAGCGATTTATATTGATTATTACAGTATGACATCTGATTAGATGTTTCATTACTCTTTCTCATCGACGTTAGTTTCTTCTATGAAGCCGGCCATCTCGCTGATGACCAGTACGGCACCGTGAAGCTTTCCGGAACGACCGTCGCACCCGCATTCACAACTGGCGTTAAATTCCTTTTCTTCCAAGGTTTATGGACACGGAATATCGTTGCTACTGCCATTGAATGAATCCTGCACCGATGATAGCCAGTGATGCGTGCGAATGGTCTTCGACTGAATGTCGACCCCGATCCGCCGCCGTTGGGGACAAGTGGTCGAATCAGCTTTCGCTTCAAAGGCTCCTGGCAGCGAACTTGCCTGACATGTTTCCAGCGAACTTGTAAGTTAACGAGCGAACAGGATCGGCAGCGTCTCTAGCTAGTTTAACCAACGCTAAGCGGTTAGCGACGACAGAGACGTGGAACGGGAGCGTGATCGGCCGTCCGAAACCATCTGTCTGGGCTCGCTACCAGCATACGCTACTGTAACCAATTGCATGTTTGACTAATTGCAATGCTTCACATTGTAATGGCGGCAATGATTATATTAATTTACGCGGCGGCTTATTAATGGTCGTAATTACAGCTCGGAAATAGCGCGCATTGTGGATAGATTCGGCGAAGTGGGAAAAGCGATGGATAGATGGGAACGTAACGGAACGGACGCAGGCCCTTTTCGCATTACGGTCATCACGACGACAGGATATCTGTGCTACTGTATACGATACGGACAATTGAAACAAGAACGTTTTCCCATATTATTTATATGAAAATAGTAGGAGTGCAAATACTAGCGTACCTAATTAGCAAGTCTAATAAATTGCTTTATTATCCTGGGGATATTTTAGGCCTGTCTAATTTATGGTGCCATTAATATAATTAATAATGTCATGCTAATGAGCTGGGCATGGCCCTATGATGTCTATCAGACGACCACGCTTTTAAATAATATCCGGGCCCTCCTCTTTCTGTTTTATTACGGAGTAGCGTAGAAATCATTTCCCCAATGCGTTGTTAAACATTTTCAAGGTAAACAGCATTTGCGGTGGTGAGCATAAACATACAGCCATCGGTGATGCAGTGTGACTAGCAATTGGTTACCATGGAACATGAGCACCATGGCATTTCTTAAGTTTGTTTGAGAAAGCGTAGCAAATCCGACCAGGCCTTACCGGAAAGCAGGTTTCTGATACTATACCTAAATAAGTGATTCCAACGATTTGGCCAAAGGGCAATGAAAGAACAAACAACATAACTGGCGGAAATAGCATAGACAGCAACGCAGTGTCCAGCATCACCTGACTGATGACTTTGTTTAGACTGTGAAACGTTTCCGGAGTTACTCGAATAACTTTCAACTCTGTTCTACTCAGTGGATGCTGCATTCAGGTAAACTCGGGTTCACTTCCCGGTTCAAGCTGACCCACTTTCCTGCCGCGCTCCGTTGACATCTGTAACCAATTAGGGCCGCCTACAAGTTCGGTTTAGGCCAGTCAATGCAACGCAGTGAAAAGTTGCCGCCTATCTACCTTGTAAGTAACCTCCATTAGGCACTCAACATAGGTATCATGTTCAGGTCATGCAAGGTTCTTCACACCGCAAAGTCCAAACGGAGAGAAAGCAAAACGAGGCGATACATACATACAGAAGATAGTTACATTTCGAAGACGCAAAGCTTCAACAGGCCCATATCTCCATTGTATCTGCGGTGCCTGTTCGCATCTGAATGTCGGCCTGTTTAGCCGCTTTCTTTTTGCCACCCGACTTCGGCCTACCGCTGACTATTGCTCTATTGCGACACAATAAGGGATTCTCGCAGTGTGGCCCTACCTAAGTAGGGTTGACTGACTTGAATGCTCACATATGTCGGAGCCTATTCTCTGCGGATACATGCCCATGGGCATTGGTATTCCTTCCTATTGCTGTTTGCCCTTCTGTGTCTGCCTGCCTGCCTGCCTATCTGTTTCTTTGCTATCCAATGCATTGGGCTTTTTGGCCAAGTATAACGGCTAGGGATGACTTGCTTAACCAGATAGTAGCAGCGAGCAAGCGGTTCGGGTACGCCGTTAAAGCTGTATTTAGTAGAGTGCTTATGGGTAAAAATAACATTTACAAGGAAAATGGCCGACTCACAGCCGGGATAATCGATCGCGTACAGGGATGAATATGAAAAGGTAAAAGCATAACCTGAAGGCGAGTAATCACAGTCGTTGTATGCAGAGAGCCTAAAAAGGTATCGGTGAAATCGAAGGTCTACGGCCTGACCAAGCCGTTGGTGCCAGGATCGGGCCGTTAGCCCTTTCAGAGCTGATTTTCACTAACTGTACCCAATTATTGTAACTTTGAATTCTTAAGCATCTCTACGATGCTCCCAGATGTTGCGGGAATCTACTGCACCAGCTGCTTGCTAAGCAAGTAATACGCAGTCATATTGACCGATATCGTTATTATCAGTGGAAATCAGGGGAAATTCACCCCCCTAAATGTAGCGCCTGTCATCGTTGTGTGCGCTTAACATGTACTTAGAATTCGTGTTGAATTATGTTCCAGCCTTCCCTAGGGCGTATCCTCTTTACGAGTCGTCGGAAATATTCGTTCTTCCGGTGCAGTCATCAATGAAAGTTACGAGCTACCGGAAAGTACTTGGCGCATAGCTCATGTGGTCAGCCACGTTGATGGTTTCCTCTCTGCGCTACCTTCCGCTAGTTTCTAGGCGTTCATTAACCCTTGTGGGTTCAGGTTTGTAGCGCATAGACAGATCGAGCACGCGTCTTTTGCGTGTTCGTAGTCAGCCAATGATGTGCATAGCGCCGGGTACGAGATATCGTGGGCGATCCCTGTTTTAGCCGGTCTTTGTTCTGACTTCCCTTCCATCCTTGATCGTCATCGAGGAGAGTGAGCTGGACATTTCCTTCACGATTACTACTTGCGTTACCACTACTAAACGGTCGCTAGCGTAGTCACCGGCGTTAAACCAACTAATTATCCACTGAATATTATATCATCCTACTTAGGTTCTTGGATACCTGACTCGCAGGACTACGTACTCGACTTGCTAACTTGTCAAAAAGACCTCTTCTCCTTGAGTTTTCTCTGCTCATCAAAATATCGCTTGCCAATCAACATTATCGTTAGCACTATCGTCGATGTACCCGCTATATATATATATATATATATATATATATATATACATACAGGGCGGGGCAGAAAGCTTGCAGTTGACGCGGCAGCATCCGTCTCAATTAAAGATCAATTTTTTTTTTACTAATTAAGAGTCTACTTTAATGCTATTACTTGTAGACCTATGCTATTGCCCGCCATAAGCTAACTTCTGCGCCAGCCTGTGTATATTATAGAATAAGTTAAAATGCGCGTTTTGCCATTCAGTTAGTGGTAAAGATTTTCTATTCGGTTAGTTTTCTGCCAATATCCAACTTTATCAGTGTCCCTTCGTCCTTCCAGGTTTTTCGTAGAGACAGACAGACAGACAGACACAGAGAGAGCGAGAGCGAGAGAGTTAGAGAGAGAGAGAGAGAGACCGAGAGAGAGAGAGAGAGAGGCGCTATTGTGTGCTGCCGTGGAACTCCTGCCTGGCGAGCCGCTTATCTGTCATGGTCTAGCAACGCTACCATCCTGTGCCGCTATTACGAAGGCTTGAAACGACCAATGCTGCTTGCGGCCTCATAGAATGGTAGGGAACAATATTAGGCGAGAAAAGAGATGAGAGAGAGAAAGATTTAGTGAGAGGGGATGAGGGGGGGGGTCCGCAGGGATCTCGGTCGTTTGCGCTCAACTGCATGTCGCTGGTAGAAAAAGCTCAGAGTAATAGTCGCGCTAGCAGCAGTAGTAGTAGTAGAAGAAGCAGCTTGCAGTCGCCTTGTGATTTGCGGACGCTCGGTGAGAACAGTTCGGTCGGGTTAGTGTGCTCTCTGGCAGTGTTTGTCGGGCTAAAGTGAAAAAAACGGGAAGAGACGATGACGAGAATCGAGTTGACTGTTGCGGCTGCCGGCAAACAAGGGGCCCCTGCTCCTCTGAATAAATGTAACCACCGGCAAACAGGAAGTGTTTCCCGTAACGCACGCTGCGTTGCTAACATTGCTACGCGATGTATAGAGAAGGCCGTGTACTCGATGGTAGAGTAGATGATTCGAGAGCGTCAAGCGACCCAGCGAATGAACCAGCTAACGAGAGACCAACAACCCGACGTTGGAGAACACCAGTCCAATCCAACCTAACGTTGTTGTTGTTTTTGTTGACGTTGTCGTAGCTAAAAGAGAGAGAGAGTAACGCGATGCGAAACATGCGGCGACTAAGCCAACTCGACGCGAAACGGATTGCCAATAATCGCGTCATCGACACAGCGTCCCTTTCGTCACCGAATTCGGTTAAGTTGGCGAAACGACACAACGCTAACGCCGTCGCGACGCGTGCTGCCAACAAGGCCTAAATCTGTCAATGGTTTATCTGCTGCTGTCGCTATTTTGCACAGCATATCGCGCAAGCTCGTGGGCGACAGTCAGCGTAAACCTTCACTAGAACTGCGACAAGGCCGGCTTTCGTTGATGTGCTAAAGGACCCAACCGGTTAAACAGACGAGCAAGCACCAGGCATTGCAGGAGTCGGCCAGCGACCTCAGTCGACGCTGTTCGGCCGTTAGTGGTGTCCATCAAAGCAGATTCGAGAAATAATAGTGATACTGATGGTGCCACCACAAGCATGGCACGAATAGCAGCAGTCGGTCGGGCATCGAGAGCGGCAATACTAACTGTTTGGCTCTATTCTATTGTTGTTGTCGGCTTGGCTGTTACAGAGACTGTTGTCAGTTTAGAGGCTAGCCGTTAGTTCGGGACTGATCTATCCACATTGGCTGAATGAGTTCCTGTAGCTAGCATTTGGTGGAGTGTACCGCACGATCTTTTTCATTCGCTGTTATGTCGTAGGCCTGACATCGAGTCGTGCGGAATAGAATAATGTACAAATGCGTATCTCTCGTACTGCTGCTGCTATCAGTGCCACAATGTACACTGTACAGCTCCAGTAAAATCCCTACAGTGACCAGCATCCTTCCCGGGAGCAACGTTCGGGAGTGGTTGGCCCTAACGCTGAATCTCGAACGCCATCAGGTATCACTCGAAGCGGGGGGGGGGGGGGGGGAAGGGGCTACCCTCCAGTGGAAATAGAATCGTATTGCTATCGAGAACGATAAAAACAAAGGAAAGAAACATTGAGAAAGGAACAGCGATCGTTTGCTCACTTTGTACGGATGTAACGTCACATGAATGGTTCTGCCTGTGGCATTAATCTCATCTAGAGTAACGTCCATCGTATGGCACTGATGAGTGAGTGTGATGAACTACTTGACCGCCGGTTATCTTCCTGCACGTCTAATATCGGCCCAGATCAGCCGCAATATGACCCACATGAATGAAGCGTATGAACACTACGTTATCCGTCGGGAAAAAAGAGCTTGACTATTAGAGGCGCGCCTGCTGGCGATGTTGCTTCGTGTTAGGCAGACGAAATTCTAGTAAAGAAAGAAAGGGTTGGTCTGGTTTTTTAGTTGCTATCGCTGAAAAAGTATAGAACGCGCTGGGTAATGATTGGGTTGGGGCTGAGTAGATCTGTTCTTTTGTCCCAGTGATAACCCCGAGTATAACGCCGTGATAGCCATAAGATTCAAATTCATAGACTCATCTGCGATACGTAGAAACGTTTTCAAATACCTTGTTCGGATCGTTTTTAAAGAACAGTTATCAAAATATTGCCATATATTAACAACATGCATCACATTATATTAATGTATAGTTATATAGAAACATTCTTTCGTAAATATAAGTCTAAGCAAACCCTCGGAATATACCTCGTCCGAGTTTTTATACTAAAAACCTGATAATTACATGTATACTTTTATAATATACAGTCGGTTATTCAATACGATCCTGAACGCCATATTCGTATTTTGTCGGCATTCCCGTTTCGTTGATAAATTTATTTCTGGATTTCTTTGATCCAGACGGTCCGTTTAATCGATTCAATGTTAACATTTGTGATTGTTTGAGGACAAACGAAAGCCTTAATGATTGGTGGCTGCTGTCGTAGCCGTTGGTGCTCTTGCCGTTGTCTAAAAGACCGACGCGGTAAAACAAAGTAGATCGCTTTCGTGCGGACAAGTCCCGCGCTTCTTCTTAGTTTTTATCGCCGCTGGTGCCTGTATCTGTTATCGGCGTGTTTTCGTTGGGGCCATTAAAGCGCGAACACGCGGCATCTGGCCACACAAGACGTCAAATGCAGGGTAACGCAGTTGGCATTACACCTTTGATTTGTGTCTATGTCGTGTGCTTACCTAGGTTAGCATAATAGGTTTGCAAAATTGCCTGTCGAGACCATCACCGAACTGCCAAACCATCCAACCGCTGTCGTTGTTTGAGGGCATCTTGAGGGGATAAAGAAAAGATTGCCAGTGACCCAGATTGTGGCTAAAACGGCCGTTTCAACCAGACCCACGCGCGAGATCCACACACAACACCTCCAGCAGCAGTGCTAACCTGAGCAGTACATGTTCACTACGAACACGAGCGAACGAATAGGCTCTATCGAACACGCTTTTTCGTCTAGGTGTTTGTTTTGCCCCGTTTCCGTGCCCGCTCCTAATTGAATTCGTCATATCGTAAGGGGCCGGTCTACGTTAGCGCTTACGCCATTGGGTCATAGGTTGGATGTAGCACTGTAGCTGTGTTAGCGAATAGCGTCTTTTTTTTATGAGTGTTGGCTATGCTTGTGTAATGGATGCCCAACGAATGCGAGTGTTCTGCCAGCCTTTGTCTGCAACCATTTCACAGTACAAGCACACCATAGAGACCATGCGCTACAAAAAAACCTAAAGGTACTTGTGCAAAAATTAGATTACGATTTCATGGAGTTATTGCACGAAACGCAGCTCAACGCGTATGCAGGAGAGGTATGACAGGATCAGAAGGCACCGAAGTAGCCAAAAATATTATGGATTAAACAACAGGAGCATCACCATCTACTATTACATTATTGGAAGGTATTACAGACGGCAACAGAGATAACTTATAGTAGTCGTGTATTGACATCGACACGTTAGATGGCACGGAGCCATTAGCGAAATTTTACGTTTATATAGCTAAAAGAAACAGGCGGGATCAGGACCACGAGGAAGATCTTCAATGAATGATGACCTTCGTGAACAAACGAGCAAGCGAACTTCATCGCGGCATTGAGTCACGGCAGCCACTTCGACCTCGCCGCATCGTAATTTCAAATCGTTTTTCGTTAAAACTAAAAATTCGTTGATGAGCAGGTTGACACCAGTACTACATAGACGGTGTTGATATTAGCCTAAGATAACGTCACTTCTATAAAATTACATGTAACATACGTATATACACGCAGGATCTGAGTCATTATTCAGAATCATACAAGGCAAAACAACGGAAATTAAGCTGTGCAGCGGTCCAAAGTGTAACTTCAGGAGCTATCGTATAGGCAAAATTCTATAAAAAAGATGCAATGGGGCATCGCCTGGCTGCTCGTGATGCTTCCGTCACAGTGAGCTGAAGCTGAAGTTGATACTAATAATAATTGATTCTCAGCTGTACCATTAACGATGAAAATCATAGCTCTCAATGAGCACTCCTACAAGGATTTCTCAGGGTTGAACGAGTTTAGTACAAGTAATTTCAAGAGACCGAATAGAAAAATCAAGTATGTTATGTATCGATTTCACTATCTCACTTTGATTTTTACTAGAAGCCCAAAATGCGCTTACGCCCAGAATCAAACTTTAATTACCCCTATGTGTATCGGGTTGGGCGATGCATACGCTACGTTACCACTACACCACCGCGGAGATAATAGTCTAACTTTGACTATCCATTTCGTTTTTTCTAGTGGTTCCCGATAGCCGAAAATTGAAACCTTATATTTGTCAGAGTTGCCGTACCACATGAACTGTTAACGTCAAACCTCCCTCCTAGCGTACAATAGTCAAAGGCATTGTACCGCAAGAACCACTAGAAATTAAGGTAACTTTGCAAAAAAACTACACCCTTTATTCTTCCTTCCTCAAGGTTCCCGCCAAAATTCAAATTCATTCATACTCAACGCCTACCAGGCGCAATTCACCATTGAAGCCTACAGTGCTTCCACTTCCACAGGTCACTATTCGCCATACGTTTCTAGCGCTCACTTGAATCTTATGATAAAGATTACAGTGGTTCTCTCTCCGGTTTTTTCGTTTTCGAAAAACTTATATATCCTTCCTATGAATTATTACCCCACCGAGCCACTATTCATTTATTTATTTATTTTCTCTCTTGGTATTTCTTTTGATATGGCGGTACCGATGCATTTTGTCGCAAATCTCTGTCTTCGCCGGGACTCGCGCCTTCACGTTTTCTCTCGACGCTTACGCTTCTTTTATCGCGTAACATTAATGGCCTTTAACCAATACGCGACGCGTTCCACATGGCTCACGTAGAGTTCGTTAAAACTCTTCGCTGGCGTACGGACGGATCACTGTAGCAGGATTTCTTTGTAACCATTATCAGTTCACTATCAATACATATATACGTGGTTAAGGGAAAAGCTCGGCATTCGACGTATCGTGGTATGCCAACTTCGAACTAAAGTCAGCCGAAAATTTCGTCTACTAAATCTAAAGCTAAGCTTACTATATATAAAGTTCTATCGCTTTTTTCTTTCTTTCTTTCTTTTTATTTGTTACTCTCCCGTAAGCGACTGCAACTCGCCGCAGTTTGCTAGAAATACAGCTCTAAATCTTCCTTTGACTCCTCGGCTGGTGACGTTCTGGTGTGCAAGTGCCATACGAAGGAAGATACGGAAATGATGCGAAGACTGCTTAATTCAGATAAACGCACTTATGATGACGGAACCAATGCTAGCTCTGAAGAAAGCTTAGAGCCCAAGAGATATTGGCTAAGCTAAGGATGAGCCAAATAATATTAATCATATTACTAAACCACATATAATATTATTGAACTAGCTATACGCCATTTCAGTTGGTAACTTTCTGCCATTTTCTTAGCTGCCGTAGGACTTGTGTGGCTTCTGGGCAAGAAATTGTGATAAATTATATGCGCATCTGACTGAATTAACACCGTTGAAAACGTTCGGCAGAGACTCATAATCCCGCTGACACGGTTAACACATCGAAATTGCCCGATCTTTTTTCCCCAAACTTTTCTCAGTTCTCGCCATAGCGACAAAACGCTTGTGGTCCGGCAGTGTCATAGTAGAAGACGACCCCTTCTCTATTCAGTGATTGCTACCGAATTTTCCAGTGATCTCGTTAGCTGTTGACAGTAGTAGAGATCTTCGTCAACCATTTTGCTAGCGGAAGTAACTAAAAAACGATGATTATTTTCCAACTCCATCAAATACACAATATCGCCATCTTCGGTATCAATCTGGGCTTTGGCACTGATTAGTGAGCCCACGCTTTTTCATCTGCGTTACGTTATCGTGTCGTATGTGATCCACTTCTAGTTACCTGTAGTAAACCGCCTCAGACATGGTTGGACTTTGCTGCTTTTCTGTGAAGTTTGGCAGGCAGAAACACGATTAAGTAAGTTCTTCTGTGTCAGTTTAAGCGACAGCTTTCTTAGAAGATTTTAAAACTGTTTGACGGTGCGTGCTGAGTCCCTTCAATCAACTTTCCCGTAAAGGCCATTACGAAGAGCATTCTTCATATGTAAATTTTCAAGCCGACAGAATCATCTTTCGGCCATTCGTTCCGCTAATGTATCGAGGCCATAGACAACACATATGGGTAAAATAAAAGTGGAAAACAAGATTTTACAGAAATTTCGCTCATCTGCAAGTCACTCTATCCTAAATCGAAACAAAGATGTTTCAGCGACTCGAGCACACCTCCTATTGCCTCAGTTTCAATGACATCAACACCAATCCTACGCGATTGGCATTACCTGAGACCTATCTATATGAGCTTGTAATGTAACCCTAAAGTCATCTAGGTGGAAAAATGGCCACCATTATTTCGATGATACAATTGTTCGACTTGAACGACTGCAGAAATTTTCCAGTGGTTCTCTTTATGTCAGGCAATAGAACACTAGGGAGTTAGTTAGATGGTCTGAGTCTGCCAACGCGTGCGACGCGTTGATATGGACAACGTATGAGAACCGGATTAAATCAGAATACACATGTAGGCAGCGATTGTGCTACTCATTTGTTACCTTTTAGAGGGTCGATCCTAGGATTTCATCGGTATGGTATTTCCTATTGGATGCAGCGTTCATCGGTGTCCAGACGTTCTTCAACAGACTTGGTTTTCTTTATTGAAACGCTGATGTAGTGGCGATAACAAGCGTATCTCGATTTTTTTTTTAATCTTTGTGGCTCTTCTTTGTTGTTCTTCTACTGATGACAAGCTCTACTATACAACGAATACTGCTTACTACTCGGTTTGTATTATCTGCATTAAACTAGCTTGAAAAGCTAGCCTACAAAAGGATATTGTAGTGATTGATGGATTCGTTGAACGTATAGACATTTGTTTGCATATGCAGTTCGTACGGGATAATAACCGGTTTCGAACAGTATAATATTAATTCTTATTATCTAGCAATCACTGTGCGTCTTTACGGCGCCTTGTCGCCGCTCTGGTACATGCATTTACACGTCATCGTACTGCATATTCCCTGCGAACACCAACCACGGCTATATCTGTCATTGGGGAAAAGTAGTCATTCTCTGCGTTTCTACTCCCTAGCGCCTCGTTATCTTTCTATCCGTTAGTTTTTTTCCAACGTTTGTAAAGTTTTGCTGTTGTCATTATTGCTTTTGTTGTCTTACTCAAGCTACCAGAGGCCTACCGCTATTACCGAACAACACAACGAGCTCGAAAAAAGCCAAAATCGATATGTCAGTAGGAAAAAATGGAGGATCTCATCAAAGAAATAAAGAGAAAAAGCTACAGTGACGTCCAATGTAAACAATACGGTAGAAAACCGTTCAAATTTCGCGGGGCGATCCACCCCTTTGGCGCAAGTCTCCGACTGCTTCCTGGAGTATCTGAACTGAATGGAAAAGTCGCTGGGCGACATGTGCGATGTTAACGATTTCGGCGAAAACAATTACGTAAGCCATGCACTGAAGTACGGTACGCTTTTCAAAGAGGAACGAACTGCAGTTGAAAGAAAAATAATATCCAACTAAAGTTAAACTCGTATCAAAACAGGTGTTGAACGGGACACCGGGGACAGGGTGTAAACTTGAAGGCAACGGAAGAATCATGATATTTACTATCTTTTTTAACTATGGTTATTGTAGTTCGTCTAGATACTCAGCAGCGCCTATTCTTACCCCCCTTTCCTCTAGCCGCATCAGCTCATCTCCTCACTAAGTAAGCCACCACTAAATCAGCTCTGTTTTAATGTCCCCGTAACCGATGTCTCTTCGTTTTCTATCGAGCACTCGATCATTTTGTTTCTGTATTACTTTTTTGTTCTATATATGACCACTATAGCACATATACGCTCTGCGATTGCTATGTTGAAAGCGTGAATCTATGATACCATATTCCTTCCCATTGTCAGACCACAACACTTCGTCGCGACATTAAAGCGCTTCCGCGTCCACGAGACCCAGTTGCGCTCGGAAGCCAGTCTTCGCGTTCTATCTGTTTCCCTGTCTGTCGGTTCAGCATTTGATTTTGCTTGCATAACATGCTGTTGACTGTCAAAGCACAAGCTCGCCTGTCCCCTTTCACCCTTTGTTATGGCTTGTTGTTGCTCTCGTTTTTGTTGTTTTTATGGTATCCTTGTTGTTGTTGTTGTTGTTGTTGTTGTCGTCGTCGTCGTCGTCGTCGTCGTCGTCGTCATCGTCGTCGTCACTGTTATTGTGTTCTTCTAAGTACGCTTGCCTGTAGCAAGCAATAAGTAACAGTCGAGTGTTGGAATGACCGCGGGCATAGCTGTCGACGTTAACCAAAATCACTCAGCCACCGCTGTTGTTGTAGACCTAAGACATTTATTCCTCCGTGACCTAGGCAGAGCCTACTGATTTCCGTTGCTTCTATAAAGCAAACTACGACAAGCTATTGAACTATTCTCACTACTTCTTCAACCTCTATTCAACCTCCCGCTATTAACGCTATGGCTATCGTGTCGGTAGTAATATCCACGATTGCTATGCCCCTAGGTCTTTCCGTGACATACATGCATCCTATTCATCCATTTATTTGTTCGAGTCCGTTTGGCCTTCCTTATCATGACCGCAGCCGTCACGGCTGTTGTACCCCGTCGTCATTGTTGTGGCCAGGTCAGTAATGTAAGTCGCATAGTATAGTACACGGTATCTAACCTAAGACGTTGTAGTGAAAGTTGTCAGTTTGCTATTCATATCCCTATAATATTGCGTCAGTTGTCTCGTTATAACGGGAAGCCAAGTAAATTGTACCCGATACCCGACGCAGACTTGCCCAATCAGCCAAGCTGACTACAGGTCGTCTAGCACGCGAAACGAAAGCGAGGAAATGCACTTTTTCATTTTTTTTTTTCTTTCTTACACACGCTCTCTCTCTCTCTCTCTCTCTCTGTGAGAGAGAGTATGAGAGAGAAAGGCGTCGAGGCAACAAAAACAGTACAGGGACTCAGTCGGCCAAGCAGGGAGCCAGTCACGTTGACTAATCCTGTGACGAAATGTGGGCCCTGCGGCCCTACAATTCAGGACGAGAGGCAGGGTGGAAGCAAAGCTAAGCGCAGTCAGTGTTAGTCTACTAGTTGGTGAGTGGACTGGTGAATGAGCGCGTTCGTTTCTCTCTATTAAGACAGGTCCAATCTGGCCTCGTAGGGGCCCCTTACAGGCTGGGTCAAACGGGCGTACTGACGGTAACGGCAGAGGTAGCTAGACCCTCAAGACACCACTGCAAAAGCCGTCGCATGTCGGTACATTGCGATAGATAACGTAAAGACGCGTTATAGGCGTTAGATGTTCGTGTCGGCCTGATACGCTGAACATCGCTACCGCGGCGTTACCCAACAAATGACGCCACACCGTATCGGCTTGTCGGGAATCCAAACCAACAAAGATTAGCTGTTGTGATGGAGTGATGATTTCAGTAGATAACATGAATACGACCGTTACAATAAGCTTGGTTTTTGAGAGTTGGCAAAAACAGTTATTTGGTGAAGTAGCATGACTGTCTCACAATAACGCTGCCTGGAACAGAATAATAGAGAAGGACTAACTGTTTCAACTATATGGATTTACTACTATTGAGAATTTCTATTACAATTTTCTTGATTGATAGTCACAGGTATCGTCATCCAGTACGGAAGCCAGCGAAACGATCTCATTCCAAAGACTCGTCAATTGAGAGGTTATCTATGGTCGCTAGCGAAAGCACCGAAAATTACCTCGTTGAGCTGTTTTCTGGTCCCTATCGGAATGAAACACATTATACTATTGGTACGTTTTTTGGTGCCAACCTGATTAAGTCGCGCATGATACACCCCTCAATGAATTCGCCTTTCCGTTATCTCGGAATGTACCAACTCGCCCTATCCCTTAGCGCCCGAGCATCTCCCAGAAGCGGTGGCATCTCGTTAGACAAGTTCAAAAAATAGCGTACGTCTAAGTGCATGAATTTGCTAATCACCTGGGGCAAATCCTTTCAGTTAATAGTCAGACGGCTTCTTGTGATAAAATATTTGTAGAATCGTCACATTACAAGCTTCTTCCGACAGATAAATGATATTATAGAGATCGAGGCCTTAAGAAAACAACAAATAAATGTAGGTCGAAGCTTGTTAAAACGACATCTCCTAGGTAATTGGTGCGGTTCTACGCATCGTAAACTCTATCTAGTGATTTCTAATAGATTACATCTTTGCAAGTGACAGTTTACCTAATGAGGTAAGAAAACCCAGATGGAAAGACGGAATCTCCCAAGAGATCCCCTTCGCCTAATTAGAGGGATACATGAAGATTCGTTTCCACACGAAATAAGACAACTACGGTGGCAATTCGAAAGAAGGTGCAGCCGTCAACCGCTCGAAAGATGTTTATATATAGTTGTCAACTAGCGCAAAATGCTTGAGGCCAGGTACTTGAACTGCTCTAATGCATCAGAAACAAAGGCCATTCTTAGCTAACGTTTAATGATTCCATCGTTAACAGAAAGTCAAATATCTGTAGGAACTACCAACAAGGCGAATTCCCAAACTAACATCCGACTTCAGATATCACCGCTACGACCATCACCAACGGCAACAGCTTTACCATCCTTTCAAAATCAACGGGGCCAAATGAACGTTAAATAGCTAGTTGCCGAAGCACAGCTTTGAAGAACGTCGACCAGCCGTCCGCCACCGAACCCAACGATCTTAGTTAACAGCAACAGCGAAAACAACAATCACCATTGCAACATCGATAACAAAAGCGGCAACAAATATCAACGTAGTACAATGCTCGTATTGGCCATAGTCCTAGCAGGAAAGGCATGTCAACATGTTTCTGGCGATCGTCACTACTCCCTACATCCTGTTTTGCCCCATCTACTCAACCAATACTCATGGCGCTAGTAGACACTAGCATTCTTGTCGAACTTGAGGACACTTCGAGGTGTCCTCGAAAGCCAGGTTCGTAGACAGACACACGGTTCGTGTTATACGGTAACGAGCGGCCGCCCATTTAAAGCACCACTTGTTCACAGTGGGCCAAATAAAGGCGATGTATACGTCAAAATCATCACGACTTTGTTCCTATTGTTGTTATTGCTGAATTATTCAATAGGTTGTTCCAGTCTTCATTAATGTTGTTCCCAAGTTCGAGCTTAGCCTGCTATATTTTACCTCTATTTTATACATTTTGCCGATTGCATTGCGTCGCCCGACAACTTCTGCTGTCCGCTGTCGTCGTCGACGTCCACGTCGTCGCTCATCGTTCATTCTTCGTTAATCGGTGCGCACTCTTCCCTTGCGGAATCGAATCCCGCAGCGGTTCGTCGCGTCACTTTTCGCATCGATTGTCTCACAGTGATTTTTTTCAGCTGAACGGACTGAAGTTCCGAAAAGAATCAGCAACAATGTTAATTCCTAGATGTCTTCTTCTTTGTTCGTCGGATCTTCTGAGGCCTCTAGACGTGGCCTGATGCGGCGCTGCCGTTGACAGAATGACGTTGAATTACGACGCTGTTGCCATAATGTTCAGTGCGCGCGCTGACAACAGCAGCAGCAGTAGTAAAAACAACGACAAGCCGTTAGATTCGTTTGTTGCTGTCGCTGCTTTTATCACAGCAGCAGCAGTAGTCACTTTGGTGCAGTAACTCTCCCCATCCCCCCCCCCCTCCCCCTGCCACCGCTATATTGGTCTTTGCTTAAATTTTTCTCATGTTGATCTTCTTTCTTCCTGATTTACTAGTTTTCCTTTTTTTTCTATGCAGTGTTTCTCTCTCAGTGTTGTTTGTTGTAGGTCGTGTGTTGTTTGCAACCGGCGGTTCTATTAGTTTTTTTCCGGGTTGTCTGCAAAGTGAGTTATTTACCTTTTTCTCTCTTTCCTTCGTGCTCTCCTAGTTTGTCCTTTTCTGTCCTGCCAGCCAACTCAGTTGTGATTCATTCGCTGACCGCATATCACAACGTTTCGTCACTTCACTCGTCTATGGTCAGATGAACTTAGAGGCCACCTCTAATAGTAGCAATGGCGATGGCCATAATTAGAACACTGCTACATCAGATTTCTTAAAATCGAAGTCGTCGACGAGTAGTTGCACGGTCGACGAGCGGCGACCACGAAGTAACCTCGGATCACTGCTGCGGGTGAAATAAGGTACTAGTTGGAACTAGTTCTGCCGTTAAGGGACTGAAGCTTTTTGTTCTCCGACCGCATCGTCGTTGTCTGCATGACGGTCCGGAGATAAATCGGCATAAACGAGGGATAAAAGACATATGACGGCAAGTCGGGCTGGGATGCTGGTGTGGGGTTCTCCGAGCCCAGTGTGAAACAAACAGAGAAAATAAGGAACACGCAGGAATATCGACCTACGTAGTGAGTGTAACACTGGCGTTTGTATGTGGGCGACGCATTTTTCTATAACAGTAGATAGAACAGAATAGACATAAATAAATTATGTTATCTCAATAGTCACGACAGCTTGTTTGGCCCACTTGAAGAGTAGATACAATTTGAAAATCGTATTTGGGTCCGTTGTCGCCACAGTAGAGATGAATCTACTCATGGTAGATAATTTCTAATGTATAATTGGCTTGCTAGCTGAAATAAGCATAGACGGGGGTACACAAATGCATATAATGAATTTACTAGTAGAACTGGTTAGTTATTATTGAAAATACATCTTTAGGGATCCATGTAAACGTCTATGAAAAACCTATAAAAGATCGCATATAGAAAGATTTATCCGCTCGTCAAGAGATTGTCAAAGCATAATGGTAGAATGTTACCAGTTACTTCGGGTGTAGTTTGAACGATGGACCAAAAGGTCAGCTCATGCCAAATTCCAAGGCAATTGTATGGCTTCGAAGCATCCGTTGCTAGAGTTTTAAGACTTCCTAGAGAGATCTCGCTCACCTACCTGAAATATCTACAATGAACCTTCCTTCAACTGACCTATAGGCGGCAAGGTAACTGCATCAGCTGATGCTTTACCTGTTTCATGAATCCTTTATAATTATTTACCGAACCGGTTAGACATGTCATTTCTACAAACCCACTGGCAGAAATAGCCAATAATCTTACAGAGAATTATGTTTTGCTTGAATCTCCTCACTTGAAGGAAACATAACGACCTCACGCATATTTAGCAAGTTAATTCTTTACCATATCCCAATATTTGCTTGCTAGCCATGATCCTCTACTATCTCAAGAGCTAAGTTTTGCTTGTGACCGGCGCTCGTATCACGCACATTTGCCGACACAGCCACGCCGCTATAAAGCCGGTCAGACACACGCGGGCACACCACCGTCATCACCACCAGGACATGAACAAACGATAGCCCAGTTGTGGCCTGTTCTGTCCTGGCCCGTCTAGCAGCTGATGTCCGCAGCGGTATCCCAGGAGACGCCATCCATCAACAGGACGACAGGACTTGACCACCCGTCACCCCCAGAGTCGACCGTGATAGCTACTTCTGCTAAAGCTCCCGTTGAAGTCGATCTTTCGGCCAGTCGGCCTAAGCTGACCCTGGGCTCCGACGGCTTGAGCTAGGTGCACGCGCATAACTACGTCACATACCGAATCGTTTACAGCGATTACCTAAATAGCCATCTAAACGAAGCGATAACAGACCGACACGTGGGAACAGCGCCCAAGTCCACTCGCAGGGGGCACTGGGTCATACTTCGACAGGGCTGTGACTACCACTACTGCTGCTTCTATTGCGGGGGTAATATGCTGCGCACAACTTAAATGGGTGTTAGTTAAGAGCGTGATACGTTTAATCGATCAATATTACTCGCGTCCTGCTGGCGCCCGTTGGCAAACGAGGCCCTTTAAAGATTGCAGCTATATCGTAGATGTCGTAGACAGAGCTAACAACACGTACGAATGAAGTAGGTTTAAATCGAAATTGGAAAAAGGATCGTGTTTTCCAATGAAACCTGATTATTCAATGGTTTATGCGTATGCATTTGTGAAGAGAAATTGTAGGAACAAGAAAAGATACAGGGACAACTTAGATTAAGGTAAGTTTTCTCTCTTCAATTACGAAAATATACATTACACATGTCCCTTCGATGTATATAGTTTTATAGTTATTGTTATGTGGATACGCATACTCGTATTAATAAATATTTTTTTTGTATCGTAAACATGCACAGACTAAATGGACAAGCTGGAATTTTCTCGTTCTGACCGTACGCCTACAGCGAGCAGTCACAGTGCAGTCTATTCTTGACGCACTCCTTAGTACTTATACGAGCATAAGCTCATAGATCAGGATTCCCCTTTCGAAACGCATGCGGCAGCAAGATACATGGATACGAGGATACTGATTTGTTCACATGAGCCAAACACACACACACACAAATAACGTGCTTTTGCAAATCAAAGGCTTGTAGGCAGACAGACGCAAGCCTAAATCACGCGAGGTCGAATTTCGAAGCATGCAACTCACAACTGAAGTTTCCCTCCATAGGACATGACCCCCAGCGGGGGGCACGCAGCGCGCGTCGCTTCAACGACAAGGAAAGCCAGGCCCAGCCAAGTAAATACAATGTGGTGTTACAGAGCCTGGGCTCTGTATACATGGGCTCAGCTTGGCAGCAGCTCTCAATGTTGCAACTTGCGGTATAGTGCCATTCTCATATTGCATAAACTCCACCCTCTCAAACCCTGAATTCGCAGAACACGCTCTCAACACCGCATCACTAACGCTAGCAGCGGCTTTGAATAGCGTCAAAAAAATAGAAATCCGTAGAGAAAAGTGGCTTTTCTTTGCACGAACTTTGTTTGCCTGGTGCCAAGTGAGGGAGACAGTTTATGGGTCTATGATGGATCAGCAGAAGAAGTGGGGCAGCCCCATAGCACGTGGTAAATTCAAAAACTCAGACGAGGGAGAGAATTTATTACGACTATATGCACCTCGCGAATGATGACTATGATATGATAGGCTTAAAAGCTTGGGGGGCATTACTTCGCTCGGCCCTGTGCGCCCCTTCTCAACTCGTCATTATTTTTAGCTCGCGCAGTATAGCTGCCGTAACCCCTTTGTCATCTAATGTGATTACGAGAAAATTGCAGTCTATATAGTGGGGGGTAAGTAGAGTAGTGAAAGAATAGGCCAGGGAAGAAAGGTGTAGACCGAAATATTGCTTTCGTCGATGCAGAATAGGTATAGTTCATTCGACACTGGTACGTCCGCCATTTTGTCAACAGCCATCACAGAAGAGAAGACGAGGCAAAACGCGAAGTCAATTGGGCTGTGTATCAGCAAATTCATGAAAGATTATACAAAAGATGATATTTTTAATGAAAAATATTAGAAAAATAATAATATTAGTGACGTGCTAATTATTCCAAGAAATCTAGAATCACAGGATAGTCTACGTCGCAAGGTGTAACCCACAATCTATAGAAAAAAAAGTGTCTATTATCGCCGAACCGAAAACAAATTGATAAAAAAAAATACAGCGAAATCGACAAGAAATGTCGGGCGCCCGACGTCCTTGTTTATATATATACCCCACACCTCCCGTGTAAAAACCAACGATCATAACAACCTAATGCGATCCAGTGCAATCAGGACAAACAAAAGGGTAGTGCATTATAAATGCCATTTTTCTCACTTCGAAGTGCTAACAAGCCACGCAGCAGGGGATGTATCTCCCGCTGAGTTCGGCGGTCCATATAGCCTTACGTCCTCTTTGGCGTGCCTTTCGTACCTACGTACCTGCAATACAGCCGCGAGCATATACTGCAGTGGCCGCGCACCTGATCCACAAAACGACCAGTAACATGACTATAATAACAACAGCAGTAACAGCATGCCATAAGAGCCATGACTTCCACAGGACGTGTTCATTAGACATCTGAAGTGGACACGGAGTTTGATCTGCGGGACCTAACCTGAACACAAACAATTCTACTATTTCGGAGTATTGGCCTTTTCTAGATATTCCATAGGTAGTCAGAGCTGTAGCACAGAGCAGGAGCGGTGTCGCTGCTTATCATGTCGCAGGTTGGTTTGGAAAAAGAGCTTGGGAAGTTCACTGTGGAAGCTGTTGTGTGCGCTTTTGATTGAGGCTTCCCTACAATAGAGGGGTTTTCCGATAAGGCGTGAAGGTGGTCTTTCCATTTTCATGTAGACGATGAGTTGATGTTGTCGGCAATGGTGATGTCAAGGGTGATTAGGTGGAGATTAGCACCTATCTATAGCTGTTGTTCATAGCAAACGTGGCCGCTGTTTCCATGCAAGCAATTATCAGTGTAAGTTACGTGAGATTAATTCCAGATTGGTTTCTATTAAACACATAAACCACTAGAGAGATAAAGGAGAGCAGGGCAGGTCAGAAGACGCGCTACAAAAGAATATGGAGCATCATCTCCTTATTCAACATGTTAAATCGTAGAGTAATACTTGTTTCGACTACAGTCGATGAAGGCAACAAGGCAGGAAACCAATAGGGTAGCATACGTAGCGACCTTTAGCTGATATGCATTCGTAATACTTCAGCAGAATGCCATCGTTGCCAAATGTCTTTGAAGTGCGCTATCTAACTTCGAAATGAAGGAAGTCAGTAGATGACAGTTTGGTCGGTTCTAATCGACGTAGTTCACTTTATTTACACGTACAAACCAAGCGTGAGATGAGGCCTTTGCGTTTATGAAAACAAACTGTTCGTTCTCCCGTAATGCTCTATTTACGTTATACTAGATCTAGCAGTGACGTGCTGTTACCGACTTTTTCAACGCTGGAATCCATCTCGTCTTGGGTATTTCTGCTGATCAATTATCTCCTCTACCTTAAATAAAAGGAGCAAGCCAACAGTAAATAAAGTGAAACCATCACATATTTAGCGGTACCTTTATTAGCAGCGTTCGCGCCTTCATTCAAACTCCTATCGTGTTCCACTTTACCCTAGCTCCGCTCCCCCGATTCCTTCAGCCACCTCCGCCTTGGCCTTAGCGCATAAAGGTGAGTAGGACATGGCTAACCAAGTGTTGAAGTGGTGGTTGTTAGCTGTAGTAGACTTAAGTGGCAGACGACCGCTGTATAGCAATGCTATCGAACTTCTCTTCTTGCCCCTATAATGCCACTAGGTCTACCTATTAGCCTCCAGCGCCTAGTCAGCTTGATAGCGAGTGAGGATAGGGCTAAGCTTGGACCAAGAGAAAGCAACGAGTTCCTAGTCGGCAGTAAAGCAGCGGGCACAGAGGGAAAGTCGGGTGCCAACTAAGAATGCGGACAAGGCCAGGCTAAGCAGGCCAACTTAACGAGCTCCGGGGAAGAAGTGCCCCTTTTTGCTAAGCAGAACACACAAATGAGGATCAGAGGGGAGTGAAGCATTTGCTGCGGCAAGCGGAAGGCTGTTCATAGTTCACAGGGTCACTAGTGCCTGTTCGGTTTCTTGCCAATATCCTTACCTCTTGCCGATCTGACTATTGCTGCTGATGCGATGAGCTTATCGATACCGAGTGGCGCTAACTGCCTGATATCGTTTCATTGTACGCCATGTCGTGGGTCTCAAAGGAAGCGGTAAGGTTAGCAGGAGCTGGTTCGTCCTCAACGACGAATAGCAACAAAATAGGACATAGATGCATTCTTATGGAAGGCAACTGCAAAAAAGACAGTTTGATTTCTCTTTTGACCTCTTGACGTCTATCTAAAGCTGTTCGCCAAATTAACGAGCCCTCTCGATCGCTTCTCCGTTAGACTATCCCCCCACCCCGCTCTCTCTCTCACTCTCTCGCGATGTATGTCTGTCTCTCATATTATTAACGTTTCATTGGAATATCTAATATTATCTCGCACTGCGCCATAATCGACTCCGCGCTTCCGTTACATTTGATTGCACTGTCGAAACGAACAGGTATGACCACGTATATATCGGCATAATTCAAATGGCCGCTTGTGTAGCTCGTTGTGAAGACAACATAATTCTGCGGCTAGACACTGCCGTCACCGACTATATTATTAACAATCGATTACTCGCGGACCGCACTGCAGTTAACACAAGTGTTTCGTGTTGGGTCGCCGCTTCTCTATTTTGTATATATTTTCTGCGACACGATAAAGAAATTCGGCGAATCGGCCAAGGTCGTTAAATATATTGTCCATGGGGCTCAGTGGCCCGGTGAAGCGGTTCTTCATTTGACGACGTAACTCCAGAAAAGCTAGCGTAATCTTGTCTTCGACTTCGGCAAGACGTCCTCAGCCCGCGTCTGCGTCTTCAGCGTCTAGAAGATCGTCACGATTACGACGTAAGTACGCCCAGAAAAGGAAAGTGACGGAACAGGTCCGAAGTGCAATGAACATTGATAATGTTCGTACAATTCAGAAAATAGAAGAAAATACGACAGACAGACAGGCAGGCAGGCAGGCAGGCAGGCAGACAAGCGGAATGGATTAGATTCAGAGCAATCTGTGATATAATATTCGGAAGCCGAAAAATTGCCCATAGCAGCAGATAAGGACACGTGATCAGCTATGCAATTGCGACCTGTTTCCGCTTTAATTCTTGCTGAATCTTCGAATGTTTCCTTTTAAGGCATTGTCGTCGACATTTTTTTCATCTGGATTGTAAGAGAAGATTATTAATTAATTTTCTATATTAATGATTTATTTCAATATTGGTATTAATTGAATAATGAAATGGCTGCATATTGAACTACTTAGTGCAAAGCTTACCAACTCGAAGGAGTTCCGTTAAAGTTAACTTGAACGAGTCAAACTACAAACGGTTCCTCGTTCCTTTCTACCGTTTTTCATCGTAAACTATTATAGTTAGCAAGCAACTTTAAATCAGCTTATGTAATTACAAAAATAGTTTTAGAAATTTGAACTAGAAAAAATCTTAGTATTTATAAAGTCGTGTTTTTTTGTTAAATAAGAGGCAGCCAGTTAACCAGTTTTAATAGGGATGACAAAATCGACAAGCTCCAAAATCTAAATCTGATTTACCCTCCCTATTGCAAGCTATATAATGTTACTTTAATCAAAACGAGGATCGGGTCACGTCATAGTCTTCCATGCCTTAGCACGCATGAGTACATCAAATTGAATATGTTCTGTGGTCAGCCCCTACAAATAGGATATCCACTATATCTGAACCACAAGACCGACTTCAATATGCCTCAACATTGTCGGCCGTCTTGTATTGTTCTCGTATGAATAGCAAGGCGACTGGCCTAGCCTCACCGACGGTTGCTTGTTGGCCTAGAAGGGCAAACGTACTAGTGGCTAAAAGCTCTTCGTCTGTACGCTGCCTGTGTTATCACTATTTTGCTTCCGCACTACAACCTCCATTCCCTTCCTACTGTTCGATCGCATGCAAACGTGCTTCAACATGCGGAGTTTTACGCTCCCATACAGCACGCTTTTTTTCCTGTAAGTCCTGCCTGACCTCGTCCTTTTCACCCGTATTGACCTGTCTGTTCGTGTTAAATGGGCCGAATGTATAGTGTAGTCTGGACGTGCCGGTATGCAGAGCGTACAACATACGACGACAAGAGGGTAGCAGCTGGAATAGGAAAAGCACAGAAACGCAGGCTCGATTAGGGACTAAGGCATGACCCCCCCCCCCGCCTAGTCTACCTTTCGCGAGTTCGCCTCATGGTTGGTGTAATATACGCGCCGTTTTCGGCTAGCAAGGCAAGTGGGACAAATAGCACCCAACGCGCCGACCTGCCAATAAGTCGATGTCGGGTCGACGCCCCGAAGCGACGCGGACACGGGTCACCATGAATTGTCAAGTTGTCTATGCTCACAACTCCAGTGCCCCCCAAGCGATGATTCCGTTGTTCTGATACCCGCTTTCCGGTGCACTATTTTGCAATACGGCTAGGACGAAAGGGAGATGTACTGGGAGCTCGCGGAAATGTTCAACTGCTACGAGGGGACGACAGAGATAGCGTGTTTACTAGATTTGTGATTCACTGTTGAGTTTCAAGAGTGAGAGTTTGAATGTTTGACAACTACGACAAATAAAAAATATCTGCCTCTCTTTATCTTTATAGGGCCAAAAAAAATTATCTATTCACTTTTGCTAGGTATAATAGCCTTGAAATTATTTATAAGATTACACATTCTGTGAATCAGATGCGTATGTTCTTCGCGTCAGGTCGGCTTTCCTCATATTTTAAAGTAATAAGTATTATAGATATACGGAATGAACACCTTTGCGATTTCTATTACCTACATGTCTTCGGCATACGGCAGTACTAGAGGGACATTAGTGAACGATAACATTGCAACAACCACAAAAGCCTACAGTCAGCCAGGTTAGGTCGCCGTGCCGTGTTACATCGTGCTGTCGTTATAATATCAACCTTGCTTTTAGTCTATCTTAGTTTCTGCACGTCCCTTCGACGGCATCTTCTTCTGGGCAGCCATCTATTTTCTATTTGCTCGCTTGTGTGTCGAAAACACACAAATTGGCGGCGGTGACCTTCTATCCCTCTCGTTCTCTCTCTTTTTTAGTCTGTTCTACTTTCTGTCAAAAGTCCGTGCCTTTTCGACCCGAGACTGCCAAGTCAAGTTCGTTCTGTGTTATACATTGTTAAACCTATGATTAGTGACAGAGCGATGACTGTCGAAATAGACATTACTCCTTCGCATGTGCACAGAACTACTAACATCGAATAACCTATGTTGTTACTGCAAAGAGCAGAGCAGGTGCCGCAGTTGGAAGCCCTCGTGAGCGTAGAGGAATGCGGCAGGGCATATGGATAGATGCTATCCGTCGGTGTATATCGGTAAGTGAAGTGGGTTGATGTTTACAAGCTCAGATGTATGCACCAGCTGGGCAGGTAACAACTGACCCGTAGTAGTATCGTCGCTGCATGGATACCACCCAGAGTAAAAAGGAAAAATCGATAACTTAGCCTAGCAAGTCCTTACGCAGTCCTAGAGTGTACTTAGTGAGCAGATAACACACGAAGAAGATGGAGCCGACAGAGGAGCATCCTATGATGCGGGGGCAACAGTCTCGCACCCCACGTCGTCGGCGTGGCGCGGCGCGGCGCGGCGCGGTAGAAAAATGGAACTGGCCAGCAGGCAGTAGCCAGGGACACATCGTCAACACAGGCCGGGGGTATATAGATTGTCGACAAAGTCAAACGACCCGAACGAGAAGAACCCTTAACCTCGTGTCGGAGGCTCCGATTACAACTCCCACCAGCCGACCAAGTGGGGCTGCATATATATACACATGGTGTACAATCGCGTTTGAGGTAATAGTAGACGTTACGCTAGGTGACGGCAGGGGCATTGCAGGAACGCGGTTCAAGATTCCCTACCCGGTTGGTTCCGCATAGGGAATTCTTGTGTCAGCAAATGTGGCTCACTATCGCACCTTCGTTTCTTATTTAGCAAAAGCATTCATCTGGTGAGAACAGACGCGTCGAAACATCAAATAGTACTCTCAAAAGCTACAATTAGCTTTTCTAGAGACACTATTTCGGTGGCTATTTCTCATAGGAAGAGTCAAAGGAGCACCGTCATATCTCTCTCAAGTAAAGGTCGTTGTGGTGGCTACAGCAAGCCTCTGTCTTTCCTCCTCCACTTCTTTTTTTCAGAGGGAAAAAACACCCTCAGAAGGAAGGGACTAAACGATTCTCGTTTGCTTCTCACTGGGGGATTCACTAGGGGCAAACAAAGATGGATGACACGAATGACCCCGAGAACGGTCACCCTTGTTTGGCCGCAAACAACGCTCGCCGACGAGGGACGGCTATCACGGGCTGGCACTAACATAGGTCAATCGCCTGCATTTGCTCTGGTACTTAGGTTCGTATCAGTAAAAGGCAGCTCTACCCGACGATATGGTGGCGGTGGCGGCAGCCCAAATGGCTATTTGCTCACTGGCAAAGACTACCGCTTGAGAGGGTCCAGTCAGAAGCAGCCTTCGCAGAGAATCCTACTGGGAAAAAACGATTACCCGCGGAAAGCATCTTCGGTGGCAGGCATACGAAGACACTGGCGTCAATGAATACACTGAGTAACCTCCACTGCTGTAGTTGGGAGTCCTCCCGAGTCTGGGAAGATGTGCCAGCAGATATAGATAGAACGGTGGTGGCGGCGACGGCGTTGCGGCATATGCACATGAACGAAATGCAAAGAAAAAGCTTCTCCGGGGTATTTCGGAGGTGCTAGAATGACACGGCCAAGCAAACGGAGCTAGCATGATTCCTTTAGAA
The DNA here is from genome assembly GCF_002443255.2 of Varroa destructor. Lineage (NCBI taxonomy): Eukaryota > Metazoa > Arthropoda > Arachnida > Mesostigmata > Varroidae > Varroa > Varroa destructor. The sequence continues at coordinate 43,283,903 of NW_019211455.1, read as the reverse complement.
ATAAGTTGAGCAAAACAGACAAATCACTGACCATTATTGGGCTTGACAAGCAGATTGGCAGTGAACTGAGATAGAGGGAAAAGTGGAGTAACTGCTAAAGGGGAACCCCACCGAAAAAAAGACAAAATATGGTAGTGGCGAAATAGGACGAGGGTGAGGCCTCTCAAAAACAAATTGTTTTTTCTTAGTTTTTGCGGCTTGTTTTTTTACAGGGAGGCAATTTGTGTGAGGTAGAGTTCGTTGTTTTATGAGAAACGCACGGCTTGCTGTTGTTATCTGTCGGACGACTATAAAAAATAGAAAAATATTTAAAGGGAAAGTAAAAATCATATCTATGAAAGCACTTCAGGATTACACCAGGGTATTTGACCCAGAAAAACTTGTTACTTGAAACTTGCGAAATACTTCCCGATGAGGGCCAGCCAAACATCATCCTATTGCGAAAAACAAATTATTAACAGTTAAATAACTATTTTTTATCATTTATTTCTAACTTTATTCTTTAGAGTATTCCGAAGAGCGGTTTCCATAACCTCCCGCTGAGTTAGCCTATACTAGATCGATCTCTTTTACAGATCCTAACGGCTAAAGTTGACAGTCTTCATACATGTTCATTTTCGACATGCATTGGCCCATTTTATCACCCCCATTGTACAGTAATAATAACGATCTATTTGCGTTATCCTGTATTTCTTTATTGGAACCTGCCATTACATTACCTCTGAAAACTGCTGGTCCTCCAATGGATAGCTGCCCTCCACAAAAGCTAGCACAGCCGAGGAAGTAATCGATGCATCCATATGTCTTTTCTCGCATGATTGCTACCCTACCTCCCCAGCGTCACTATCCTGATAATGAAACCGTTACTTATATGAATCGAAAATCATATCAGCATATATAGTAGGTTATAGTGGTAAAGTAGTAGACTTATACGCCGCTATCGCATATTTCAAACAAATGCCCCATGCGTATATTCCGCCAAGCCTCGTGGCGCGGCTTCGCATTGGCAGGCAGTGCGCATTCAATGCGCGGGGCCATTCATAGCAATGAAAACGATCCAGTGGGTAAACAAAGCTGCTTGGCAAGACGAAGCAGCAACAGCAACCGCGGAAGAATCGAGGAAAGACGTCTTGATTAGGGATCGCTGCAACAGCAGCTTAAATCAGACCAACTAGGCATCCGACGAATGGACACTGATCGGAAGCGACCAGACAGAATGGCTAGTCAGCTGAAGCGCCGCTTTAGTGGGGGAAAAGCCCGATCCATCTCCACTACTGGATGCGCCTGTCAATGGCTGGGCCGCGTCCCCTCCACCGCGGCTACAACAGGCCTAACGGACATCCTTTGGAAACCCGGCTCTTTAGCCTTAGATTCACTGGCCCTCCTTTTATCCTGGAGCTTGCCGTCCTGACCGCTCTGTGGTCACTCATGAGTCCGCGACATGAGGGGAGACCTCGATTTCATCGCCAAAGGCGTCGTCGGCACGGTGTTCTTCTGCATAACAGACCGGCTTTCGCTAGCTAGACGCCATCAGGTTTAAGAAATACAAATCAGCGTTTGTTGGCAGTGGTTATAGGCATCGATGAATCTTGATAATGTGCTTGGGATGCAAGCGATGGATTGACGCTGATACTCCGAGTATGATGCAGCACTGCATGATACGAGGTCCAATCAGGATATAGGCTAAGATGAAGTTTTTTTAGCAACGGAGAAAAACCCTTGCTTGCTATGCATCAACGAGTGGGTCGCGAGTCTTCGAAATGTTGCTTTTTGCTAGATTAACTGCTGGTTTTTATGCTACATACGTTTAGTAGATTAGAAATTTAAGCTAAATGATCATATCAGTTGATCGACACATATACATGCAATTTAAACGTTCGACCCGTTTATCTTTTGTTCGCGGATCTCTCTTAGATATTACAATTCAAATGTATTAAATTAACACTATCTATATAACGTATCGCTAGGCACAAGATCAATATCCTCTGTCTCACGATCCAGGCAAAAGTTTACTTGACTCCTGTAAAAGCGACCCTTATTGGAAATTTTAACCCAGTTGATTTACTAACAAATACGTTTTGAAGCTATGTTATTTGGTAGAATGTGTAGTGCAAACAAATTAGGAAAAAAAAATATCATTACGTTACATAAAAAAAAGTTTAGTGCGGACAGAGTCTCTACTTGGGCTCTCTTAAATGGTGACGTTAAAATCATGGCTCCTAATATATCGTGACTGAAGACTGAAGACGTAGTCATCACATTACATTTTGCATAAAAGTGATTCGACTGATAGATTTATCCGCGTAGAGCTTCTACGTAATCCAGAATTACGCCGAGTCGTTTTTACGTCTACTAACTGTCACCTATGAATGCAACGTGTGTTAATGCTTGCGCATAGATTCTACGAACACCCCGACACACGTACCGCTGCCTTAATAAACACACATTTTTTGTACCCGGCCATGGCGAGGTAATCGAAGAAGCATATACCTTATCATAAGGTGCCACAGAACATATCAGACGGCATGCGTCTGTGCTATCGGTCTATATTCAAGGTAATTTCAACTTGTAAAGAAACGGGAAGAACTTCTATTTGCCGCCTGCTTCGAAGTAGCATCGATCGACAGACAGACAGACAGACAGACAGACATACATACAAACAAACAAACAGGCAAACGCCACGAGATCAACCTCACATCAAAAGAGAAACAGTAATATCACGCCATATTTTGCCCCGCTTCTTCCAAAAGGAGTAGACGGCCTCACCTTGGGAGTCGTACTGACACATCCGAACACTGCAAAACATAGGGGCAGAGTTGGATAGGACAAATACAATAGTAGACGCCCCTTGTCCACCTTTCTTCATCAAAGTTTCATGAAGATTCTTACTAGCGAATCTTCTTAGCGAAATAAGAAGCAATTAGATAAGCGTAACATGTAGCTAAGAGTCGCACTATTGGTTATCTGCTAGAAGCGGGAACTGTTGGGGGTAGCAGCGAGCAGAAAAAACGTTCCGCAGGTCCGTTGAACAAGCCATACACAAAGAAAAACAAATCGCGTTACGGCCTTCTCTGTTGAACGCGTTTGCTATCACAAATATAGCGTAAAGGCTAAATGAGGCTAGAATTCAGGTCGCCGCATTGGGGGCGGGTGACGCGAAGGAGAAAATCGGCGGAACGCAGCTAACTGCCAGTGAAGTCAACAAGGTAATAACAGCTTTTCTGAACCGTCAGATAAAGTAATAACAAAGATGCTAATTATTGTAATTAGAAAAGGCAAATGTGGGAGAAAGACGGCAAGAGTTAACTTCTGACCAAGTTCGTTTCTAGCCAAATATCATCTAAAAGATAAACTTACTGTTTTTTAATTAGTTGGCGTTCGCAATTCAATTGCTATGAAAGTGTTTGTCGTTGAATATTACATTTAAACAGTACCGTCCTATACCTAATACCGTGAAAGTTTTGACCTACCATAGATAAAGGAACTCAATTATTGGAAAATTTGCATTACTCACACTATCCATCAATGGTAGTCATAACAATTTAACGCTAAAATCAAAAACGATAACGGTTCTGAGAATAGATAAAGGTAACAATTAAGGTAAGGGCAACTAATTCAGTCCATAACACCAGCTTAATCACAACAGTGTTCCTCTACTCTCAAAGTACTGCCAGCAATTAGAGAACAAGCCCGATTGAAATCCCACCGTCTCTTCATTACCTTCTAGGTCACAGAAGAAAAAAAGCTTTTCACGATTATCCAAACTCTTAGCTTCACACCTATTGATAAGAAATAGCCACACCTCCCTAACTCAGTCAGTTAATTTACAATCATAGAATACGAACGTATATGCTCGGGTGTTGATAGGTAGAAACAACTGTGTGTCAGTGCACTTTTCGTATGGGTCAGCGGGGGGGGGGCTCCCCGGCTCGGCTCACGTCCAGCGCATTAGGCCGCATTTATTCATCTGCTATAAGGGCCTGACCCTTACCTGAATATTCTTTCAAACAAACCAATGCGAATAATTTCTTTGATTAGCGGCGGGACACCACACCCGTCAGTTGTTGATTCGTATTTCCATCTCTCTTCCCTCTCATCTATCCGTTTCACTCTAAATGCATGTCAGTGTCGCATCTCGTTGGCGGACACGCAGGAGACGCACTCAACCTGATGGGGGCCTAGTAGAGAGTTGCTAGGACCCAGATCAATAAGCGAATCCATATCCCGTAATTTCATGCGCGATTTGTGTGACTTCGATGCGAGTATGTCGTCGTTATCGTCAACCAAAAACCTGTGGAGTGACAGCTCCACAGCTCGGCGATGCTGGAGCGTCCGAAGTCCGTTGCGGCTAGCTTGTATAGGCCAAGTGATAAAATTAGCCGGGCGGCGTAGACACGTGATTACCTCTACTGACCTTTACCGACTATGGGTGCAAGTACGAGAGACGAGCAGCCCCATCGCCCAGATTCGGACGCCCTGGCCACCGACTACCATGATCACTACTATTACAATACGGTATGACTGGATACAGGCCTATAGACCCACAGATTGACCGTAGTAGTTTCATAGGATGCATCTCGTCCGTGTTCATGAAATACAGGCCTACGGGCCATTACGAGATGCTGCCGAGCAAGGGACCGTATTCCACGTACGCTGGCCGTAGTGTTATTATCATTCGGGGCTATTTTCGCTGTACGAGTCCGCCTGAAGTGTCTACAAAGTACGAGAGAGTAACGGGACTGATCTAGAGAATCGTCGGCTGGCCGGCTGGCAGGCCAGACAGACGGGATGCGACAACATCTGAATTGCGGTTAGTTTTACATACATATATGGAGATGATGTCAATTTTATTATGTAGCGTATTCTGTTCGACAATAATTAGGATTTAAAATTGAGCCATTCTAGTGCTGTAAACTTCTCATACACTGTTGACGTGTTTCCATCGATAGTGCAGTGGTACCATGTTTGCCCATTAACCGATGTGAGAGCTATTCCAGGTTCGAATCAGGGTCTAGACACACTTCGTTTCAAGGACCCGCGGCCTGAATAGATTCTAAAGAGCGGTAGCGAACGTAAAATTCAAAACGTTCAATTAGGTTATTAGAAATACACATTTTTAGTGCTTCGCTGGTTTGACTCAATCTTGAACGCCAAAAACAAACGTTTACAAAATATCGGCTAGAACGTTACGTGTGATCAGTGGATAGTTTTATGTTCAGCATACATATAAAAAGTATGTCCTTTTATCAGCACCTGTAGTCCTTCAATCACAGCTACGATTTTTTACTACGCTCCAAAACGAGTAAATCCGAAAGCGCCAACCTAGGCAAAAGTTACTAGCATTATATTCCTAGGACGATGGCACCGTCGTCAAGTATTTTCTTTCCTTAACCAGCCGTCTGTATTGGCTTCCAAGCCGTCCGACACAGACGGTTGTCTTTGAAACCAGCATAATATAAAAGTGACCGGACTGGGGATCTTCGGACACTGAATTTTGCCTTATTCCTCTACTTTTTGTTATTAGAAGGGTGAGCAAACGTGAATTAAGTGGCGTGACTGAATCACCGGTATCACCGCTTACTCGTTCCTCGTGTTGCTGGCAGTGATCGAGACTCATGCAATGTTCATTTAGTATCATGTTCTGTAATTGTCCTTCTCTTCATGACTCGTCATCGGTTTATTCGCGAGAGGATGAGTTGCCCCTCGAGCGTATAGCCGCCCCGACCCACTGAATGGCATCGCTCCACGGTGAGCTACGCTTCGTAGAGGAAGGCAGGCCCCAGCGAATCTTTACTGTTGCCTACGTTCTATATACGTAATAAGTGGTGAGACTGCGGGGCCGGATCAGTATATTGCTACGCTATGCGGCTATGGAAACCAGAAGCCACTAATAATAAAAACAGTAATCATAACTATAACAGCGAGCAGAAGCTTACGAATATTTCGATGGAGGATGTGAACAGTTAGAGCCAAAACTTGCACAAGACAGAGAACAGCAGCACCAATAACAACAGCTATGAAGTATGCGACTTCACCAAGTGATCTGTTGTGAGGCCTAACATTTGTAGATGTTATTCCATAGAGCGTACTCACACTTCATTTGTTCCTGCCACCACGTGCTAGCCGAAGGCCGACGTTCGCCTTTTTTCGCGCACGTCTAATGACGCTTATTTGTGTGCAGTCTTTTTTCCTGCCGTCACTGATATTATTACAATTACCTGTTTACCGACAACGTCGATCACATACTTATATATTTACTGCCATCATAAGACTGAATACGGTCAACGCTCAGAACTTCTATGGACTTCCTGTATATCATTACGCATACACAGTATTGAACAAACAAAGAGATAGTGTTGCTACTCGTCAAAGTTTCGATCGATATCTCGATGCATTTACATTTATTAAAAAGATGCCTGTGGCCGTATCATTCGGCTCCGCCGGCTCGACGGTGCTCCGACAGCCAAACTCCGGAGCACTGCCACATAGCGTATGGCCGGCGCAAGACGCAGCGCGATATGCTACACGATAGCTTGTTCTTTGCTAAAACCTAAGCTTCGATTTAGGTGTTCTACTATAAGTGTATAGTATGCTCTAGGTAATATATACCTAGATCCTTTAGCAGCCTTAAGCAATGCTGTAGCCCCTCCTGTATCTGCACTGCGCACAGCCGCGTCCCGGGCACTGTAGTGACGCTATTATTATTGCCGTAGAGTGAAGTGGCACCCCCGTCTTGTTACCATCGGAGCTCTAGCTAACTTCCACTGAGGTTGGTGTGGCGGCGTTCCGCATCTCTACGGCGTACGCGGTCGCTGTTGCTGATGTATCATCACAGCACGTTCGTTGCGTCGCCATGTTCTCTTGGTTTCTGATAATCGTCCATACGCAGCGCGTTACAAAGGCAAAACGAATGTGTGCTCGTCCCTGCTGTTAGCCGTGGCTTCTCCTGCCGCTGGCACGAGCTGAGGGCGAGCCGTGGCCGCTTAACCGTCCGCCTTGAGCGTAGCGAGGGGCCCCGTATTAACATTTAATAATAAAATCCGACCGAGCGAGCGGTCGGCAGGCTAAAATGCGGCCAGAGACCAGCCGGACCCGTGACAAGCGTCAGCTAACAACTGGCGACTGTGGCAATTGACGACGACTAACATCGGCCGACGGAACATGCAGACAGACGCTATTCTGCAGATGCGATGCAATGCACTGCAGCCGCTCCTACTATATAAGCATCCGATACACAGGCCAGACACGAATAGAAGCCAAAATCAAAGACAACATCATCGCAATAGTTATCATCAGCAGCATCCGCCGCATCGGCGGAAGAGCAGTCTCTTCTACGTACAACTATACGAGATTTGTCGCTGCAATAGAGCGGTGGGCGACATGTTTACCTTCGACATTTCCGAACGCCTAGTGGTTTGGGTTTGAAACCGGGCGTGGACACGCTTCATTTCGTGCCGGAACGAGTCAGCCGTCTGAAACATTTATAACTACTATAGACGTATACATCTATACTCTCTCTATTTATATCCCAAATAATGACGTAGGTATGGCTGTATTGCGACTTTGTCTTGGCGTTGAGCCGCGCATCTTCTTGGCCTTTGCTGAACCGTTGTAGCGATAAGATGGACGGTGCTGCTTGAATATAACAGTGGATATTGTGCGCATACTTTCGTTTAGCGTATGCCGATACAGTCATGTATGCGGCTGAGGTTGCCGCTTGGGAACAAATTGACGAAATCCCTGAAAGGAAAAGGAACGCTATCTAATCACCGGTTCCACCCACTCTTAAGTGGGAACACTAATTAATTAGTCATAGAAAAGGAAATAGATTTTTCTTCTAAGTGGGAATCTTATGGAATACTGAAATCTTCGATTTGTATAATGCGTTCCATACTCTTAAGAAGTAGTTACAATTCTCACGACATATTAGAAAGGGTAATAGGATTGGCTTGTTGTTACTACTTGAATTTACTTCAGTCGATTCGATATGTTGAGCTTAAGCACGAGTGGCTGTTGATACTCTATCGGCACGTTTTGCGCTAAAGTCCCTTGGATGCGTTACCCCCGATCGAAGTTGCCCCCTTTACCTCATCATCTTATTCGATTTTATTAGTTTTCACCCACCGACGACAATGACCGTCATACCAATCAATTTAAACACTTATCCGAAGAAGTAATAACGATCAGTTTATTTGTGGAAGAGAAAGTATCTAGAGGATTCCTCTTCCGTGACTTCCCTTTCCAGTTTCGCGTGCCATTGAATCCTCCGTGTTTAACTCAGCGGCCATGCCTTAAGTTAAACTTTGTTGAAACTCTTCCAAGCAAACAATTAAATAAGTCTAAAATTCTTATATTAATACATGAGAACCGTTTCTTTTCCTCCGTTGGATCTTCCTCAATTCTTTATTCATTTCATATAAATAACAATTCATGTTACAGCTAAATTACTCTACATTGTACTTTATCTTCACGAAAGTCTTTTTTCTTAGGGGGTGGGGGGTTAAAAGGCTAACGCTTGAGTTTAGAAAGAAAAATACCCCTGCCACTTCTGAACCCATCACAGAAGTAACCTTCCTATTATTATTAGTAGTATTGCTATACTGTCGCTACTACTCATTTATGCTGAACAGAAGAGGGCTATTTTATTCTACGGCGCAGCGTTCCTCGCAGTAACTCGGTCGTTCGAGTTAACGTCACGGCAAGACCGAGCGGTGTGGCACCACTGTTTTCGCCATCGTAGCTATAGTGCAAATTTTCAGATGGCCAAAACCATATTTAAGATAACGCTAGCAGGCGACGCAGCTAAGGTCCTGTCTCGTCTCTAGAAATAGATATTTTCATAAGAAAGAAGCTTTGAAGAAAAAAATTCATTCTCAGAAGCTGGTGTCATCAGAAAGAACAATGTAAAACTTTTGACTTTTTAGCGTCATCAGAAGAGCCATTGCAGTCACAGTACAGAGAAGATTTACACTTCATATTTTCTCAGTGGATAGGTGTTGTTTGTTGTCTGTCCCGCTTTTGGGGCTTATTCGAGGGCCTCGTATTTGTTTGACGTTAACGGCAGCTAATGTGCAGGATGGACATATGAAGGTTCGCCGTACCGATAGCACGATAAGGACGACAGCATTGCTTTACCAACGTGTCAATAATAAAGGACATTCTCTTCAGGCAGCGCCGCTGGCAAGAACTAGAAAAGGAGCAGGCACGAAGGCTAAATTTTGAGAGCTGTTGCACTACGTACGTTACCTATAGAGATATATTGGAGACTTGATGTCGATAGAACACTCTGCCGGATGCGAGTTATCGCTTATCTACGGAAAAAACAGAGTTAGTTAGATATGCCGAACAGGGTAAGTTGGAAAAGTAATATCTGCGTCTTCATTATGTTGCCGATCACCCCGTAAGACGAGTATGAAAGATTAGTAAATACGAAAATAGTGCAAAGTGTAACCGTCCTGTGTATTTCCGATATCACTATTGTCTACCTGCGTGTATAACCTAAGTGCTACTTCCGAGCTTTCTCCCTCGAGATCAAATGCCTAGCTAAAATTAATATTTAGTTTTTTTTTTTCGTCGAAATGGCCTCATTCGCTCACCTATAGCAGCCATCGACACTTCTTTTTTTTCTTTTACAAGACCCGTATGCCATATACATGACTGTCATCCATTGGTCTTTCGTCTAGCCATCAAACAATTTTGAAATTACATCCATCCATATCTGGTGCCTGCGAGCCATCCTCTATATTTTTCTCTTAACCTCCCTGCCTATTAGACCCTGGTACTTTTGACCATGCAACTACCCCATGATCCGGCCCATTTCGCTGGTCCGGCTTCATACGGCTGCGCTCGAATCAACGCTTGTACCGTGTAGTAAGGCCAGTGCAGTCTCACGTAGTGATACAGTCCACGTTTATGAATGGTATCCCCAACGAAATTGAAGCGTGGCTAGTTGTTAACGGGAGCTGTGACGATCAAATACGGGTTCAGTCTATCCTCGCGTTCAATCAACGCCCGCCGTCTAGTGACGCTTTCAGCGGGCGCCGACGATGTTTTACGAATGGAACACAATGGAGCTCCGTCGTTTTTAGCTGTTTCGAGTTTCTGTTGACGTCGGTCGTTGCTGTTGCTGATGTCGATTTCGTCACGGTATCCGTCGTCGGCGGCATCGCAGATAGATGATAGAGGAAGCTACTGACAAATCGCTCTGGTTCATTGTCTTTCGTCTGTACAACGTATACACATGGTTACCATATGCGTGTTGGCGTTCGCAAGGCTGCGTAGACACATACCCCACTGGTAGCGTGCACCACGGTGCGGTGGTGTGCCGGCGTCGTCTGAGCAGAACAAAAGGGACATGTTGTTCGAGAGATAACAGAGGTTGTCGATTCAGAGCTTATGCGGTCGGGCGTTCATTTAAGCGAAACGTAGAAAAATGTTCTAAACAAAAATTTTCAATTAATTGATATCGTCAATAGCTCTGCAGGTAAAGCTGGTCTAGCTGGTCTTCGATTTGACATGAGGCACAGTGTATTACCTAAGCGGTGTTCTTCTGTGCGAAATAACTAATAAATTGATAAAAATGTTAGAGTGCTTGGGTGCATGCAACATATATGTAACGAGATAAGATGATTTGTTGTAAAAAGTTTTACATCAGGCTAGTTAACTGGAGCTAGATAAATACTATATATATATATATATATATATATATATACGTATATATATATCCATATATATATACGTAAGTAAATTGTCTCTAGTTAACACTAGTGGCGTTCTAGCGAAGTCTAGAACGTTCTGTTCACGATAGAACACTGCGCGCCATAAATCGTTAAAGCGTTGAAAGCGTTGTTTATCAAGGCACACCTCAGCCTTTCAATTCTAAACCCATTTGATTTTCCGTAGCTTCGGAGCAGAAAATCTTTCGAACTGACAAACTGGCACTTTTTCTGCTCTCGTATTGCCCTTCTAAAAAAGAGCTTCGAAGCTCGTAAAGAGCTTCGAAGGGTCACCACTGTCGCAGTTTCGTCATCGCTGCTCTAGGTTCTAGTTCATGTTTTGGGTCGGTCTTTGATGGGCGACAGATGTCATCCAATGCGTCAGGCCCGGAGCGTCCACCATCGTAACTCGGTATCTATTCGTTTAGTCAGGGATACAGCCTTTGGCTGATTGTCGACATTAGCTCATTAAGACCACACATTTACTTCGATGTCGGATGAGGCCGGAGTGGCATTAAGGAACGCGAGCCAATGATGAGTACTACCGAATCAGATGTTAGTCCACGACTGCTTTTACTGCAAAGCTGGCCATATTGAGCGGAGGCGAATGGGGGTTGCCTTCGAATTTGGTAAACTGTAAAAAGACAACGTTTGACAATATCTCTCTAATATTATGAAACGTATCGTGCATACGTGCTAATAAAAGGACCGGCGCTGATGCGGCCCCTTCCCAGCTCAGTGAACGAAGTCTTTCTTTTCTATCCGGCTAAAAAGTCATGACGAAAATCTCGATGTGTAGTCGAGGGTTTCATTAAAGTAATCGGTATGGCCTAATGTAAAACGACTCAACATTTTTAAATGGAAAAGACTTTCCGTTTTCTAAAGAGCGCAGATAAAGCACTCAGGACATGGGCTCAACTTAACGGCTACACCCAGCCTTCGCCGGTCAATTTTATTATAATATTAATCACATTACTTGTTTCATCAATTTTTAATCTGCCGCCGCCGCCAGCGCTGCTCCTCTATCTGGTGCCTGTTCCGAATTTATATTAGACGCTGATGCGTCCGACGCGTACTACTATCAGACACTAACAAGCATATTTTTCAAGATCCTTTTCAGAACGATAATAAAAAAAAAAACTAGCCACCCGCCAAAAAGGGGCCTCCGATGAGGTTAATGACTTAGATTCACCTGGCGTCTAATGAGATCGATTCCGTCAGCCATCGACGGCCTGTTTGGCACTGAACGTCGAATCAGCCTTAAGCGTCGAAACCTTAAACTGCGGAATAGGCAAGCATGTAGTGCCGTAAATCTATAGAGTATCGAGCTAAGCTGATTTGCTTGTGCTATCGTTAGAATATCGACGAAGATATGACGGCGCCGGGACCCACAGAACTTCCATTGTGAATGCCTCTAAGAAGGTCGTTTACCTTCGAAAAAAAAGAAAAAAAAAAACTAGACATCTGGGGGAGTTGGTTAACAGAAAGCGATAGAAGTGCAGTGTTATTTCTGTTTGTATATTCGTACCAATTATCATCCAAATGCTTCGTTCTTAATAGCAGACGCTTTCTAACCATGCTTAGAAAATCTTAAATATTAATATAAATAAATAAATAAATAATTGAATAAATAATAAATCCACGTCATCTATGTGTGCTATTGCCTAAAACAAGTGTACTTTTGTATCAGATAATTAAGCGTCTCCAGTTTTGTGTCCGCTGCTACTCGCTTCGTTAAGCATTGCTTTGGACGATTAGCTCCTCCTAACACGAAACGAAATTTGCCTACGGCCCAGTTTCGAACCTGGACCAGTTCCCACCGCGTGTTCTTACGTTCAGTTGTCAAACACGTTACCACTGCATTATTAAGAATGTTTTTGTCTAAAATCTATAACGAAATCAAGCTCAAAGATGTCGATGCCTCGAACTACTGCTGCTTACTAAACAACGAATCATATCAACTCGATATTTTCAGGGAAACATGCTGAGGAAAGCGTTCTTCATACAAACAACAGTTTACGATGGTTACGAAGCTTTAACTAAAGAAAACAAAAGAAAAGAAACAAATCTGCGTCCTACCCGCCCGTTACTAAGCAACATCGAAAGGCGAAGCAGACATCAATGGACGGCTGGTCACCTACGCGAATGCGCTACTACCAACTGCTGAAAGCAAGCTCGTTTGTCGGTTTATATATATATATATATATATATATGTATATATGAGCTGTGCCGGGTTTAATTGTTATAGCTTCCTTAAGAGCATAGGGCCATTTATATATATGCCATTGCTGTCAAGAAAGACGTAACAATTAAGTCACACACAGTTACATATATGCGCGCGGCTCTCTCCCGCTTCCCGTCGCTTCCATCATGGTCGTCGTGGCAAAAGCCGCTCTCCGTTAAGTGGCCGCGCACCCGCACATTAAAATAACGTTTTGCTTGGGTTGTTCTGCTTTTGAGATTCTGGAGATTTTACCGGTGAGACGGCAACGATGATGATGATTGTTATCATGGTGATGATGATGATGTTGGTGACGGGAACGATGATGGCGTCTGGATGAAGTGGCTTGACTATGGGTCTCGTACCCTGATGGTGTCTACGACTCTGTCCTATCACGGTGCAGTGCCGGAACAGCCACACTCGGCGTCGTCTACCGAACACACATAGATACACACGACAAAATGGCAAGTGCCATCAACAGAGCGACAGCCGTGGCAGCAGCAGCCCCTGTAGCCGTACTAGCACCGAAAAGCCAGTCGAACCGGCAGCAGCTACCACAGAAGAAATGGTCATTCTTTTGTCTAATTGAAATAAATGCGGTCATTAGAGGAATAGCAGCGGCGGTCGTCGACGAAACGCGCAAAAGAAAATATTGTTGCGGCCACTTTAGCGCTTTCTCGAGGCGCTCGGTAGCTGACGCCCGAAAGTCGCACACCGCAGCAGAACTGATATCCCTGTAAAACCCCGACGCAGAAAAATGCATACAGACCCCCATAGATGCACGCACACACACACACACACACACACACACACACACAAACGGAAAACGATAAAAGCGTGTCGACAACGACGAAGTTGGCATCCTGACACGCATGGTGAACATGGCCATGGACTTGGAGTGAGAATCCGAAGGACAAAAGGAACAAAGGATGAAATTGTACGACAAAAACGAATAAAGAAATGCCAGCGAAGAAATACTCTGGGCTTATTGCCGACACCTTCCTGCCGCGTGCATTACGGTGTGAATATTGTTTTTTCGTAGTATCGTTATCACCATAGCCACCAACTTTATAGGCGTGACTGGAGTCCATTTACCACAGTCTCGGCCACGATTGTTGCACATGGCGGACTTCATCCAGATTTCAACGGGGAAGATCACATCGGAATCTATATGGCATTAGACAATGCTGCCGTCGTCCTACCGATGATAGGATGTTATAGAATTATACGATACGCGAACACGGTGAGTTAATGAGTTCTAGCTTTATTTCTGACTGCCACCGACGGCTTTGTCCCAGTGGGACCAGCAGCCGCTACTTCAGCAGGGGTTCTTTCGCTAGTTTGCAGAACGATTACGGCGGCAGAATGCGCGAAGTTCAACGTGATGTAACGCGTTGCTACATTTTCCAGCAATAGCGGCCCTTTTCGTCGTAGTAGAGATGCATTTGATGGCAGATAGATGTTATCGCTTGACGCCTCCATCATCGTAGATGGTATAGAACAGATTGGAGAGGTAGGAAATCAAAAAAAACTGGGTTCATGTGCTTAATGGGACTATACGAACGTCTAGTGAAACTAGTTTAACTTTATAACGGTGGTGACGAATTTCTATGGCGCTCGATACGGAGTTATCTTTATTTCTATGTGGCGCTGAAGATGAGGTTTTGCTCGTTTGTCGTGGGCACGAAGACATTTGCTTGTCTCGTTGTTGAGCAGTAGTTCCCGAAGGCCACGGAAACGGGCCTTCACAATTTTTCGAACCAAGTTGCCCTTTGTATGAATATCACCAACAGTACCAACTTCATCATTATCAGCGGTAAGTCATCGGCAAGATAATTTGCTTAAACGCCCTCGGTAGCTCATTACAAACAAGGGTTTGCAGCGGCGTGTGTCATTGCATATCAGTAACATAGATTCAAGCTAATAAAAAAAAAGTTCCTTAACTACCAAAGCCACTGTGTACTTTACCCGTATTTCAAGAATTAAGGGTCGCCACCATTATTCATGCATATAGTACGGCTTCCCCACTGCTGATCTATTTCATGTACTGCCTACATGTTAGTAGTCCCGTGGAGGTCAGCCTCTCAAGCATTATTGCAGGGATATAAGTAATTCAAAGTCCGTCCGTTGCGAAAATGCTATAGTGAAATTATTCTCGTACATGTTGAAAGCTAGTAGCCTGTAATACGACGATGAAATTAGTTACCTAGTGGAGCGTTACGTAAAGCTCCAAAGCAGCTGAACCGTATAATGACTCCAACGGCACTAGCGCGCTATGTCCCAATTAAATTTAGTTGTACACGGTATAGGGGAATTTACGACGAGTAACTTTTGTTCCTTTTTTGTCGCCAGAAGCAGGCAAGGACTCATACGAACTCCCGAAGTGTCGATCTGCAGCCGTCTGGTTCCTTCATGAGGAAAAAACGTGCATAATAGAAACGTCTAGCACGAGTTGTAGCCAGGCACTAAACAGCTCAAGTCCTGACAGGACAGCTTGACATGAAGAGGTTCATCAATAAAAACGGATACATCTCTTTATAACGCATTGACATCGATAGCAAGCTGCTCACAGCGCGGCGGCTGTAGAACGCCCTTTGCCGGTTAAGGTATTATTCGACCGGACAACAGAATCTCGTCTAATTGGTCTTTTCTTAACTGGTGCCTCAAATGTTTCGAATTTTTATGTCTAATGCTACGACTTTTGTTAAGCATTGCTTTAGGCGGCTGGCTCTTCCCAATGACATGAAACTAACCAGGTGTCTACGCCTGATTTCCAACACAAACCATCGTTTGTCTTTGGGGTTAGCAGCAAAACGCGTTATCACGGTACCAGCACGGAAACGAATGTATGAAACCTGCTAGTACCTATCTGCCTGTAAGCCTAATAATGGGATCCGTTGTCTATCCGCACACACCTATCTACACACGAACCGATACGTGTTTTGATATCGAGTTGTTAAATGTGTCTCTAAGATTAACTCAAGCACGGAATAGTGACGAATCTTGTTTGCGTCGACGCAGGGCCTAGTAGGCTTGTGTTAATAATTAAATTAGAAACATCTCCGTTAGATCTAAATCTGGGTCGCACCTGAAAACCTGTGCCACACTTGTTCATCTAGTCTAATCTGTCTCGCCTCACTCGTCTTCTACTAGTCGCTCGTTAGTCAACAAGTTTGAAAATTACTTTGACTGCATATCTCGTCCCGCGGCGCTTACCATGCACGCACATTGTCTGATGTTGGTAACGTGTAAATCAACGGTTTTGTTATATTGCTGCCAAGGTTCTGACAGACTGAGCCCATCTGAGCACCCTGGCGCTCTGGCTTAACATCCAATAACCCTGCTCAGAGACTGTATATAGAGAATGAGTTAAAAGTCACTCGACAGTCTAAAAGCCTTTATTTTGCATTTATTAGAGTAGCAGAAGTGCAGAGTATAATAGAAAGGAAAATAAACGAATTCTGAAACTATCCAGAGACCTTCGCTCCGCCATGTGCATATGTGTACAGCAAAAATGTGCATGCAGCTACATTCTATTGTTACGTATGTACAGGACTTAATAATCACGATGCATTATCTCCCCATTGTGGTGGTATAAAAACGTAATATCAACATAATCGACATAAGTTATCAGTCCATAGGCCAATGATACGGCTGTTTACTATAACAATTCATACTGCCGCTATTACGCATGAGTCACGGGGGCAACTGAAACATTAGCACACAAGAAGGCTTCCACAACTGGGATAACCATAATTATCCGCGACTGAAGCCGCAGTAGGCACCTAAGTTACTATAACAACTTTCACAAGTTTGTCGAGTATAAGTATCATTAATTCTCCCACAGCTTATTTGGCATTCACGGGTGAACGCATGTTCGACTTCGACAACAAAGCGCTGCTGAAGCCGATGGCGCGTCGGGCGGCCCGTGTTGCGTCGCGTAAATCATTATATACGACTTCTCTTCGTCCGCTCAGCTAACTGTTGTTAATAGGAATGTTCTGTGGATCTGAACGCACCGATTGTACTGATATTTCGTCTGTAGCATGATAGGCCCCCACAGCACTTTCTGCATATAATAGCGGTTTGCGGTCAGTGTTAGGTCTTTACATAATCTTAACCCTATTATCGGGGTTTTGTTGATCCCTGCAGACGCTAACTGGGTCTGACTTCTCAGGTACACGTATTACAGCCAGCATTAGAGTAGGCCTGCATTTGCAGATGACACCGATGATGTTCACTGAGCGGTGACGAGTTACGAACGAATGAATAGCTCTGGTATTGTAATACATTGCAGAAGCGCCTAATTTTTGATGGTATTTTGTTTCTTCCTTCTGTTTGTTATCTTGTCCGTCAGCTCAGCCAGTGACGGTTACGAGCAATGAAAATAACAAAGGAGTCGAGGACAATTTCCTGGGGGGCTGCCGTACTTTTACCCCTTTCTGTTCCCTTAAAGGCCCTAACGAGGACAGATGTAAATGCATACGGATGTAGAACACTAGGAGTTTGGAGCCACGCACATCGTGGCACTCATACTCCGCGTAGTGACTGCGCTAACACGACGATGCTATTGTATCGACCGTGAACCGAAAGTGTTCACTAAATGATGCTCCGTGATCGCCCTCTTCATGGTGATGAGTGGGACCATGGTAACTTGGCAGTACGGCCTGAGAGCACAGGCTCTTGTGGGCGGAGCCCGAATCAGGTCGAAGTGCACTAGAATATTTAGGGAAAGTGAGGTGTCCTAGGGGTTGAAACTAGAGAACGCTCAAATGGTATTTCATCGAACGGTCTCTACAGTATGCTTTCACAGGATTACTAACTTGTGGCCGCTCTTCTTTTCCTTTTTTCGCTGATAAATGCCGATAAATGGCTATAAATTACGCGTATATTCTGTTTTTATATTTGACAGATACCCGATGGAGCATATGCGCCCGCACATGTGATACCCGCCGATCGTGCGATGAAGACCCCTTATGACAGCGACTTCGACCGACGTAAATGAAAATATTCTTTTAAATTATTATATGACTTTCAGGATTTTTATTATTACGGGACATAAAGTACGAAATTTAATGTTAGTTAACAGTAGATGGATGGATGCTTCATAGACAATTCGTAACCCGGTAGCTTCAAGCACCGCGACAGAAAGCGCACGTGAATCCCTCCCTAGTAGCTATAAAACTAATTACCATACACGTTTCTACGGATTACCCCTTCTCGCCTTTGAGCACTTCTCATTTTTAATAGCAGCATCAATTGATCACGTTTTTTGGTAATAATTTCCCCTTTATTCAGTATCAGCTTCATTAGCTACATACGTAAAGATTCCACCCGCTGAATACGGCCTGTCTGTTCGCGCCCCAACTCTCATGTCGGACTAGTTTTCTTTCAGCAAAATGATATCTTTGTTTGCACTTGCCTCTACTGACGACGGACGCGCCAGCGTTACGCTATTCGCCTGATCGGCAGGCTCACGTGTGTTTTGCCTAAGGCTGATGTCACACGGATGGCTGCGCACCAGGCCACTGTCGTGTCGGTTGTCCACGATTGTTCCGTCCGGCGCCAAACGTCACAGATTCTCATTGCTCAGATTCGCAGTGAGTGAACGGGAGAGATAAAGCAGCAGGTTGTCTGCCCCCGGTGACCCGTCGCTCGTTCCCGTCATCAGCAGTAACTTCGTCCCTTTTCCGCTAAGGACGACACGGTTACTAACAACGGTCATCAGTAGTACCGTGAGTTAAATAGCTAGTTCCTCGTAGAATAACGTGATTTGTGTATACTATCAATTTGAAGCGATGAGTGTAAAAAAACAACGAAAGAGTGACTTTGCGTAAAGCGGATTCTTAACTTAGGTGAAGTTAGTCGCTGATGCCACGACCGGCTGTAGCGCTCCGAATACCCTCACAGCTGCTGTCGAAGCTGCTGCCACTTTTCGATGGAGAACTGACCGCAAACGAATACACGCAACGTTCAGTCTATTCGAGGATTAAGCCTAGGCACGCAAATCAAGGCCCACGTACAACTTCTTTATTCGCACAGAGTCATCTACTGACGCTGCACTACTAACACATCACGACGCCTGTGTTTCGCTTAGGCTAACCGTTACAAAGTGGCATTGTTTATTGCCGTGAACTGATATGCTAAAGCACTGTAAGACATAGTAAAGTGCGAGAAATGCCTCTAACCTTGGCTTCTTAATTGGTTAGTTTGTTAGTTAGTTCTGCCGTAAGGCCGGCAACTCACAACAATTACGTGAGCGGACATGCCGTTTGGCTAAACAGTGCCTGTCTGTCGACATCATTATTAATATATATGTACATTATATCACACTCTACGAGCACCTAGACGCGGCTCGGCCTTAGGCCTATCATACGCATTAATGTAGTTGTGGTATACGTGAACATTTTGACATAGATAAAAGAGATCTGTTATGCGTTAAATAGGTGGGGGATTGCATGCTTACCTGTCTGTGTCAGTTTGGCGTATTTAGATATGGCTATACAAAGTATATAGTTACTGAATTGGACGTAGCAACGCAATCTAGGCGATAGCTTTGATGCTGTGTTTCTGAGAAGACTCGGACGTGGACGTGTGCCCGTGTACATATCGTTATGGACGTCAACAGTAGTATAGCTTTTGCCTTCGACTGTCTAAGGAAAATGGAATTAGGTTGTTGATTTGTTATCAGTGATGACTTAGCAGAGAACGCCCTTAGTCTCCACATACTGCAGAGCGCTTTAATGTATCAGAGAAAGTTGCGCGTGCCGCTAAATGAGGAAAAACGTTCAAAGACCTAATTCTATACGGATATCTTTGTCGTGCCAAATGGTGTATAAGCTTTGCCCCTAATGCAGTTATCATGCTGCTAGTCACGGCTACTATGAAGGGCGGCACATCTCCAACGAATAGTTCGAACGATGTAAAACAACACACATTAGATGATAAAACACATTTAGCATCGACTGAAAAAAATGAAATTAAAAACACCAGCGTGGTACATGTCCTATTTTCTACAGAGCCTAACTGTGAGGCAAATGCATATCCCTTTGCCATATCCAGTCCCAGTTCGTTTGAGTTTTACTATTAAGAAACTAGTCCCATTGCGAACTTCAGTTTGTCATTTCACATTTATTTACGCTGTTTCTTGTAACAATGTAAATCATGTAACTGTGTAAATAGACGCATACGTGAAGATCGGCCAATCGAATTTGTGCCCGGATCGTGTATTCTGAACACCGGCTAAGTTTCAGTTACATCTATTGACATAAACCTTGCCTTCTAACATAGAGCAGAACATGAAAAGAATCAAGTTAGGTCGAAAGCCCAGAAGGGGACGCGGTCAAATAAAAAAAACACTGCTTTCTAGTTTAGTTCGAGATGGTCACATTATCCTGGGCCGATTTGACCAGATCCTGGACGTAAACGAGATCATTATCATTGTCTCAGCATCGCTATAAAACAGTGCCTTCCTGCCACGATCATGATAATCGCACTTTATCCAGCAATAAGCACACACGCGTAGGTCGTAATACTCGTCAGCATAAACGAAAGCTACCGCTAAACACCTGATATCGAGATCTATGCTGTAATTTGTTCCCATTTCCACATACATGGCATAACCATACTGACCCGCTTAAACGACTGTTCGATTGTAGGGCTCGTAGGTGTGAAAAGGTATTCTCGTTGGACGATCAAATTTGAATTGTCCGCATAGGCCCGCCCCTCCAATTCGCCTTTGGCTGCAACGTCGTCCGATGTGTTGGACGTAATCGCTCAGTAGACGCCTTTCACCGCTGTCGCGGCAGCGTCAACGGGGCAAGTTCTGGGCAAAAAACGCATAAGATTCGAAGCAGTTTATTGACCTTTTGTTGTTATGGCTTCACTGCTGTTCTTGTGCTTATTAATATTGTTGTTGGGGGATAATGATGATGTTCTCCGAGGGTCGTTCTAAATGGGCTCTGCTATTGATCAAGGGGTATGGATAAGGCAGAAGTTATAGATACCTAGTTCAACTTGGGAAACATTAGTTGTTGTTCTGAAAGGTTCGTTTAGGCTATATATGAGAAGCATCTTTTAACGGATCGACCTGATGGTGATGAAGGCTAAGTGCACAATGCGGTAGATCTCTATATGTAAATGTGGTACAGAACAGATTCCTGACGTCGTCTCTCCAAGCACCCGCAGGTTCCCAGGAGTCGCAGTTCGATGAATGAAATCCAACAGGCGGTAGATGAATGTTGAATGGGAATTTAATTTCGTTTATTTCCGACCCACTTTAGTATTTCCTACCAATCGTCTAATCATCTGATGTTATTTCCCCATTGGTCCGTATAGAACTAAGCAATTGTCCTAAACGGATCGTTATGTAACCAGCGTGAAAATTAGCATATGTCAGACGTTCAGATTTCAAGGAAGACTTCAGAGGTTTACACTTCACTTGTTGCTTTCCGCAATTTTCTATTTGTTTTTATTCGCCTCTCGGACAACCAAGAGCTCGGTCCTAGACAAACCTGGCTAGTATCTTCCTGACACCGTAATTTCCTATGCACGTGCTTTTTAACTTTTTGTAACAGAGATAATCTCTAGAGATTCATCAGGCTTTGTCCAGGAACACACTTCAAAGATGATCAGAGAATAGGAATGCTAAACAACGTAACATTATGAATATCGAGAGCATTTAAAGGTGGTATTATTCAATTGTCTAGTATGATATCTCTATGCAATAGGCTATTTAGATAAAATATAAAACTTTTCTTGTATGTGCTAGGCTATGATCGATAGGCGCGTCTGATTAGCGTCTGCAAACGTTTCTGATTATGGTACGATTATACTGAGCAGCTTGTTGAACTAGAAAGTGTGTTTCGTAATTGTACCTCGAATGGCTTATTGGTCTTAATGGTTTCATTTCTCGAGTATACCGAAAATACATTCGTATTATGCTAGATATTGGCGCTAGCACAGGCCTTTCGCTAGTTAGGCAATGTTCTATAAATCACTGTTTAATCCAATGTATGTGGGTGCGCGTAGGATCCTCGCAATAACCCACACAAACGCTAGTTTGTGACGGTGACCAATATGAGCCTTATTTCATCTCCAAGCAAATGCATCGAACGTCTTGTTTGTGGATCCAGCGTTTATTCCTAAGCACGATGCGTATGCCACCGTACGACGTACTCAATTGCTCTGCAAACATCAGACTACAACAAAAAAAGATAGCAGGTTCAGCTGAAACTATCGCGTGTTCAGGCTAACAAAGAAATCATGGCCCCAACGTCCAATAGACCAGGTATGACTCAAGGCAGAATACGCCTCGCTAATTTCAAATATGTTGGCCTTTGCGAAGATATATCAATGCTGTTTTGTGTTCGCCGGGTTGTTTTTTTTTTTTGTAGCCGTACAATTGTATTTTGTTATCAAATGAAAGTTCTGTTTAACCTTACTTATAGGAAAAGTTTTGGGGTGAGAAAGTGTGATTTCCATTTTTGTTATCTCTGATTTTTTGCGATAATTGTTCCTTCGATTATTATGATCTGTATATAGTTTCCAAAACCTCTTGTATGCCTTCGATAGTGTAGCAAAATATCTCAAAGTTGGCCAAGATGGGGTTTCTTATTTTGAAGAACCTTAATCATCTAGTTTACTACTGCTTAGACTGTCAAATTTTGCCATAAAAGATTTGCCAAATTTAGCTTTAACAATGCAACTTAAGCCCATTAGTACTTTTAGCACAACGAAGGATAGTTTGTTCTAACTATATATATATATAGCCTTATACTATTCTACAATATCTACCAACCCGCTTCATATTCCTGCAAAGCAATACAGGCCACGGGTGCTCGACATCGTCATGAGTCTGCCACACAAATTTAAATGTTTTCCACCACCCATTAACATTGCGCGCACAACAGAACAGACCAAACAACTATATTTTTTTTTTCCAACAATAACAATACCGACGCCGTTAGCAGCAGCGGAAAGAAAAATCATAAGCCACTATAATTACTTGACGCGATCTGCCTTCTGGCGCTACATCAGTCTGATTCAGCGGGCCGACGTTCACAGACAGCCGGTTCAAGCACATACTCTCATAGAAATGGAAGCAGTTAGCCACAGACCGACGAAAAGGTCCGTCGTTGAGCTATTCTATAAGACCTGATCTTATCCTATTTTCTAATATGAACGTTTGGCTTCGACTCATAGTCAGCACTTTTGCTGTCGTCATCTGCTGCTTCAGTGTAATAAGCTGTTCGGGAGAGACGAGAACTAAATGGACCCAATGACGAAACGCTGATTCAAGCTGAAGACGCTACCTCGGACGCCTACAGAATGTCACGGCGAAACCTGCGCGCGCTCAAGGCTGTATGCGGAGAGACAGGCCAAATCAGAGCAGGCCAACACCAGGAACACGGAAGCCGTGTAATGCTCCGCAACGTAAAGCCACAGAGCAGAACGTGGGTTTGAGGCGCGTTTAAGGCACTTCAGAGCTCCTGTACCGTCAGCTATAATTTTATGCCCCATAAATGGCATAAAGGACGGCGTTATGAAGAAAATGCCTGAGTTATTACATGCTGCTGGCAGTTTGAAGGATAGCTTTAGCACAGTCGTCATGGTGATGGGAATGATTAACACGATACAGACTCTTGCTTCAGGCGACGTCACCTAGCAACTTTCGTGGTTATCACCAGCGTCTGTCTAGGGCCGATGGGGAACTTGTACAACTAGTATAATATACAGCCGCACCGAACCTCCTAAAGGCGTCGCTCACTTTCTCATATCTATCGGCGTAAATTTTCATTTAGGGAACACCATATACTAACCAGTCATATACAGGTATTCTTATACCAAAACGTTTGTGGCACGACGATGAAAAGCAAGCAATGGAAATTTTGATATACCAATGCTTTTTTTAGTTAGCCTCCTCGTTTAACCTTTTCACGGATGGCCGGAAGACTTTGTAGCTAAGCTTCGTTTATAAGCTTAGCTGTTTGTAAGCTTAAGCTAAGCAAGCACGATTGTTGATTTGTCGTTTGCTCCAGCTCGTATATGTCCGCGTCATGCCGCTCCTGTATTTCTACTCCAATAGGATGCAGCAAATCTGTTACTGCTGATACTACTTATGAAAATTACGTCTATAATTATTACCACGGAATATAGTAAATAGGATGAATTATGTGCAGCGCATTATCGCGATTAGTAGCGTAGCGAACGAGACGACTGTTAGCTCTTTCGTATCGTATGGGTAACCGAAAAGAAAGGAAAGTCGAATAAAAAACAAAACCCAAACGCCTTCAATGGCGGCGCCGATTCAGCTGGTCCTAACGAACGGGCTAACAGCCATCATAAGACGAAGCCATCACAAAGGTATGTCCCACCGCATAGGTACATCCCAGTGAAAAGGCTCTCGACCTGATGGACAGGGCAGGTAGAAGTGGAAAATCATTTACATATAGATTAGCGATTTTGTCGATGTCAACCTCGAAAGCCTTAAGTCTGAACTGAGGCTCTTGTTGAGGTTTATGTTTCGGTTGTCGTGCCTTCTTTGTGCACTGTTCCCGTCAAAGACATGAGCTTCGAACACCGCATCAGATTAGGTCTAATAATCATATTAATAGGTGTATACGTACGTAATAACGGGGCTATATGGTAACGTGGGTTTATCTTTCTTTTTTCTGTCGGGAGAAGCCAGGGCGATATGATACAGGCTACCTAGTAGAGGCAGGCCCAAGATAGACAATTAGCCTGCATCCACCATTCAGCTTGAAAGAAAGGTCAAATATATTTAGGTAGGTTTGACGAGCATCTTACTCTGGTAATATAGTCGAATGAACTTGTTCATACGAGATCAGCAGGACGCGAATCAGCGCCATCCAGATACCAGCAGTGGTCATGAATACAAATCCTACCCGAAACTCTAACGCCTGAAGCACCATAGAAAGATTCGGCAATTAAAAGAATACCTAAGTTAGAAAATTGGCGCTGTACATTATACGTTTGTAAGAAGTAAAATCACAGCTCTACAGAACTCCCCCACTTTTCGCGCAGCCCTACATTTTAGCGGACGCTGACAAAGAATCAGTACTCGTCGCGTTTGACCTTTTCGAAGATGACGAAATTCCAGAGCAAACACTTCACTGCCGTCAAAATGATTGCCGAAGACCGTCTTGTAGAAGCCACTACACGTATCGTTTACGACGCTACAGTATTACGGTGTGTATTCGGTTATTTGGTTGACGATTTGATTTCTAAGAAGTTTCCGTGTAGCGCGCGACGGACTGACTTCGGTTCGGGCGGATGCAGGACGCCTGTACGGTCTATGTCCACGGCCGTCTCGTGGCGTGATCTACCTAATCAAGTGAAGTCGATAGCACAGCGTTGAAGCTGGCTCGACGTTGCCCTAACGCTTTCTTCTGCCGAATAGAAAGCGCGGCATTTAGATCGGGCTCGCTGTTACGACTCTATTGATTCATCGTCGATCGCCCAATACTTTAGAACTACCGCATTAAGTATTACTGGCAAGCTATCAAACACGGCATCACTGATAAAGTTTTCGAGCAGAATCGCGTTCACAGCGGATAGATAGTCATACAGGCCGCGAACCGGTGACGCCGATACGAGCTAGGCCTATGCTGTGCAGTTAGTAACTGCTAAGATCGAGCCAAAAAAATCGAAGCGTTGCCGGCTTCGTGTTGGCGATCTTCCACCATTACTATTACTACTATTAATCTACCACAGCGGCTAGTGGTTGTGTTATTCTGTAGGAAAAGCTTTTTACCTCTAACGTACAGCTCTTGAAGGCGTTATATCCCTACGTATGTCTGTCCTATTGACACGCTGGCGTTGTCAGCCATTAGCTACACAGCTGGTTCGCTGGGTATTAAAATGAGGAAAATTAAGGAATTTTTCCAATGCATTCAATGGCTACTGCTCTAGCGGCTGGTCTTCGCCGACTGAACGCTAACGATTCGACGGCGTCTGCAGCGGGTTTGTCGCTTCGTTCACGAACGAACCCACCTCTCGATTGGCGTATCGGGATAACATACGCGTGACTGTCAGTAGCGGTGCTGCCCAATGGCTATACGGCGCAATTAGGAAATACGTAAACACAGTCGACAACGTCCATCTTTACCAAGTAAGCTAAACCTAAGCGAAATATACATGATAAGAATATGTACGCACTGATTAGGAAACTGGTTTTTCTTGCCTTAGCACGGATCACGGTGCGAGTATAGCGTCGAGATAGCTGTGTCCACTTGAAAATATTAACCTTTTTCGCTGTTACACGATAGACGGTGATTACGGAAGATGATATAGGACGCTTCAAGATATCTAGCGAAGACCAATCACAAGCTTGTAAATGTACTGTATATTGTTTTTTATTTTGGTCTAAAAGAATCATCTCATGTATATAGAAGAAAGTCATTGGTAACACGAGGTCAACTGCATTTGTTCGCTATAACTCGCTTGTTATAACAAGTTGAAACTTTGTGGCACTCGAAATGTGGCCCGGTACGGGCCTTTTTCGGGCGAACCTCAGACGACTTCGTCGTTCGTTTTCTGAGCAGTACTGGCGACGTAAAGCCTATATGCAGATGTCTACAGTCTCACAAACACTGGTTTTCTACAAAGGAAGAAAATAACAAGCTGGAACCATATGCACTCCTATAGCAGCCACCGCTTCCGTAAATCGCCACCGAGATGTGCAAACGATGAATGAGATTGCAATCAACGATAAGCTTCGCTGTTGTCTTCACGTGAGAATGTCACTCCATTCAGATCTTCACCTCACTTTAATTTCGACACAGATCGTCATCGTATGTCACCACACAGTGTGAATATATAGCGTGTATATAATGTGCTATAGGGCTGTGTGGTGGATGCGTATGTGTTCGTGGCCGTGCCTCCGGATGTGTGTATGGGTATCCGTGTGTGACAAAAAGCGCTGCACAAATGGCGAGACGAGTCAAAAGACGTCGTCGTCGTCGTCGTCGACGAAAACGGAAAACGCGAAGGAACAGACAGACAAAGATGCATAGATAAAGGAGCAACCGGGCTGACGTATGAACTAGAAAGACAACTATAATTTTTTTGTGCGCACGCCCAAATAGTACAAGTGATGACCGCGATGGTTGTTACGATGGCGATGAAGAAGATCATCAAGAGGGTAAAAGGCAATGAAAATGCAAATACGACGCCACCGCTGTAGCCGATGCTGATGCCGATACGACCAGTTTAACATTGGACCAAACAACAGGTTGAACGCGATAGTAAGTTGATAACAGACGTCATGATGAAATTCAACTAGTAGCAGTGACCGATCGGCGAATGTCGCCGTATCGTGTCTAAAACGATATCTGGATAGGTAGACATACTCGGACGCAGATATATAGTTATTCATTCCTTTCCTGTGATACGATTCATAATGTCTCGGACGCTCCGGCCGTCGAGTGGCCTGAGCTACTTCAGCAACTTAAACAACAATAACATCAGCGGCATGTCACGATAGCCTGCTTCTGCTAGCGGTAGATCAGTACGCGTCGGGTTGAAGTAGCTGACGATTACAAGGTAGTTGGTAGTTGAAGGCCCATGGCAGTATGGCGCAGTATCGCGTCATTGTGTTGTACCTGTATCGTTTACGATTCCGTTGGCACAAACATAGCCGAGTTAGAGATGTCTATACAAATCTCAAAACAGAAAAACGAAGCGCTTCCATAGATGAACACCAGCCTACTTACACTGACTGTGCCTTTGTCTGTGCCAGTATCCCTATTAGAATCAACGATTTCTATGGGGCTAACCGGTGCTTCAGGGTACTTTATGTTGTTGTCATCATCGTCGTTAGACCATAGTGAACTTTACTACGTTCATGTGAAAGAGGAGAGAACTTCGAGCTATAACTAAATTATTATAGGCGATGCAAACGAATGAAATTTCTTTTACACTGTAGAGCAATTACGACGGGAACAGCAACGAGTTTTTCGGCGGCAAAGCGGGCAGACAGGCCAGACAGGCCAACACGCAACGTCGGCGGGTAAAGAGGACTGGTCACCGCCGCGGCAGTAGAACGGACAGCTGGATCTATTTTAGATCAAGTATAATCTATATTGAAATATCGCTGCGAATATGTAACTTTTGTCATCGTTGTTGTTGTTGTTGTTGTTTGTCGACCTAAATAAATATGAAGACCGATCAGTGGTCAGTTGAATTCGCGGATGCGTCAGCGTGCTGCCATTTTAAATCAAGTTGCGACTCCGGTAGCGCAGCGATAAGGGAAGACAATTCAACGCTAAATGCACTCATCGTTTGAGCAAAAACGCATACACGACGCTGGTAACGGCGATCGGCAATCAAACGCGATCTGGCTGTTTTTACGTGTATTACAGTTAGCTAGCTATATGTGATTTGAGCGGCAACAGATCTATCGCAGACTGTGTGTACTTGCGTTTGGCCAAAGGGACGTGTTCTAACGATGACTAGATAAACGACAAATTAGAAGGATCTTCCGACCTTTTAGATTTTCTATCGCAAAAACTAGGTAGTATTTATATTGCACTTGAACAACCTGATACTTTCTAGAGGGCAAGTTTTTGTTGTACGACATCGCATTTCGTGCAATGCACGCACATTGTCTCTTGCCTTCACGAGAGAAATGCAAATAATCTCTCTGGTGGTGGACCGAGCGGCCCAACGGCCTCCAGTGACCTCTACTTATTTATTGTGTACGGCCTAACTTGGCGCATTCCGTCACGCCAGTAGCGAGTCACGTACCTTGCCGCAATAGGTAACCTATATTGAGGATGATAGAAAGACGGAGGAAGAGGCAAACAAACAAAGAAAAGCGGCAATTCAATTGACAATGTATTTTACTCTTTTACAGGAACAGAACTAATCCCGTTAACCCGTTACAATTTTTTGCCCACCCGCCAGGGGGTGCCGACGAGAAGAAGCTAAATAATCATAAGACTACTTTTACAAAGTGATTACCTAATAGTACGAAAAAGCCAGAGCCAGTGCTGTACCAATCCCTACCAATGCTAGATGCCGTTTCTCATAAACGATTCCTCGACTAACCTCTCGTTCCTCCAACATGCCTGAACACTCCATTATCATTATATATACATATATGTAACATATAATGTACCGTGTTACATAGTTGCTAATTGGTTTTTACGGCTAGGATAACCGTTTGATCCTGCATAGTATATTGTATTGTATATACGTTGTCGCTTCAACTTATTATAATATTATATAGTAATTATATTATACAAGTATAATGAGTTCATGCTGAGGCAGATTGAATACGTATAACACGTGATGAGAACAAATACCTTCTCGTGAGCCGCATTTTCTACAAACTACCTACCCAAAAAACGTGTTTCTTTTTTCTACCCTGAAATTCACCTGAAATATATGACTACGAACCTTCATCCCTTGCCCAACCTATTCCCTTAGTTTATCGAATATTGTAAGAGCCGAAGGAATAACGTGTAGGAAAAGATCGGGACGAGACAGATTCATCTGAAGCCTTCCACGGAGCGAACATGGCACCGCTTACCGCTCGCTACCGAGTAGCCGTGCATGCAGTGACCGCGGTGTCTCCAGACGCCCGTTATTGTGGAAGGGGACGGGAGGCTCGAAAAAAACTGCTAGCAGATGGTAGATCTAATCTGGTCGCGTTGCTCTGTCTGTCTCTTGTGAAGCGGAAAAGCGCATGGAAAACGCGGACTCGTTTAGTACTTAGCATTCAAGACATGTACGTACCACTACTGCGGTGGCGTCAGCGGTCAGTCAGACGTTTGATTCTTATACTATCTCAAACAAACATTAAAAACTCCTCCGTCTCCGTCGGCAAGAAAAGAAGTTGCTGGATGGGGTAAAAATCCGGAGGAGAAGAAACAAGGAGAACAGCAGCAGGCGAACCAAGGGCTGGCCACCGGTCCTCTGGCCTGACGATCCGCCGGCAGCCACCTCCAGTTGCCGATTGCGCCTTCCGATTCACAAGGCGTATTGGGGCAGAGGCACGTGGGACAGCCGAACAGCGTAAGAAGAAAGAGAAGCCACGTGAAGGATGCGGTCCGCTAAAAACCTTCTCGCGACAACAAGGATCGCCCCACTGCGCCAGAACGGCGTATTACGGTTCGCTCTATGATGCTGGACGCTAAATGTCGCTTGGGTGATTGGCGCGGTGGCGGCGGTAGTGTCGGCCGCACCGCAGATTAACAGCAGCGGTAACAACGTTAGAGTCTAACACTTGGCTGCCTAAAAAATCGTAGTAATTCAGCTCGCCAGGCAATGTCTGTCCCACCTTTCCATCTGCTCAGTTGTTCCTCGTGTAAAACGTCAGCTTTTGCTAGCAGGAGTTCGACAGGACTGCAGGCCGGAGGATGACGGACCTGGCTGGAATGGCAAATGCTCTCAAAGCTAGGAAAATATAAGAACCACGTCTGCCTCCCCAGGCTAAAGAAATGGGCATGATGAGCGGTTAATGTGACAGTAGCAATGTGCGGACGAATGATATGCGCACAGGCATACTTCAAAGATAGGGAGTGTCCCATATGGTTTTCTCACAACCACAACAACCACAACCACAACAACAACCGGTGGGTTTTCCACTGTTGGGTGGGTATGAAGGGCACTAAAAACTTTTCAGAAAATTGTTTTCTTGAAAATAAATAGGCGATTACGTAGTTTCAAAGAAACGTCGTTGTTGTAAAGGAATGGAAATTATATATGTGGATTGATTGAGATTTGTCAAACATTCATCTTTATAAAGCTCTATATTTCAATGAATACGTATCTACCAAGAGTATACACCAAGGGTGTTATCTACTCCGGGTGTTACCCGTGTGCTGTTACTGATTTGTACTAAATTACAATAACAACAAACTGACTCGGTACATTAGTCGTCTATTTAGCCATTTATCAAGATTCCGATCTCCACTTTTGTTTGGTTGCATATATTTACGCTGCACCTTGCTTCGGATGGATCGCTTACGCGCGAAATTTCAAGAACCCAAAGTTACCTTCGCCTAACTCGGCGGGTTGTGAATACGGCACCCAGTTCCAACTTGGCATTGTAGTCAGGCAATGCAGCTTTTAGCCAATATCGGATGGAAACGAGGCCGAAATAATGGATTTTCATATTGCCTGATACTCATGGAGGAGCTCTCTTTCGGCTTCTTTTTGTGTGTCCCTATTGGCTCGCTTCAGGCATATGGACCCTACCTTTTTTGCACGGTGTACTCACACCGTCAACCCGGCGTCGTTCTGTCGCCGTCAGTAACCCCTGATGTTCACAAACATCGAAATAAATGCGGGAAAGTCGATTTGCCTGATCATACAGAGGTGTACATTTACTCACGTTGAGTGGTGCATGTATACAATATATGAACAATGCCAGCAGGTCAGCGACTTACCGACGGCCAAAGGTAACATTACGCACGTGAAAAAAGGCTTTGTCGAGGCAGAATAAAGAAGCCTGCTGCCATCAGGTCGTTATGTCGCTCCGCAAGCGTTTAGTTGAAGTGTGAAGAGTGAAGACGGGGAAATGGGGTATGGAAAAGAAGAGTAAAGAGTAGAACTGGAAAAGTAGGGTAGAAATCACGTGGCTGGTGACTCGTCCTATGACTTGGCTCGTATGAAAGTCGGTAGTAAGATGGCTGTTGAAAAACAAAAACATACAGAAGAAAAGAAAAGTGTGAAGGTTAAAGAAGGACGCCTCACGAAAGTGGGCGGTTATAGTTAGAAGTACGTTGCGGAACTTTGTGTCAACGGGGCGCTGATTTGATTGACACAACCACAGCTCACAGAGGACACCCAAAACAGACACTGGCGTTGCGAAGCCAAGAAGTGTCGGACAATCGCTTGGGGTGCTGAGATACGATGTTACGCTTACGCGTCGCACTGCACCCCTCAATAAGAGACGACATCTTTGCTATCCCTTGAAGGGGCAATACTCCGCCAAGGTACTGACCTCCACAGAGAGACTGCAAAAACATATTTTGCTTTACGCCCTTGGACACAACGCTTCTTCAACAGTGAAGGAGCAGCGAAGAAGTAACCGTCCGAGAATTCAGCAACGGTATCAGTATCAGCAACAGCGCAATTCAGGTTTCCTGATTCGTAAGACCTAGTTGAACATGGCAAACAGTTCTTTATGGCGTTCGGTTCCCGAGTAGACTTCCTTTGCCAGTTCTAACATGGACCAGACGTCCTGACACCATCTCGACACACCAGCCCAGCTTTAAGCCTACACCTGCGCCTCGACTGTTTATCGGAGGGCCTGGCATGATATGTACTACCATGTAGAGTGGTTCTAGGCACAACCATGGCTGTTACTGCTACGGATATTTCTACCGTTGGTGATGCTGCGAATGGCGAAGATCTTAGCGCCTTCGGCAAAAAATGTACCTGCCCATATAACAGCAGAGGCCGTATTCGCGTGTTACAGACAGTTTTGCAAGTCATTCAAACATTCTCTGCGGTAGCCCAGTACCGATTGAGTTGGTGTTAGGAAAGAAATTAATGGCTTCTTGTCTTTTCAGCGATTTTGTTCGCAGTTATCAATAGCAATGATCAACGAGTACCTCAACAACAACAAGTTCAAAATGAGATACCGGCTACGCATACAATAATATATTGCAAGGGCGAACGTGACAGGCTTTATTAACAATGGAACGGAAAAAGGAGTAGTTGCTGCGGAAATAGCACACATCTTAGTTATTTGCGAGGCATAAATTCGATTGGGTTTTTTGAGTGATTAATAGTAATAAGATTATAAGGTACCAGCTAGCTACATCGTTTTAAGCTAATCATGCCGCAGGACCAAACTCTGAGATGCAGATGTTTCATAAACATATGCACTTCCTATATTGAACGGTGCTTTACGTTTTTGGTTCTCGTTTTCAACATCTTCCTTGGAGAGCTCAAAGACATGCGTTCAATACGTACACGTCTTTTTTGCTATCTCATTTTATCTAGTCGTTGTTGTCGAAACATGCCTGTGACCAGCAACGACAGCTCAGATTGTTCGAACTGCTCTTAGGGCCGCGGCAGCGCCGGCCATCATAGGCCTGCAGGAGCCACCGCGTGCTCATCAATCTTAAGGACGCCCAGCTAAGTTCGAAAAGCAGACTCAACCATGACAGCCACAAGGAAAAGCCAACGATAACGACAAGAAAGTCAACGGGACGTGGAAACCCTGTCGGCACTATTCACTGACAGGAAAAGTTTAGCCACTGATATCTTTTGGTGCTATCGAAATAGATGTTAAATGATATAATGTTGAGGGTAAATGTCAGGGTGACAAGCAACGACGCTGTTTAATCGACAGTTGTTTACCAATAAATAGCTTCGTTATTCCGGATCCTTACAAATCCACACGTGCTTAGTACAGTTAAGATTCCTAAAAAAACCGGCTTCCATCGCTGACTCTCAGCTGAGTGGTAGTCTTCAGGTTTTAGTACGATAACTAGCGTTGCTTCAAATACTTATTAGGATGGATAGATGAGTGTACTGCCGAAATGACAAATTCAAAGCAGTCCTATACCGCCGTCTTTCATAAACCTGCCTCTTTATCAACTAGACGACCTCATTTTCAAAAAGCGTGTAATTTCAGTCTTTTCGCTTTTTACGAGACCTTGTATAAACACGTTTAGTATCAATGGTACCGCCATCTATCGTGGTTCCGTCCAGCATTGTCTTCCTTCCCATTTGAAGCAAACGCATAAGCTCCTTTCCGCAAAACATTTTCAAGAGATATCTACTCAAATGAACTATCCAAGAAGTCAGTCAGTTCACCCATCTTTTAGCGAAGCATCTCTCTCAACTGCAGTTATATACACTCTCTAACCGTTCATTCTCCTGCTAGTGTCGTCTCACCTTCTCTTTCGTTCTCCCTGCCTCCCCCCTCCTCTCTCTCTCTCTCTCTCTATATATATATATGTATCTCGTTCTCTGATTTCTTTTTCTTTATTTGCCCCCTTTCTCCAGCATTACCCAGGCTCCTCTGTTTCTGTTTCAAACATTCAGACTTCCATCTGTCCATTTGCTAGTCGGTCCCCAAGCCTTTGCGGCCCTCTACCGCTCAGAGTAATATGAGTTCAGCAGGACCCAAAAAAAAGGAGGTGAATGAGTGATCAACTAACTGCCACCCGGCCAGTATCCACACAGTAGCAGCGAGCTAACACGACCAAGGAACGGCCACAGAATTCCGTAGCTGTCATAGTCATGTAGCTAACAGCAGGACCATCATCATCATCGCCACCGACAGCCGCAGCAAAATCATCATGATCAGTCGCAGTAGTGGCAGCAGTGTTCTCAATCCTGTTCCGTTCTAGCCCCGCCGCTTCTGTTGCCTTCGCCTGCGAATGATGCTGATCGCGCTGGCATATACCAGGAAGCCGTTGCTGCCGCGACCGTCTGCTATAGCGGCTCGTTCGAACGCGACTCACTAACGCAGACATTGGTAGGACTATGGCAGTTACGAAGAGAAGAACCGTTGACCTCTTTGCGGGCCGCAGGCGCAGCCAACCCGTCCTGACTTGTCTTCGACGCTGGCACACAGAAATTAACCAGTAAGCTAGCAATGTATATAGCATCTATGTAGAGAAGGGCTTCTTGCATTAACTGTTTATTATTAGGCCAGAGGGCTGCTGCGGACGGAATCGAAGTGGCAATAGGCGGCTAGCGACGATGGCTACGGCGCCAGCAGCCGCTCCGGACAGCGATGGGTGAATAAATGAAATGATTTAGATTAACGCGAATAGATCACGCAGCGAAGACATAGGAACGATTAGCCATTGCTAGCTTTGAGAAAATGGAGAAACAATCGAGATGTTAGCAGCAACTATGCGACGCTGTCCAGCCCAATTCGCCGAGTACTAGAATAACCACAATGGTCGCAGAGGCTCTAGCAGTGTCCCTGTATTGATGTAATGGCCTACGAGACTTAGCGATGCTCCGTAAGTGGAGTCCAGGTTGAAAACCGGGCGGGCATACACACGCTGCTGAAAGGAGACGCTGTTACTTCTCTGAAGCGACGTATAGTGGAACCAGAGGAAAGTGTAAAATTCGAAACAAGTATCTTGAGTAATGACCCGCATCTCGGTAAGGCATGTGTATGATCAGCACTTTACGTACACTTCATAGTACACGGATAATTTGACTGATTCAGGATTCGCTTCTGTTGGGTCTATTGCAGAACTCTCGTTGTAGACACCATAGCTTTAGGAACTGCAAAGGACACGGAACACGCCTGTAGACCATGGTAGATGTAGGACCGGCCATTACAGTATGGCGCCGGCATCGACATCGTCATAGCCGTCATCTCGACTATGGCGATCCTGATTAGGCTGCCGGTGACGGTGATGGACGTCGAGCCGTGCAGCGTACGGTTTGTCCTGGATCTTGCCGGGATTAGGCTATGCCACAAGCGGCTGATGAGGGCGCACCGCTGCCATCACGATGGGACGTCGCCACGGGGCCCTGCAGAATAGTACAATGTAACTACGTAGCTGCTTTCTTTTATCGCACAGCCCTATTAGATAATCTACATAGTGGACGACATACAGCAACCGCGGGCAGACCCTTCTCTAGTGACTGCAGATCGTTACGATATCGGCTAGCAGACGACACCGAAAATCATAATGATTATCGAATAATGCTAATGCTGCAGAGAATGACAAGGCAAAAAACTGAAGTCACCACGAATGAAGTGTAACAAGCGCATACTCATGCATAAACAGTACGCAGGCACGAGAAGCGAGGCCACAAGGCTTCTATCGTTATCCGGATCGGAATTGGCGGTTTTGGCCAGAATGAGCGGCGGTGCTGCCATCGACCCCCGCGACCGGTTTGTCGTGCTTACCGTTTTTTTTCTCTATAGCCGAACTTCTCGTGAGCCCCTACGCTCCCGCACATAAAGTCCCCGGTTGTAGTCGTAGAGCAAGCCACTCGGCTGCCTCCTCCGTGGTGTTCGACTTTCGCCCTTATTCATCTGCCTGATCGGCTCGTATCGAAGGATCGCAAAGAGAAGTCGCCGAAGGTAAGAGGAAATGATGGCGACGGCCATGACAGGCTCGACACTAAAGAGAATCGGGGCAATAGCAGCACCAAAGTAGCTACTTATACTGCTGATAAGAGTTACTATGCTTGCTTAACGACGGCTGCTTGATCCCTTTTCGATATTTGGCTCTTTCCCTCAGGTTTCACTTCGTTCATGGGTCCGTTGTGATAACCTTATTACTGGCCTTAATATTTATTAAGAATGTCATTTTTATGTAAACAAGTTCTCATAATCATCTATTTTAAGCTATAGTAGCAAGAGCTCACCTGGGGTTTCCCTACCGAACCTATCAAAGGACATGGCACCCATACAGGCACCTTTTGGCCTCAGTAATAATAACGCCTGAGTTTTCTTTAGGTCCTACCTTTTTACTCCCCGTTTTATTTGTTATTAATATTTACATTAAATTATAAATTTTGACGAACGTAGCAGCTCGCTTGTTACCTATGGTTACCATGACAGCGCACTCAGGCCTGCACGTTAGCCGCCCAGGCCACGCCGCCCACTCTGGTAGCGTTGCTGGATGATGATAATACTGGCATCCGTGACGCCAGCCAATAGGTAAGTAACGATACTGAGACAAGGAAACACTGAACACAGGCTTTGCAAGGGTTTAAAAACTGAAAGCGTGAATTGAGCCCTCCAGATTAATTCGTTAGACCACTAAAACTCTATGTTTATTTATTTGTTCATTCATTCATCTGTCCTATCCAAAGCAATTCTTTAAAATAGTCAGACTAGGCTGACTTTTGGCGACTCGTTAGAGTTTCCTTTTGGAAAGAAGCTGATTGGATCAACACTTTCTCCCAAAACACAGTCTGTTCTCCTATTCTATCGAGCGTAATGTTTATTTGAGCAAATTAATCGCTTTTTGCCCTTTTTCCTTATATACGTGTTTACGAGGGGTTAAGGTCTGTGGGGGGCTAAGGTGAACTATTTTTGTCGAAGGTTTACAGTAATAGCCGAATGTTTACTTGCAGCTCCAACTGAAAACTCTCGCTGAGCTAAATCAAGACAGAATGCATGTTCGTGGACCTACGTCTCAGTTTTTAGGTTGAAAATAGCCCTGGAAACGCGGAAACTTAACACAGCCTTTGATGCAAGGAAATATCCGACGGCGATCGATAAACTTCGAGGATCTGAGCAAAAACCTTGTGGAAATGGTCAAAAACCCGCTGAGGGATTTGTGACAGACACCTAGATGAAAGTGTGTTTCATAATTGTTGAGTGCTTCATTAGCGTCAACCGGAAAATTATAACATCACGAATATACTATTGAACAATGTTTTCGAATATATTCTTCAACATTTTTTTAGGGAAAAATATAAACTTTAATTTGCCCGAGTACTTTACATCAATTAATAGATCATAGCGAGCTAAATAAAAGTGTTTTTTTTTTTGTAGTTAACATTCGGCAACAAGGAGCCCAAAGCTAAGGTGGCACCTCTCTCGCTTTTCACACGGAAGCCTGTTCGGCAATTGTTGGTACCGATCGAAAGCTTTCAACGAGCTGAATCGTGTTTTACTTACTAGATCGAAAACGGCGTTCGAAAAGTAAGAACTTTTTTAAAAAGATTTAGTTCCTGAACTATATCTGCCCTTCGATAGATCTTGACGATCGGAATAAAAATACAATTCATATATCTATAGTGGCAAAAAAAAACGGCATTAATTTTATTGGTCGTATTGGTTCGTCTATGTAACAAACAGTAGGGTGAAAATGCTTTTTGAGCAGTCATCTTAGCGATTCTCTTGTAAATGTCGACTGAAAAATTAGGGTTGCTCTTTGTGAAGAAAATCTCCAATTTATTCCTACAAAAGAAAAACACTTAAAAGACTTAAACTTTTTTTTCTAAGCTTCGACGACGTCTCTGGACAGAACCACTGCAGGAAACGTACTAGTAACATCAATTTATGTAGGCATTGATAAAGAAAAAATTATTGGTGATTTTCCAGGAATAGAATCGAAAGGTAGGCTAATTCTAGCAATGGGCAAGATCCGCTAGGAGTGGGTCGACTCGATTTATGTACGCTGCCAGGGGTCGCTTGATCTCCAGCGACGGAGTCAATCAGTTAACGCTAAAAATGCCCCGTGCTAACCTTGTAGAAATCTGCCAGAAACCAACACAAGAGAGGCAAATTTATAGCTGACTGAGCTTCTAGTAAATATATTAGACCCGGTTGATTACGGAGGGGAAACAAGTTAGCTGTAGCAGGGTAATTGTATAAGATAGCTATTGTGTAAGACCCAGGCCGTATAGCGGATGAACTGAAGTTTCCCGTCCAGTTGGTCTTAGATTTTTTCCCTGTTAGTTAAGGATGTAACGAATATAGTAGAAATGGTGGCAGGCGACGTGCTGGCTGTGCACGAGTTTCGGTTAATTTCTTTTTAGCTGTTTGACAAAATCTTGTTATTTATGAACAGTAAAGGCTTGAATCGATCGTAATAGCTCATGGTAAATGAGAATTTCATTCTAATGCCATATGGTTTTGCCACAGATACTGTCGAGCGTAGTATTGTCGTATGTGATTCATTGATGTTCATCATCCGCGATTACCGCCCTAGAATTTACTTGATTTCATCTAAATATAAAAAAGTTTTACCGATGTAAGTTCCTAAACTAAAGATCGACGCGACTCTTGCCGTCTGGTTAAAAACGCTCAATACGTTTTCGACTCTCATACAGATGTGTGTGTGTGTGTGTGTGTGTGTGTGTGTGTGTGTGTGTATGTGTGTGTATGTGTGTGTGTGTGTGTGTATGTGTGTGTGTGTGTGTGTGTGTGTGTGTGTGTGTGTGTGTGTGTGTGTGTGTGTGTGTGTGTGTGTGTGTGTGTGTGTGTGTGTGTGTGTGTGTGTGTGTGTGTGTGTGTGTGTGTGTGTGTGTGTGTGTGTGTGTGTGCGGGTGTGTGTGTGTGTGTGTGTGTGTGTGTGTGTGTGTGTGTGTGTGTGTGTGTGTGTGTGTGTGTGGAACTTCAATCAATTGCAGTTACATCTTTTAGGACCGTCTGATTTGCAGAGCATCTACAGCTCTGCAATATATCATCATAAATTCGATTGTACATGTGTACATCACATGCATAGCTACTGGGTCAGCCCAGTTATCACTTTGACTGTTTATATGAAAAGATAGCAGGTCTGAGCTTACGTAAGCGAATGTAAACGACAGAATTATGAGAGTCCTTGAAGACATATTGCCGT
Source organism: Varroa destructor (assembly GCF_002443255.2). NCBI lineage: Eukaryota > Metazoa > Arthropoda > Arachnida > Mesostigmata > Varroidae > Varroa > Varroa destructor. The sequence continues at coordinate 43,244,703 of NW_019211455.1, read as the reverse complement.
ATCAGTGTTCTCCCCAATGCTACGATTTGGGGGTACGATGAAACTAATAATATTTTTGCAGGCCATTCCGCGACGACTAGCTAGCTAATCGAAGTGCTTGCAAAAAGATCTCTCCTATCAGCACTGCCCGACAACATCCATCAATTCCATAGGCATCGTCTGCCCATAATATCTGCTCATTTGCCCAACACCATCTACGTTCTATATTCTGTCTGTGTATCAATGTGTCCCCTTCACATGAGCCCAATGGACAAGATCTCTTAGCACTGCCTTCAACTTCACATACGGAAAAGACAGCGATTCCCTCTCCCTCCCCCTCCCTCCCCCTCTGCCTCTCTCTCTCACTCTCTCTCTCTCTCTCTCTCTCGCTGTCTGTCTGTGCCATTCCCATCGGCAATTTCGCCTATTGACAATAGCCTCACTGTGAACAACAGCAGATCTGCCGCTCGTTGAGCTCTTTCCCTCTCTCGCGTGCCCTGTATGCCTGCACCCGCAGCGATGGGGTCGTAACGACGACGACAGCGTCAACGACAACAACATGATCATAGCATCTACAACAGTAAAATGCGTCACCGGGCCTATGAATATCAGAATCATTTATCAGGGAAACCGAATGCCGGGCTGATACAGCGATTGACCTATCGGCGACAGTGTACACGGCCCTGGTGCTATCCGGGGTCAAAATCCGTTCCGTGCTCATTGATTTGTCTGAGCTTCACAAATCGAAGAGATTGAGCGGGCGAGATTCAGAGAAGGAGAGAGTTAGTCTAAAACACCTTGACTTCATTCGGTCCGATCGGCTTCGCTTAAACCAGATTGAACTGAAGGTTCAGCAATTCTGCTCAACGGTCTCTGTTGCTTCCGTGAGGTCTCCCTGTTGCGCGCAAGCAAATCGCTCGGCGTTATTGTGCTCCAGAGTCGATGTTCTCGCGATACTGGTGAGCTCGTGAGCAGCGGGCGAGTTATTACGGCTTGTGCTGAAGACTGCTTGAACCAGCGGGAACAGTATCAGCGTTAAGCAGTGTTGATGGAAAAGACAGAAACGAACGCTCGAATCATAGTCAGCAGTCGTTTGAGAAAAAGACCGAAAGAAGCGAAAATTGCTAGTAGCACAGAAGAATTCGCTTGTCCGTCCATACGCCCATCGAAGTAACCAACGGAGAAAAGTCTTTGAACGGGCACAGATGTATGCAATAGGCGCTGAGCGTCGGGCCAACCAAAAAAAAGGCAGAGCTGATATACATGTACAGTTGTACAGCCGAAGAGTTGTACAGTTACCGAACGCCGGACAGGGGAGGGGCTGTGGCGAGGCATCCGTGCCAGCAATAGTCACAAGCTTTCGCGCCACCAACGCGCCTGTAATGAGGCCCCGCGAAACTCCGTTTGGACGTCTACAGCGAGCAACGGTGTGCGGAGCGTTAAAGCGAATGGAAAAACATACTTGGTGATAGTAACCGATGACCAACAGTAACTAATAGCGGTGGTGGCAAAGGACCAATGAAGGTTGGGCGAGCCGGCCGCGAATTCAACGAGAACCTGCGTCTCTGGCCACGTAGACCTTTCTATCCACATATCTATCGACATTCACATTAACAGATCTGCATGTAAACTGCATAACGCTTGATAGCAACATATCAAGCTGCCCTGGCCTCTGGCCAGGGCATGTGCGGACCAATCCTCCTAGTTTTCTTTAGTCAAAGAAACAGGTTGATCCATTGGCTAATAGTTGGAGCCGGTCGGCGGCAGAATTAGTTATTGCCATTGCCCTTCTATTCGCCACTTTCTTCTATTGACCACTCGCACGTTTCGCAGGCAGCTTCGGTACTAGCTGCGAGCCACATGAAACGGAGATCCGAGAAACAACAGCATCAGCAACAATGTATGCACAGCGGCTTCGTCGACCTAACCCTTATGTAGAGACCTTAGGCCAGATCAGCAAATTTAAACCTAGTCTAGTGAAGTATTCTATAGAGCCATATGCGTCTATATTTTAGACCTGTATATATGACATAGGAAGAGATTAATTGTCAAATTTAAACTATCAGTACGCTGTACTGCTAGGCACGTACGATAAGGAACCGTTGCAGTAGCTGAGAATGATACGTTTGGATGGGAGGTAAAGACACCAGCAAAGATTGCGACATTCAAGATATAGTAGATAACGAATGAAACGAGCGAGTACCGTTAGTACTGACGATATCACGTGATACTCTGCAAACCGGAACAGAGCAAAATTGTACCTAGCAGTTTTCACGTAGAAAAGTCACGGCTAGCAGTTAGGGAGCCCTCAGTTTCTGATTGCTAGACCAGCAGGAGATACAAAAATGATCTCGATAAAGAGCATCGTTATGAGTGGATACTTAATGAACACTCTCCAACTGGCATTTAAGGCCTACTTGAAAGTTTCAAGGGACACTTTTATACCGTCCTATATAGCACAAAACCAGCGCGGGTGTTCAAACACACGCGCGAATGTATTGAAACAAGAATAACAAATAGCTCGATACAAATCGACGGAGCTATATTAGATATATGTAGATCAGATCGTATATGGATGTAAATATACGAGCCATGCGGACATACGGAACTAGGTAGACATATGATACGTCTGACGGAATACCTAATGACGGTACTAAACGTTAATTTTTCGGTGGGTATACCATAAACATCAACGGCTCACGAGACAGATGCTCTACGAGAGGTTGGCTCAAGGGACAGATAACCTAGTTGATAGATGAAAGAGGCCGCATGGTGTTGTCAACGTTATTTTACCAATGGCTTAAGGACTACTTGACTGCGTCGACTTGAGTCAGCCTCTTAGGGCAGGCGCCTTAAAATTCTCGTCGGAGTCTCCATAAATAGTCGCCACATATGCCGATTTTAGCAAATCATTTAGCGTATATGATACAGTTAACTCGTTGAAGATTGCCACGTCTGCCATCACCAGTTACTTAATGAGGTGATAGATAGCGACTGATTGATAATAAATGACAAATCTTTCAATTGCGTCTCGTTACATTACACTGTGACGCAATATATCACTGCATGACGCCATTTTCAACCAGACCCGAACCCTGAATCAGCTACGCGTTTAGCGGCTGTAGAGATGTTGTTCGGCTATTCGTACCAGCCAGTAACAATTGAAAGACGACTGCCGATAGTCAACCAGAATCAACAACAACAAACGAATTTCTGCGCGTCTGCATTTTCCGCTATTGGCGCTTGGCGTCGACGGGAACAGCGCCGGCGCGTAACGGAATCACCATCGTGTCCCTCATCGTACTCGTAATGGGTCTGCCAATCTGCTCATCGGTGCGATATCGCAGAGCAGTCACAGCAAAAAGCATCATCATCATCATCATCATCACCTGATCACCTGATCACCACCACTGCCGGTCACTTCGTTTTCTTTTTATTGCTAAGTGTAATTGTTTTCTCGTATGTTACACATGGTACTCCGGTTTTTGCTATCGACCAAGTCAGCTTGTTCACCTAGCCCTCGTCTGCGTATGGGCCATCAGCAAAAACGAGCCAGAGATACTGTTCACAACAATAGCAGTATCAACAAACGGCCTCAGACGATATCAACACCAACAACATCGAGGACGGCATCAATGCCAACAAACCTCCAAAGCGACAAAAATAAGCCCGCGCAGTGAATGGAAAGTAACTTGTCAGACTCGTCTTTGACCGGACGCTTCAGACAGCCTCTTTCGACTAGAAAAACAGAAACTATTTACTTCTTGCTTCGACGATAGATAAGCGCATATGCTTAGAAAGATGATGTGGTCGGATGGCCAAAAGATAGCCAAAGATCGTGGCAACGACGCTGCCCCACCGCGGAGGGACATTGTCGACGGGGCCTAATGCGGCAACTAGTGATAACGTATCCGTTATTTCGCGCCGGCTATTGGTTATGTAGTGATTATCCGTCCTATGCATGCGCGTAAAGAAGAGCGATTTGTGTCCTTTTTTATGCCATAACGACTATAAAACTGCTATGGCCGCTGGATAGATGGACGGATTGGACGGCGGGCTGGAAACAAATTATCCTGTACAGAACGAAACAATCCCACGCTCGATTCCGTATCGCAGTCTTGTGATCAGCGCAGAAGCGACGCGCAGCAGCTAAAAAGTGCGCCCGCCGGTGTTTATGTGCGCGGGTCTATAGGCAAATCTGTTTGTGTGTGTGTGCATGTGTGCATGTGTGTATGTGTGTGCATGTGTGTATGTGTGCATGTGTATGTGTGTGTGTGTATGTGTGTGTGTGTGTGTGTGTGTAGTGTGTGTGTGTGTGTGTGTGTGTGTGTGTGTGTGTGTGTGTGTGTGTGTGTGCATGTGTGCATGTGTGTATGTGTGTATGTGTATGTGTGTGTGTGTGTGTGTGTGTGTGTGTGTGTGTGTGTGTGTGTGTGTGTGTGTGTGTGTGTGTGTGTGTGTGTGTGTGTGTATGTGATGTGTGCATGTGTTGTGTGTGTGTATGTGAGTCAGTGTGTGTATGTGAGTCAGTGTGTGTGTGTGTGTGTGCGCGTTCGTGCGTGCGTGCGTACGTAGATGAATAAGTTTCTCTTTTCCTGTATGCATAATAACGGGACATCGCGACGCAATACGAAAAGAGCGTCCTGGAACGCTGGAACTAGAGCTGATACAGGTTGATCGAGCAATTCGTTCGTCCTTAAATGATTTGCTTGTTCTACAAGTAGCGAACTTTATTGACCGCAGACATGTTCGCTGTTGCTATGGGTGAATTAAGCGTCGACCGACAACGCATTTTCTATTACGGTGTTATGGTGAGTACTTTCGCAAAAACAGATTTCTGCCTGGCGAAGTTACCGTATCAATTTGTATTCTATGGTACAGAATGGTTAACGGCTTCCTTCTTTTAGAAGGGGGTACTCGTATCGATTGAAGGCGATTTAATAGACATTTTGATAACTTTGAGAAAATCATAGTCAATGTAACATCTACGCATGTATAAACTGAAACTAGAACAAATCCCTATATTGATAAAAATATTTATAATTTCATCGTTTCGGTAATTATACGGTGTCAACAGGGTATAGCTAAGAACAGTTGTTAGTTAAAGATGTCTGAAATTCTGTTCTGATAATACGAATCAATGCCGTAAGACAAAGACACAATACGGCTAAAAAGTTTCTAGGAAGTTCAGCCATTAGGTCTAGTGTGAATGGGTGAAAAATACCTAAAATCAAGTTACTACCAAGTGATAGGCTGCGTATTTGACAACTTTTAGTATGTCACAGTTAGTTCTTTTCATCAATCATCGAATAAGCGTTTCCATAACGCACACTATTTATATCGACTTCCGTAAAATAACAATAGAAATTCTCCACGAAGAGCGATTCCCATTGAAAAAAGGCAAAAAATACGTCTAACCAACAATATGACGACCGACAACGGCACAAATAACATCAGTTCACCTACAAGCATAATATTACTATATACGAGGATATAATTATATTTATTAATTACCTGAATTATCTTATCAGGATCTAGTTTGATCAACGTTGATCCTGATATGAACGGACTGTTAACCTCAATCACAAGTGTCAATCGATGATAGCGACCAATATACTTAGGCGAACTGCATCCTCACTATTAGATTTACAAAAAGATTAACTATGCACCAACTTGTTCTCGGTTTCGACGTTTTTCTTTCCGACTAACCAATCTGCAGGACCTAAGTGTTTTGATCGTTTTCTTGTTCTGATCAGCCCCATGTCCGATACTGAGCGTATGAACATGTTACCATGCCATCGTCAAGAGCATCAAGGCAGTCACGTTACGCTAAACGGTCCGCCCTGGTGGGTCCATCGGGTAGGCGCGGTATTTGAACCAGTCGATCGTGAACCTCTTCGCTGTATCTAACTATGCAATGTTGTATATGACGATACGCTTACGGCTGCGTACGAATCTAGACCAGCACTGATGGCGCGGTAGTCACTGCACGAATATATTATAGACTGTGGATGGGGTGAATTCTTGACTACGTTTGGGAGGCCCCCGAGCGCCAAGCGTCAGACGCACAGGCACACTGCTTAACTGCTCCATACAAGTAGCACGAGTTTTGTTGTCGTCCTAACCATCTCGTGGGCTGTAGTGCTTCACTTCTGCTGCTGCCGCGTTCATTTTGCATAGAACCAATAACGAACGACATTCGCTTGATGTGTATACATCGGCAATATGTACGTGCGATGGGGCATTCTATATGTGGCCGGGACTACGTAGCGTAATGTCATGTACATGTACGGAGTCAAAGGAGATAGGTAACCTGTGGCATTTGTGGCGCCTGTGGGCACTGCCCCGTAGTGGATAGTCATGGGGCCGAACAGAATAATAGATCTTCTGTTGCTACGATTGCGAGTTGCCGTCAGCTGCTGAGAGCAGCACATGCACAGACAATGTTACTGCCTACGATAACGATGGTCATGGCGACGAGCGGGCCGAGAAAAATAGCAGGAAAAAAATGCATCGTTCACCTTAAATAACAGCAGCTCGAACCGCGAATGCTAGACGATTGCCGTTGGAATAATGAAGCACGGACCTACTTCGAATTACAGGCGTGTTACAGGTACTGTTTGACGAAAAGACCTTTCTTTGACCGGCCCTTTCGACACACTTTTATCATTATTACTATTATCCTGAGTGTGATTGCAAACTTTGAGGAGTTACTCGCATATATATATGTCGTAATTTGTAAACACTTACGGAAACAGTGTTTTCGTAAGCTCTGAGCTGGATGTGTCCGTAGAATCTGTTTGCTTCTGATCAGGATTCGATCTCACGTGCGTGAGTTCAAGTGATTAGAACCTCTGACATTTATTGGAGCTATTGACGTCACAGCTGTCAGATCGTCTGCGTTGTGTGCTATCCGTAATAATGCCTCGGTAATAATATGGACTATTATAGGGGAACATTTGTTCAGGAACCGCATTGGGCGCGTATGGCCGCTTGTGCACTATGAATGGCTAAGTAAATACCTATTTACCGTTCCCATAATATCGTTAAACAATATTTCCGTAAAAAAAAACATGCGCAACATTTAAATACGCAAGAAATCTGCCCGTTTAGTAGGATGAAGCAATGCGCTTTCAGCGATAGTGGCCATGCAAGATTCTGCTCGTCTATTCAGTGACTATACATTATGCCTCCATACACTATCAGAGAACTTCACTTGGCTTCATTTAGAGACATGCACGCAGCCAACGTGCATCCATGTATCGCAGTTGTAACATTTGCGTGATCTGGTCAGTGCTGAACGATTTCTGAGGCAGACAAGACATTTTGCCTTCTCATACTTGTCAAGCTCAGTTGACTTCTAGTAGACTCATAGTGGTAATTCCGTACGAGCAAATTGTAGTATATAGAATATATATATATATATATAATAAAATATTGCCTAGAAACCTGCATGTGACCACGTTACTACCAAATCTGTGAAGTTGATATGCTGAAAAAATAACACAAAACAGATACGCACATACGTACGTGTATGCCGTCTTCGGCAGAAGTACGCCGTCAACGACCTATAAACAAGCAAAACTATTTGTAGCTCAGAACGAACTTAATAAGAGCTCGGATTAAAATGCTGCTAAGGTCGCGCAAGGGCCGGCGCTACCGTTCGTCCGAGAAGAAGCCGGACGGACGTTGCGTACGACGCGATACGGGCAGACTTCACTGCAACGCGCAGCTGATTTCCTGGACGCAGCGGAGTTCTGTTGTTATCGCTGTGTGTTACCTCCGCCCCCCACCTTCTGGCGATCTAAGGCGAGACCGGAACGACTGTCATCCTGTCTAGTCTAGTATACTAGATAGACTACCATATTACAGCAGGAAGACTGTCACAATTGAGCCCTTTTTGGCGCACGTCTTTACCATTTGTTTGCTTTCAGCCCGCTGACTTTCATCATCGACAACATCAGTATAATAATATATTAGTAAGGACGTCAAGTGGCGGAATCGTCGACACGCTATTGCCGTAGCCGATTTAAATAAGCGAGCTATCATCACCCATCAGCGAGCTGGAAAATAAGGCACAATAGTTTTTTTTTCTCATTATTGTTGAATTTATGGGTAATAGTATAGTGATTTGGATGGCAGTTTTATATATAAAGCCATTGTTCAAATTAGCCATATCACCAACTGCTACTGTGTTGATGTCTCCCTAGTTTGCAAAAGTCATCTATACCATCGAGCTGAGGCAACAATGACCGACGACGACGGGCAAAGAAGCGAAGTAATCCGACTAGCAGCAACGATCGGCCTCGACAATAGCTACCAGCAACAACGGTAGCAATAACCACAGATAGGCGAAAAAAACGCAAATGGCTTGCCGTATCTAATAGCAGCTACTGAAAAACAGTGAACCACCAAATAAACGGACGTATAAAAAAAAGCAGTGAGATGAGACTCACAGACTGACGGCCAGGGCCTTCCCGCCAACTATCTTCTCCTGCCAACTTACGTACCTTGTATATAATTCAGACAAGCCTTAGGGTACGCAGCGACCTAAACGTAATGCAGCGGCGACAATTTGATCGTAGCCGCAACAAAATTGTCAATAATATAGAATATAACGATCGTGATGATTATGATCATAATACCAAACAGCGCTGTAGGGATAACAGCGACGCCAAGCTAACTTGTGCCATAAGTTAAATAAGCGCTTTGCAACTTAAATTACGAGTAGGAAGTTTGGTTGGCAGAAACTCTGCTTGAAACGAGACCATTTTAACGCGCGATCTATCTACTCTACTTAGACAGTTCACTTTTATGTGTATAAGATTGTGTCCTTGCTGAGCTAATGAAGCTCGCGTTATCTTCGCATAATTCCAGTTATCCAGTATTTGTATTACGCAGAAAATAATTAGCTTGGGAATGGTCTTCCTTAACAAAACCTGCTAAAATAAATTAATAAAAATGAATTTAGTTAACGAGTAATCAAGCTCTTTCAATCATCCAAACGGTAGATTCTCTATATGAACTTCTGGCTTGCAGTAGAAACTCGCAATTGTTGATTTGTATCAACAAAAAAAAAGTCCATACCATCTCTCGAGATCAAAGCGCCGTAAAACAATCTGCGGTCAACGCTTTCTCAACCATACTTGCCCGCGCGCTTTAGCGGACGACTTTTGGCGCGAAACCCCCCCCCCCTCCCGTACGCAGTCTCCAAGACAACGACAACAACCAGTGCAGATGGAAGAATTTCTCAAGAAAAATGTCTATGACGGTTATTATGACAGTTTTATGAGTATGCTTTTAACTCTCTCCTTCCCACTGATTTCCTCTGTATGAGGTTTCGTCGTCGTGCTATAGTGTCCTCATTTTTTAACTTAGAGGGTGCGCTTCGCGCGCACATCGAGTGATCGGGTGACTTTTCGTTGTACCAAGGCAGGGTTTCTTTCCCTCGAAAGCATGGCAAAGCGCGCGCTGATACAAAGGGAATATAGAGGGCTTATGGATTCGAAGGGTTTGGAAACCTCGAAGAGAAGCCTTCGACGACAGAGAAGGGTTGCTCACCCCCTGCTGCTTGTGTGTTTTTCAGTCCGTTGAAAGTACGGGCTGTTCATCAATACGATGGGGGTATCTAAGGACAGTTGAGCAACCCTTGTCCGTCGCTGGCTGAGAGAGAGGAGTAAAAGTTGCGTAGGAAGCGTAAACTCGCGAGAAGAAGAAGAAGTCCCAGTAGTGTGGGAGTAAGCACGCGACAGGGACAACGGAATTGCCCTCGTATGATGGAAGGACTAGGCATGGGATCTTTTATAGCAAACTGATCTGCCCCCTCGTGCCCCATCTCGGCTACACCGCCCATCGGAGGACCACCCTCGGATCGGGCCGCTACCGTCCGGGACACGATGATCACCAAGCTACACTCAAAACGATGTGTGACGCGACTATCAACGCGCTACTGGTGGTGTAAGGCCAAATAGCGCGCTATCTTCGGCAGTGGGCCAAACGATGAAAGCCTTGTGCTCGTAAAAAACATGAACGATCCCACAGAATCAGCACCCACGCTGACCAACGAAAGGCAGTCGTGGCAGAGTTGTACGTCGAGAAGCAAGCCGGTCGTTGTCAGGATCCGATGACTAATAAAGTTGAGGAACATATTTACCAGCTGGATTAGAGTATCAAGCATTACTTTCAGGTGAGTCTGTCCTATTGCAGCTTTCAACGGCTGATGGCGTCTTCCAACACGAAATGAAGCTTGTCTATGCTCGGTCTCCAACCGAGACTATGTAACTATTTGCACGCTACGGCTACACCATCACAGGGATGTATTTAGCGGACGCCATGATGCATGTATAATTGTCCGGTTAAAAAATGTCCGGTAACTACCGTTCTACGTGTAACCAGCAGAATTTTTTCAGCGCTACTAAAATTCTAGGTTAGATGTACAGTTAACATAATTGATTTATTTAAATAATTATATGTAATGTTTGTGGTAATACGCGTTTAAGCTTAGCTTTTCCATTTCACCTTACGTTTTGTTTCACCATTTTCTATGGCACTATTTGATAGTTCGTAACGAGGGTCCAGTAAGCAGCATGGCCTTACGTTGTTACTGTTTTTTACTATTGTAACAGTTGTTGTGCCGGCATCTCTACCGTATTATTCCGCTAATTACAGTCTAACAGAAACTATAAAATGTCTGCAGTTAATCTACTGCTAATTATTTTCCCTCGTGCATCATCCACGCAACTGTCTATGACGATCTTCTCGAATATCACTCCGTACTATTCTCTAGCTCATCGTTTGCTGCGTCTATCGTTTCCCGTCGTTGTTTCTATTGGCCTGCAACGGTCCTAGCTTCGCCAATTTCTCACAAATAACCTTGTCACGTCTACCGTCACGGTCGATGCCCGCGTCACAGTGGCTATTAATCGCTAATGCCCTTTTACCCACCTACAAATGGGGCATTCCTTTAGATCCTGTCTATCCCGCGTAGTACAAGAGGCATTTTGCAGAGGTCCAACACTTTGCCCGCCCTTGTTGCTACGGCTTGCAATTTTCGACATACAGACGACAAAACGACCACTTCGACTCTTTGTAGCAGACAGCAGAGTGTTTCGGCTATTTGTGTGGTAATCTGAAGTACTACAGTAAAACAATTCAATCAGCAGCAAACGCACGCCAGGCTTAGGATGCCATAGTCTGTTGGCGATACAACGGTTTTCCGTTTGAGCTGCATCCTGAGGCGGATCGGATGTTGAGATGATTTGTTTTGCTCGCTCTTCCTCGACACTTTTTTCCTTATTTTCGTTTCTTGCGTGCGCGATGCGTTTTCTTTACATGTCCAATATTATGACAAATGTTCGCGTTTCTCTCAAAGCTTGATAATATGGATGGCGGCCGTTGACCGTAATGGTGGATCCAGCAGTCTACGATGACGACGCCGATGTTTAAGATGCTGCTCCTGCCGATGTTTCTCTTCTTACAGCTACCAATTCTGGTCCAATGGTTGTAATGATTCTAGTGATGGTGATGATGGTAAAGGCCTCAGGAACGTGCTCAATCCTTTCTTTCCGCCAGAGCGGGCAAGACTCTGCTTCTATTCACCGTAAAGTGGACAAGTGCCTATAGCTCGACTTCAAGAGTGACGGCCATGCAGCTGCTCCGCTAGTGGACCTATAAATATTAGCAACAGCTGCAAGTTGTCTTCGCTTGATATGATATATGCATAACCGCACCGACAGCCGCAGGTGTAAGACGTTGTCGGATCGGGGGCCGGCCGGACCTGGCGGCTGTGGTGGTCCTACAAGCGACGAAGCCGCAGAGACTGGCGCCGGCCCAACGCAGGCTTAATTTACGCATATGAACGGAGTATTAGGCTGAAACCTTTCCGCCATTATATTACTTCGTTCCGTGCAAAGATCTAAGCGAGACATCGATGCTGAGGGCGTGTGTGGGAGCACAGTACGAAGTTGCTGACGCATCTTCCAATGGCGATAGCGACGACCTTGCAGCTGAGAACGTCAAAGATGGAATTAATTTAACGCGATAAAATGTGCACTGTTAAAGACCTAGGAGCTACCAAGATAGGACCCCTTTTCTTTTCTACAATTCTATAGTCGAATAGTTCTTTCGGCAGCTCAAAGTAACGCTGACAAAAAAATACAGTACTATTATGCATGTGCAGAGAACCGTATGAATAGAAACCATGTCAGGGTTCCCTAGTAGTAGCTCGAGCGTCAAAAACATTCTCTCTAGATATTCCTGCAAAACATATAATGCAAAGTATACATGTATATATATATATACATGTATCAGCAGAGCTTCACCAAGGCAGGGTTCCGTTCACCGAAAAATGTATACAGCATCCGGTAACAAAGTTATTAGTCGCAGCGTCAATGCGTATCTACGAAGTTAGCTTCATCAGTTGTTCGAAAATTTTGGGTCCGCGTCCAACACTCGAGATTTGGAGTAATTGCGAAAGAGAAGCTTCTGCTTTTCGCGTGACTACTATCACTGATTGTGGCTATGAAGTTCGTGTATATAGCAGGCTGCGATCGCGGAGAGGCGGCCGAAGCTTTACGAGCGACCGCGGGTTGTTAATGCAGCCCCGTCTGTGGACGGTAGCGCCAGCGACAGGCAACATGAAAAGGCAAACTATCGAGCGCATGTTTGTATCAGAACCCTGACGAAACCGATGCATCACCACAAACTCGCGATCAAGGCGCACCCTTGCCAATTATCGAGGATGACAACGAGCGTCTACACGTCTATAGATATACTCTTCAGTCTCAGACTAAATATATGTACATATATGTGTGAATATATGTATATGATTCTGGTTCATGTACTTTCGTATGTGCGGCATGGTATAATCTCCAACGTTGCCAATGAGCAGTTGGTGACGAAGCCGACCGTGTGCGCGACGCGGCGCGGCGCGACACTGACGGCGCGACACTGACGGCAAAACTGTGGCGTAAAATTACGTCGACTTTGCCGGTAACAACTGAACAAATGGCTTCCACGAATGCAGTGGTCGCATAAGAGCAGCAATAGCGGTGCTGCGTCAATGTGACCACGCCATCCATACTTACATAATATATACGAGACGGACATACGTATGTGTATATATATGATTGGATACAAAGCTAAATCGTCGGACGGGTCCGCTAGCTGCTTTCCATAGGCTTTCGCCCCCCTCGGGCGAGCAAAAGAGTTGGTATTCTCGGTACTTTCTTTACTTCTCCTAGCAATCGGCGTCAACTGTTTCTCGCCAACAGGAGCTGGGTCGGCATGTGAGCGGTCCTGCGATCAGCTCGTTTTTCTTATAGCTTCTTTTTCCTCCTCTTTATTCCTGTTACGGCTATTGCTGTCAATGGTCGTTTCTCGCTTACGATGAGGCGAAACTCAACTGCTGTCTGGGCAACTAGCCGATCGGATTGGAACGCTGTGGATAGGTAGACTTCTCTGATTTGCTTCACTTTCAGCGACAGTGGCCGATTGATTGACCAAGCCGATCCAAGCTCTTTTCTCGATTGTTCCCTTGATACAACAACAGCAGAAGTCTCATAGCATCGATACCGAATGCAATATCGTCTGCAAAACATGAACAGGCGTCAGCAGCATTCGGTGCTGTCCCACAACTGCGAAAACGCCTTTATTAACCGGTTCTATACGTGCGCGGTGCACAACTGCACGCTGTGATGTCTTCGATTTGTGCACAGAAGATATCTCCATAGGGGCCCATTTACTGGCGGCACGATGTCGTAGGTTTGGCTAGATGTTAGCCACCTCAAAACTACAAATAGTAGTTAAATTGTCGATTCGCTGTCCTTCTAAATAATACGGCCGTATAAATATAGATATGTATATAAATTCTATTCGGATCTATTCTTCAAATACTAGGGCACCTGCGGTAGATCCCAACATCTAACTGTGCACTTCAACGTTGTCAACATAAGACTGAATCAGGGTTTAGCAATTAGCTATATACAGCCACAGATACAATGCTCACTTGACAATATCGAAAATACTATTCAGCAAATTAAAAAGGCTATGTAGATCGTCCTAGCCAGAATCTACGAAATTGGCAAAATGGTACGGCGCACTTTGTCATCAACCCCTCAATAACCAGTAGCAAAAAGTGCCAACCGTAAATGTATCGTTTACTCTTACATATAGCATAATACCATTGCTATGCGTCTCTTATGGCTCTGTTCAAAGACCCGTCAACGAACGACAGGCCTTTGCCGCTGAGCCACACATGATCATCTTTTCTGTGAAATAAACACGTTCTATTCACTTGTCCAGCTTAATTGACTACTTGGTCGTTGTCAGCCATAAATAACCGTCATCATCAAAAACTAATCATCATACGGCAAGATCTTCCTTCCAAAATGACCCGGGCAGGGCACATGAGCCCGCAATCTCTTGGTGTCCGGACGGCTAAACTTCTACTTCTTTTCCACTGGTCTTAATTGTTTTAGCTAGTATTCGTTAAGCGGAAGCAGCCAGTAAGGCTTGAGCTGTGTAGGAGTTTTGGAATCACTGCACGAATCTCTAGTCGTCAACTAGCCGTTGTCTAAGGTCAATCAACATGGCTCAGCCGATTCGGGTCAGGATGGTCGAAATAGTTAGTCGAAAACTGGGCTTTTCCTTGACCAAACTTTCAATTTAGCTTTAGTGAAATAGCTATTTCGAAACCACACTCGCGTACCTATTTTTTTCCTTGTCTCCGTATACCAGTAACGTCTACGCCAGGTTCTATAGTAGTGTTCGGCGGGGCTGCACGTAGTTAGCAGGTCCTGTCTTTCGGTAGTACGGAGACGCCCGCTAATAATACATTTAGTTATTCAGTAGTTAGAACGACGAACGACAGTTTCCTCTCGTCAACTTGTTTTTGCAATGGTGACATCGTCAACAAGAAGCCTCTCATGCTTCCGTTTCTTCCAACCAGTTGGGCCCCCTTCAGAATCTACTCGGGCCTGCGTGCTTACTCGTCTGTCCCTTCCTTTTTCTGTGTTAGAAGAACTAGCGATGTCTGCATATGCATTCTCTGCTACAAGCACGAAAAAAACTCTTTGGCCCAAGAGTCCTAGGGCAAACAGACTTTTGCATAGCCCGCACACGCATTGTATAAGCCAACACGCGGATTGTAGCAGCCGCAGCTCCGATTCGGTACTCTGTTTTAATTGCACTTTTCCTCGCTCCCGCTTTAACAGTATCAACCACAGGATGTCGTCGATTAGTTACTATGTCACCGCCATTGCGATAGATAGTGTGACTAGAAATAGCTAGAAAAGCCCTATAGTTCCCGAGAAGACTGTTCGTCTTGCCCGGTAAATTCTATACCCGACCCACCACTAATGACGGTCTTGGCATTGGTCGATTTTTCTGCAAGAGGCTTTTCCGGTTCCTCCCGCTAAATAGCATCCGGTGCTAGGATAACGACAGGGGAATAATCGGCGTCTTGCGGTCCGTGCTTTGCAGAGGACGAGCGCGTGCCTGAGCCGCAGACTAAAGTTCTCTAGAAATATACCTCTACGTCCAATCTAACCCGAACCACTGATTCCGTGGGCAACCCGCTCATTGGTATTTTGGCTGACAATCAAGGGACCAGTGTTCCTGAGGGGCTCAGCATTCGCATAGAGCCAGATGTGAGAGACAAGCTTGAAATGCCGGCAACGGAAGCAGATTTGTCATTTTTACTTGGACTAGAAACCCTAGTAGACGATTATTCTATAATCTTTAACATAGCATAGTGTTCAATGTAGTTGAGTGTCGCTTAGGCACAAAAACGCTAGAAAATTCACGTGGAGAAGGCCACTGTCGATTGAATTTGCGAGAATCGACCGTTATGCATGTCCGCATAACGCGCTTCGTTCATAATAGCAGGAAAATTAAAAATAGTAGCACGGGTATGAGTCCATTTAGCTACAGGGTGTGCGCTCATCAAAACAAAAGAAAAATAGGCAAATGGTTAAATATGCGTACAAGTGGAAAATATGCGATCCTAACCTGACGCTCAACTTCTATAGGAATGATCTAACAGGTTGTGGACACAAATAAACCGATCTGGTTATCTTCATACGTTACAGTACAAGGAAAAGGCTCCAAGTTGATCTTCCTCTTGAGAAATCCAGCTTAGTCTTATATTCCACAACACAGACGCTTCCGGCTAACAACATAAACTACCCCGAAAGGGTGACTAAACATTATACATGTGTAAACTAAAACTTATACTTCAGGCACATCGAACGCCATAGCTCGTATTTAAGGCATTGTCAATCTATTTTTCATGCTATACAAGTAATGGGTAACTGTGTTAGTCCAATTTAAATCAGACTGATATGCCTGCTTTGTTGTAAAATACCGACAATGACACCACGAAGCTCAATTGGGTGCTTAATTAAAATCAAAACAGCGAACTATATCGGGCTACCTGAAGCCTACAGATATTTACTAACACATATGATACAATATTTCCTGCTAGAATCATCGGCACTTTATCGCTGTAAACGGGGTCACGGCCATGCGGCAATTAGAGTCCACTCATTCCCATTTGACGCCATGTTTCAGTGCCACATGGCCGAGCCCATCAATTGAAGCTGGGCGGCGACTTGCAATATAACGTCTACCACGTAACCGTGCATTTTCATCGTATCCCTGTAACAGAAAAAAACGTTTTCTAACCGGCGTCTTGTCAGTAGCAGTTAGCAAGGGGCAACTTTCCTTGCGTTGGCATTACCACTAGTGAAACGATTGCCACATGGCACCCTATTATCTTGGTAATTACAATAATAACCAAGAGGAAGCAAGCTTATTTACTATAGTACCTATCACAGGCAACTATGCGATATCACATATCCAGCGGTTCACCTTACCATCCAAACGAGCTGTTACCATCTGGTAAACCTCAATTCAAGTAAAGGCTCTGTCTTCAGGCCCTCAACTGTTTTCTGTGTGGATAAGCCCTGCGCAATATTTATTTGGCATAGCGTCAAGCACCTATTCTTAACACAAGGTTCCACGAAATCTTATGTACATTTATACGTAAAATGGTCAAGAATTCCTTTTCGGAAATGATTATCGTTTACACCTTTTATACGCAACACCTGACGAAAAACTTCTCAATACTCCCTTCTTTCCTCCGTGTATGTAGCAGAATTTTTTCCCCGCGGTAAATCAGGCTCTATAAAGGCGCATCTATGCCCCTGTATTGTACGCTTCGCACCCCAAGCGCCATGGAATCGTTTCGTCCTTAACACAATCACGTCACTATCGCAAAGTTTCGATTGCTAACCTCTAACCAGACCTCGCAGTCTGACATTTCCTCCCTCCCTCCCTCCCTCCCTGCCGCGTATGGATCAAGCAAATAGAAAAAAATCGTCTCATAAAAAGGTCCATCGTCTGTTGCGCAAAACTGTCCGCCTGCATTCATAGTCCCACACCGAGCATCATGGCCGCATCATGCCTCAGCCATAACAGCACCAGCTATGACAACCTGTAACGACTAAGCATCCATCTAATACACACTCACCCAGATACGGTTATTTACGACTGCACAGAGTAATATTAGGGGCAAAATGGTAGAGGTCTGGACACCTAGTTACTGAATATAGTTAGATGCTATTTTTGTGGTAGCTTTTTTTTTTTTTTTTCTTACAAGTATGTGGTTTCAATTAAGTTCTAGCAGTTCGCTGATTTTATTTGATGGCGCCATCTTAAAAGTGGATAAAGGCTCGATAGCATGATCTGACATTAGACGAATTGATGTCGAAGCAATTTTTGCTTGCCAGATCACTAATTTTCGCAGGGATCATTATCTCTGGGTGTCGACTAAGTACCAAATTGGTGATCGTATCGTCCCTTGAGCTCAAATACACGTTAGGGATGCGTGACCTGGACGGTTGATATGCATGTCTTTGAGTGCGTAATTAACAAATATACCGTCACGCTAGCTCAAACCTCAGCGTTGAAAAAGATTAGTATCAGATATTAATAATTATTAAAATAAACTATTAGGGAATATACGTTATAATTATTAAGACTGATGGCTGCTGTACTGTTTCATAAATATACCACAGATCATAGATAGGTCCGGTAAAACCTACTCCGCTTATACTCCCAAGGGGGAAAATTATTGATGCTAGATCTAGAAATAGGCGATTCCGAGCCTTTGATAACCTAAAAGAAGTAAAAAAAAAAATGCTAGCTATCAATAAAAAATACTCAAGCAAAAAAAGATAGTGAGGAACTAATTAGCTCGTAAATAACTGTTAGAAAAAACGGAAAGAGCTATTAGGGTCCTTTGTTGGTGGCCTTACCGGTGAGCGACAGCTAATTAGGCAGTCAACATATGTCTCAACTGTGACTGAACGGCACATCTGCAATATTTTCAGTGACCGAGATACAATGATAGGTTAGAAGGCGCAAATGAACCCCTAACTGTGGTAGTAGATTTTATCGACATTTTTCTAGTTCTATGAAGGATGCCCAGCAGGGGCACTTGGTGTTATCATACGGTTATCAAACGTTGTAAGTGTACACTTTATTGATACCAGCCTGTGTTGTATGTGTACTATATGCTTAAAATCCTATTTTCTATTGAAAATCAGCATTAGTAAGAACATGTGGCTAAGCACAATTTTATGTACATCAAATCGTTCCCGCTATCATAAATTTTATAGGTATTTTACGGAAAAATTGAATGTTCATCATATCAGTTAGATAATTCGCGGGTTAAGACGGCTGGCGCCTAGCACGAGTAAACCTTCATCTTGACGCTCATCGGACTGCAAGCTTGGCAACAACAGTAACCGTATCTGCATTGTTTTTTGCTGATATCTTTAATTGTACTGATTAATGTTACCGGTCTTATTTGTTGATTTACTTTTTTTTTTTATGTGTTATGATGTTATGTGTTATGTGCTGTGTTATGATATATGGAACTGGCGCACGGTATGGCCATCGACTTATATGGGTTGCTTCGAGACTTGACAAAAAATGCTATTAAAATTTCGGCATTTTTTAGAAATTTAACATTGATTCAGGCTACTGAGTATGCCAGCTCAAAGGGCGGGTCTGTTCGGGCCAGGTAATAATGTCTTCTCTTCGTATTCAATCAAAAGTTTATGCAATTATGAAATAATTAGGTAGAACGGCCAGTTCATTGTCACAAGCAAGATTTTCTAAAACAGCAAATTGTTTTTTGTAGGCGTAACTATAGTGAATTGTATTGTGTAACTAGCCTGAACGTCATATGAGGTAGAGCGAGAGGGGGCCACATGAGTTACTATAGCTCGGGCATATCTGCAACAGGATGTTTTGGAGCGGTAATTTTCCAGAAAAATTAAAGGAACTTTTAAAGACAGAGTACAGTTCAGCTTCACATCCGTATATAAATATGTCTACATACAAAAATAAAGATTGAAGTCACAGTGGGGTCGTTATGATGCCTCATTGTGTCGTTGTCGTTGATCGCGTGCCACATGTGGTTTCTTTTGAATGAGATTGTGATGGTAGCAGATTGGGTCACATCCTCAAAAACCACGATTGTGGACCAAGATTAACTACGGTAAACTCATAAAAATTAGCCCAATTCGTGCCCCCTAAACTTTTAGCGTAATGGAATATATAGATAGTCGAACGTGGCGATGTTATAGCAACGATATCAGCGCGAGCTATGCCACTGGCTGTTACCGTATAGAGAACTCTGTTGGAACAACATTCATATTCAGTCGGCAACGGGTATCTATGCAGTTCGTAGCGCCAGCCTCAACAATGTTCACTTTGGTTATAATGAGCTCTGCGTTGCTGGATGGACATTTCGCCAGGGTGTTTGCGGGGCCCCGCGCCGGCACAGGACCGATCGGCAAAGGAAATGTTAGAAACAGCATAAACTACCGCGGGATGCATATATATATATATATATATATATATATGAGTTCATACAGACATCCACAAACGGCTACGATAAACACATTGATGTATGATGTACGAAAATCAACAACGATAGTCGCAAACACAGTTCTGACAGCATCCGCGTGAGTAAGGGGCAAAGAAAAAAAACGGGAAAATATTCAGTGTTATCGATATCGATGTACTTGCCGCAGTGGTGTGTTAATTAACAAAAAAAAAAAAAAAAACCACCGGGATAATACCGGTAACAACAATCCCTTTGAATCTGTAACTATCGAATTCTGTCAATTTCAGTGATGTACATACGTTGCCTATGTAGGTGTATAGTAGCGAAGAGATAATCTCAAAAAATAAGAGGAAATCAAACGGTTATGCGCATGCGTCTTTATCTGTATCGGGTAATACCGTCAAACAATGTAGCTTAGGTAGAAATGATTCGCCGATACGCTGCCCGGTGTGTATACGTAAAACGTACTATGACAAAGGTGTTACGTTAACTTCACATCATACGTTGACGCATACAGCGAACTTGAAACACCACGTCCATTCACGAAATGGTGTTTATCGAGAGTGGCTCTACATTTTGTCGCAGTAAAGGCAGCCACATATCACGCTGGTAACAGCCTACTTTTAAAGTTAAAAAAAAAAATGATTGTGTCATCGTCAGTGATAATTTGCAGGAACTTGGTCTTTACATGGAGGTGCGTTAGCCTCAGCTGAACTTCTTGAATCATTTGTAAAGGTTGGCCCCACTCTAACAAATCGCAGTAATTAAAATAATTATTAAAGCAATTTATTCTCATTGTTTTCATGGTGAACTATATATTATTATTATTATTACATTAAAGATATTTTATTATCCGCTACGACGGTCGTAAACACATCACAAACAACAATTCAGTGATTCAATATTCAACCAACGGATAATCCCCCGAAACTATCACACAGAAGACCGGCGGTAAGATAACCAGTAAAAAAACGGCACCACTTCGGGTAAACTGAGCACATTGTTATACAAATTTTTCCAGCAGCCCACTTTCAGGCCCTTTCGATTCTGTCCTCTTTCTGGTAAACCATCATCATCATCATCATCATCATCATCACGCATTCGTAATGCCAGCCACATCGTGATAATCATCAGTACCGGTCACGTGTTTCGAAGTAACAAACGCCTCACTGTCGTCTGGTCGTCGCACGTGAGGCTCCTACATTAGTTATCTAGTCTTATAAACATCCAATTTTGTACAGCATTACTGCTCATACCTATCCCTAGGCTGCTACTGCATTTGCATGGAGCATATATTAACCATATATCTTTTCCATGGCGCCGTTTCTTGAAAAAGTGTTTCTCTTCCTCTTTTTGTGCGACTTCTCACTCTTTCTTCTCTTCCTTAAGCGTCCTTAGGCAATCGTATGCCATCATCAAAGCAACCCGTTTCCGACTTCCCGTTTTTATCTCCCAGATTCCTGTACCTGCGCCAGCCTGAGCTTTGGACTCCGTTAGCCACCGTTCTTTCGTCAGAACTCGTTACTCGTCAGCATTAAGGCTACCATACTCTGTCGTTGATATAGCTTTTGCGCGGAACGGCCCTCACCCGCTGTCTCTTCTAGCTCGATAAAAGCGAGGAGTGGCGGAGGCGGACGAACAGAGAAGCGTCTGTGAAGCAAATTGAGAGACAAGGCCGGGCCGTCATCGGCCTCTCTGCAAACTCTTGGTCCTACCCGTGCTCCATCGTAACCTCACTTGCAGCTCGTGTCGGCGCTGGCGAAGGCTGTTGCGCGTGGCTTGACAGCGACCCGTGTCGCCTTAGTGCCATCACCTCCGTCCTAGAAGCATGATGTGTGAAAGGGCCGCAGTGGCAAGGGCTCCTAAGGTGGTTAACATGGCCAACATACAGCGTCATTACGGTATCCTGCGGCGTCGGAGCGTTCGGTAAGGGCTGTTCTCGTTCGGCGTTTTGGTCTGCTGGCATTGGAAGCGGCCTCATCATGGCTCACCCCTTCAAACTTACTTCACAAATACAAGTCATTTTCAAGTCGTCTTCTGTTAGTTGGCCACGACGAGTTCCGGATCAAGACGATCATCACAATTTCCATGACTGTTATTGTACTGGAGTTTGTCTGCGCCAAAAATATTGTTGTCGTAATGATGGTACGTTTGTATTTCGGTTTACCTACGTCTTGCCCACGTTCTGCTCCCTTATTGTATAAAGTGTATGTGTGTGTATGTACTATAGGCGACGAAGCCTACGGTTTGCCTCCTACACTGTGTGCTGAACACAGGACCGCGGCCTCCTGTTATCGCTTATTGGTATAGCTTGCTCGCTGCCAGATGTGGACGGCTCGACGGGTGAATGGTTGGACAGCTTTCTTTTCCTGTATGTGCGTGTGCGACGACGCGTATGTGAGCGTCTGCGGATAGCGAGCGTCTGTGTGAGGCACTCGGACCTCCTTTCTCTTTTCTTGTAATTTATCGATCGGGAGGGTTCTCCTTTGCCGACGGCAGCAGCACCCAGCGGCTGCCGTAGCAGTCTCCGCAGTACGGAGCGAACGAGCAAGCAAGCAAGAGGAGCGGGAGCAAATGCAGGAGCACCGGCAGCAGGCCACTCTGGTAAAAGCGGCAGTGTCGATGGAGGCTGCCGCCGCCGTCGTAGCCACCGCTATATATTGGAATATTGGGATCTGCCTCTTCATTATGATTAGATTCCTTGCAAGCCTGTGCTACCCTCCTCCTCATCGCGTAGGCCCAGCCAGCTAGCCAACGGGGGCCAGCCGTCGGTTTTTTCCTAGCAGCTACGCCTCTGCTTCGCCTTCATGGTTTCTTCGCTCGAAACCCTTCTCTAACCAGCTCTCTGTCTTGGCCACCCCCTCCCTCTTAGGGTTTCCTTTCCCGTCTCTGTCGAACTCCGTACCCCATCAGCCCGAAACTCTGCCACCGCATTTTCTGACCAATGAAGTAGGCTCCGATCTTTCCTTATTCTACGTGTGCAACCCTGGACTCCTTCATCAGCCACCAATACCCCGGTTACTGGCAACCAACTAGCAAGCGTTGCTTAGCTAACGGGGCCTCATTCCGTCAGACTGCCTAGGCCTTGCCCGGTCTTGTAGCCCGCTCTTAAAACCCTAACCTAACCCAGGACAAGCGGATTCAACCGAATGTACCAACAGAGGAAGAGAGAGGGGCGGCGGAACTATCCGGTCAGCGAGCCTGTCTGCCGCCTGCCCAATGGAATTGGTGCTGTTACTGCAGCATCCCTTGGTTATTCCGTCGTCGCTTGGGCCTTTGGTCTTCGTTGGTACCCACGACATTCCCGAACGGCGACGGCAGCGGGAGCATTCTACGGCTATTGAGCTATTCCTTCTTCACTCCTCCACACTCCACGCCAGTGGCACACAGAAGTTGCTCCTCCGCATCCCCATATTACGCCCCTTGCTATCTTTAGTCGCGCACCGTTTTTCCTGCCGACACCACTTCTTTGTCTCTCTCTCTCCTCTCTCTCTCTCTCTCTTGCTCATTCCCTCATGATAAACCCCTGGGGGTAACACCCCGCCGGAGAGTGAAGCAGGACGCCGGGTCCTGCCACGCCACTGCCACACGCTGTCCGACGCTCGTAGTCCCAGCCAGCTCGGCCAACTTCTACAACCGAAAATGGAGCCCAAATTACGAGTTGGCCATCGCCGCGACGACCGCTGCCGCAGTAGCAGCAGCAGCAACACGATGGCAGAGAGAGTCCAATCCTACCAGGGGCTCGTTCAATGCTTGGCTTGCCGTGCCTGTACGGCTCGACAGCATTAACTCGCTGTTGCGTCCTGCTCCAACCTGCCGCAATGCTTAAGAAGTAGTATTGGAGGACGATTGCAGAAGCACTATTGCTGTGTTGGCAGGAGCAGCAATGGCGGCAACTGCTGCCTTAGAAGCAAACGAAGCGACGGCAGCGGTGGACTCGGTGCCGATGGCAATAGGCAGTAATGCTGCAGAAACGAGATCGGCTGTGGGGTGACGTCTGCAGGGGAACTGTAGAGGCAACGGGTCCCATGGCAGCCCCCGTGAAATAGCGGCATAAGGGGACATATGAAGCAGAAAGGGAGAAACGGGATGCCACTCATGCTCATACCATGGCGGGAGAAAAAAGGAGCAGACGAACGAGAACGCAAGGCAAAGAAACGTTGAGAAGGTCCAAAAGAGAAGCAGACGACGCGAGCCGTGCTGCAGTCTAAGTAGTCTCCCCCAAAGGCGCAGTGCCGCTTTGTCCCTGACCAGCCTCTTCCTACTTCACGTTTTCCCGTTGAAGGGGAAGGGGTTCTTACAGTGTCGGTGGCCGAGGGTATTAGAACAGGGACGGAGGCACGCAGCCACATCAGCAGCAGCAGCAGCAATGGATGCTCCTACTGCTGCTAGAGTAGTCGTACGAATGGTTTGCCCCTTCCGTTTCTGCCGGTCGATAGTCGCTGGACGATGTCTTCCGTCCGTTTGTTCTTTCGGCAGAAATGCGATGCCTATTCGAAATGAGAACGGAAAGGAAGGCCGAGTGGATGAACGGTTGGACATTGGGGCTAGATGATTGTAGTGGGCCAAAATCGAACAGAGCAGAGGCGTCTCTATTTTTTCAAGTTGCTTGGGTGAACAGTGCTAACTTTAGTTGTAATAGTCGTAATAGCAGTAATAATAATAATATACCTTGTCGCTAGGCGAAAACAAGCGATATCCATTATTATTATTAATTTTTTTACGAAAAAAAAACATTCGAAACATTTCTAATAATAAGAAATAGTGATATAGAAACAGTGAACATGGCTCGTTTATATCTGGAATACGGACGCCCCACAAACGAGAGGGACGCATAGAATCTTTTTTATGTGAGTTTTGTTTTAGTAATATTCTACTAAACGTAATTGAGGGGTGAAAAAAGTACTCCAAGATGTTTGGAGGTGTTTGAGTCGATAATCTTGCTCGACACCTTCAGAACTAACCGTAATCACGCAGTGATTAAAACATAACTAGTAGATAAACTTCATAAATTAGTTTGGCTGATTTGCTAATTATATTTGTAAAGTTTGCTAAAAATCCCTATATATTGTCATCGAGTTCAGTCGTATACGGCAAGCTATATTGCGAAACTTGTAAAATCTTTCTCCGCTGGTCCATTGAGGGAAGTGGGAACATTTGGTGGGAAAAGCACCAGGACACTGTTATGCTACACACTTAATTGTGCCTCTGCATTCATGTCACAGCTTCTGTAACAAATATATAAAGAAAGCTAATTCGTGTTCAATTCGGTCTTGTCTGATCGAATCCGACAAGACCGAGACGGTCCATCTAGGTTTACCTTGTTGATTTTACAACATTTTATTTGCACCCGAACAGGATGTTGTTTGAAACTATAATATTTCCTGCATTTTCTAAATGGATTTTTCGACATTTGTCTAGTTCAATTGGTCCCTTAGCTAATCTTAGACAGCCGGCGTAGTCTTTCAGGGTCGCAAAGTTAGCCGTATATTTGTTTATGCGTGATTTCGAACCTAGACACAACCTCCAAGCCAAAAGTTTCTAAATTTAGAAGAAAAACACGTTATCTTGGTGTATTTTCGTGACGTTTTTAAACCGAATTGCGTACCAACGAGAAGGTTGTTTCTAACCGGGAGAAAATATTATCGGTAATTCTTGGTTTTACACACATACTTCCTCGAGCCGTTATCTGATAGTGAGTGGGGTTCAATTGGGTCATTGCAAAAGCGCCCAATGAGGAAAAAAAACCCTGTTTCTGTTTCTGTATGACAGAAACATCTGGAACTTTTAGTTAGCTGTTTGACCGGACAGCTATATAGGATCCGTCGATTTGGACACGTTTACATAACTTTACGTCAACATTATATAAGTTTGTTAAATTCGCATCGAATTTGACATTAATACACAGTGGGACAAAAGTTCTTTAGCAATATGAAAGAAGTTTCTTACCCTTTAGAAACTTTTTAACCCTTAGAAACTCTGTTAAAACAGCAATATATGTGTAAGCTATTGCAATAGAGACCTAACATATTCAATGAGAGCCCTCAACTGTAAAATGCTTTTTTAAACCGTCAACACGCTTTTGCCCCACCTGTACGTCTATGTTTATATTGTCAATAAGTATTTTTCCATAAGTATGTTTATATATATATAAATACTTATAGAATAAGTATTTATATACTATTATTTCCATATATATAATATCTTCAGTAATTACACGATACGTCTACACATGTGGTAGATTTTTTCCACTTCTACCGAACTCTTATCTGATAGCGAATCTTTGTTTTGGTGCTTAAATCGCGCATTTACAATGGCGCCAACTGGCTATTTTCAATAGATCAGTTCCGCTGCTGCGGAACGTAACACGTTACACCATGGACGAGCCCGCTAATGAAGAAATGTAAAAGAGCAACCGTTTAATCCATGAAGCAAATCGAAATTACGCCTCGCCAGAAGTCATTGCAGGCCATCAGCGGCCAAATCCTTCGTCAAACGCATACATAAAAACTCATCGGGTTTAAAAACATATAGCGCATTAAGTACTCAAAATATCAGTAATCGCCCATCGGTTGCTATGCCGGTTGGCAGCAATATCTCTGCCATAAATTGCTTTGCCTACCGAAAGCTAATATTAGGCAGCATCGAAAAAGCCATGTTGACGCGCGGTCTGATTTTGAACTAATTTTTGCCCAACGGCAGCCCCTATCGATGGTTGTGCTCGAATACGAGCGCATCAACAACTTCTGTATCAGGAACGTCTCCACTGAAGCCGTTATCAGCTGGCATCTACACGTCTATGCGTTTTTGTCTGCTTCGATCTCCATGCCGTTACAGCGATCGGCGCTGTTGGTGTAGCGGCGTCCGCTCGAGTAACGGGGGCCCCTCTGACGTAATGCAGACGACGGGCCGATCGCCTATCGCCGCTAGTTACCGATAGACGGACATCGGCCACCACAGTAATCGCGCATTTGCTTCCGCTATAACAGCAAGAGATAGTTGTGATCGCCGGGAATACGGACCTCGTCCAGCAATAGTGGCAACGAAACGTAACAGAGCAGCGACAGCGTAGGCTCATCGACGAAAGAAGCGCGTTGGCTTAGGCCGCACCAACTCTCTCGATAAAGTTTGCGGCACTGTAGCGCCAGCGTATCGAGTATAATACATACAGCAGAACGGTAGTTGGGGTCTTCCGTACCGCACTTGCCGTGCTGTTGGCTACCGTTGCGAAGGTTATTACGACAGACATCGTCGCTGTTGGGCGTAGGAGCAGAGCGCAGAACAGGAACGATGTAAAATTAAAAAAAAAAAAAGAAAAAAAAAAAGAGAAAACAATAACAGACGCGAGACGTAACCCATCTCAGATGGATGAACAGGCGACGTGTTATGTCGTGCCCGTCACGCTCGTCTAAACGTGGGGTAAAAACAGTAATCTCATGTAGGTAGAGATTGCACTTATTTGCAATAGAAATATTGCAGTTTTATTTACTTAACCTATATAGATATTGTAGAGACCCTAAGGGTGTTCTCTTGTTGTCAATCCACGAGCATATCGAGCGCTTGAGTGTTGGTAAGG
This sequence comes from Varroa destructor, assembly GCF_002443255.2. NCBI lineage: Eukaryota > Metazoa > Arthropoda > Arachnida > Mesostigmata > Varroidae > Varroa > Varroa destructor. Next base: position 43,217,230 of record NW_019211455.1, on the reverse strand, counting down.
ATGGAAAGAAGAACGTAAAAAACAAAGCAAATGTTTACCTTGGACGCAGAATGCTAATTATTCGAATATTTAAGACTAAAAGATACGCTTTGATGTACTCATACCGATGAGCGTGCTGAAGCGCTGAGCTGTAGCTCGATTTATAGATTCGTAGATCTACGACGGACACAGCTCCCCAGACCCAGCGGCTCCAAACTTCGAGAAGCCTGTAACACGTGTAGGTCAGGTGAGCTGTCCAACAAAATTATTCTTTGGCAACAAGCAGTAAGATCAGTAATACATGCAATCTTCACTTAATTAACGGGTACGAACGCTTGTTCTGCTATTGCATCGACTGAATCTGCGATTAGCGATCCTCGGTATTATCCTGGGCTCTAGTAGGAACAAACAACGTTAACGTTCGTTTCATTTGAGGTTTTCATCTGTATCATTATTCTACATCTTATTGATGACCTAACCAGTGATGTTATCATGGGTATTTTTGCAACTCACCATCAAATATTCCTTTGAATGTAGAACGATTCGTCACCGGTTCATTGTGTGGAGGAGGAGGAGGAGGGTGTGGGGTAATGATGATTTCACGCGATGAAAACGTCGGCCACTTCAGAGCAACAGAGGAATGGTTCCTCAACACACACACTCCCACGGAAACACGACACACAATCGGCGATAATGAATCATTAATGATCCTATAAGTGACAGGTCAACTAGGAACTACAATAATCAATATAATCTGATGTGCCGTATACCTTCATTTCCGCTGTACAATTGTGAACGATGCGCAACACGTCGGCACATGATGATTTCGTACGCTGTGAACCATAGAGCGAAACGGCACAATCGTCAGGAGACGTTTTTACGTCCACGAAGTAGCTGATCAGTTGCGCACACATGAATCCAGTTAATGAAAGGATGATCGACCTGGCATTAGTTGATCGCGCACAACCAGTAACTCACTATAATTTCACTTCCAGTAATAACTTTCAATAGTAGATCACATCACGTTTGCGCTAACTTCCTAACTGTCGAATAACAAATCCAAAGGGATCTTTTACAGCGCCAATATCCTTCAGAGCCGGCGAAATGCCATGCACCCTTCTTCCTCAATCACCGAATAAATTCATCCCAATAATCACTTGACTGGTCTTCGCCCACCAGTTCACCGCACGGAATCCAATCAATCTTCCCAACTAGCTCAATCGCAAAACTCCCAGCCTTTAGTCGTATCAATACGAAATCACCTGCGTATCACAATACGATTCGTATCACACTATCCCACACAATCGGCCAATCTAACTCAGCGCGCGGTTGTCATTAATATAAGCGCCCCCAGCAAATCAAAGCTGAGTTCAAGGGCGCGCGCTTCGTCTAGCACCTCGTGTTTACATCGCCGACTTCGAACATTCGAGGGGGCTGCTCCAGATGCTGTGGCCGCTGTCGTCGGTGGTGATGCTGTTTTCGGATCGAACGCAAAAACACCCAGCGGCAACAATACTGGATCGCTCATAGAGAAGCAGCAGCAGCAGCAGCAGCAGCAGCAGTGGCAGCAGCGGTCGAGGCGGCGGCGGCGGTGGTAGCGGTAGCGGCGGCTGCGCTGTGAGTGGAGTTTGAGCTCCGCGCGCTCCCTTTCAACTCCACCGCAGCGCTCTCTGCTGCCGTGGAGTGCTCCTGAGTTGAACACGGCTCCACCTCTCGCCTTCAGAATCTCACAAATCGACACAGACTACTACTGGATCAGTTGCACGCATGAAATGCCTCACACACAGCGGTCGCTCAGACACCATCCAGCATGACACAGTAGGAAAGACTACACGCGGGCAAACAGGTGAGAACTCGTTCGCTCGAAGTCTTCTCAAGAATCAGCAGAGGGAAGACGGAAGGGTTTTGTTGGACGCTACGAGATCACAGATGGAACCTTGGTCGGCTAGCCGCAATCGTGTTTAGCTAGCGGATTCGTTCTCAAAATTCGTTGAGAACGTCTACTGTCATTGAAGGGGAGCTGGAAACATTAGCACCATAAGTCCGACTTACGGATGATGACAAACTGGCCAGCGATACGACGATTCTCGAACTTCAACGAACGTTATAACGACCCGATATGAGATGAAGCTGCCTCGCTTATTTTCGTGCCTGTTTTTCTTTATTCTCTCGCTTCGGTCCTGCTTGCTCGTGTCGTTAATCTCGTTCGCAACACTCGCGACTTAACCTTCCTGCCGAAACTGCTGATCTTCGAAACTCCAGTGAGAACGTCAATTGACCTTTATCCTGTTGCGTGTCACTCCTTTCTGAAGTTTCTCTCTCTACGAAAGGGGTCGCTAAGTCATTTTTTTCTGCCAAGAACTCTCTGCCCCAGTCAATGGTGGGCAAACTCGTGACAAATCTCGTTCCTAACGTCGGCCAGCGCGAGTACAACTCATTTGATTCGGATGCATCGTATCCTCATCATATGAACCTCACTAGCAGTAGCCGGTTGTTGGGGAGCTCTCTTTCCTGTGGTCTTTCCTCTAATTCTTCTCTGCTCTGATATTCCTGAGTTGGCTAAGTCTGCCAGTCGAATTGATCTCTACTGGTCCGAGTTTCAGGCACCGTTGCGTTTACGTTCGGACATCATCACGTTGGCAAACCTCAGTAGAAGCAGCAGCGGCATCGTCTTTACCGGCGTCCGTTGTTCCTGCCGCAGTTTTCTTTTTCCCCTAGTAGTTAATTGTAGTTAGGCAGCCGGTCGACAATGGTTACCTGTCGCAGCAGTAAACGTCTCCGTACAAGTAGTCGCCAGCAATAGTGTTAGCAGTGCTAGAAATCGGAGCGCGGCGCTACTGCATTGGCCCCGCGAGCCAACGTTCTATGCATATGAACGGAACGGGACAACAGGGCGCGCGCAAGAACGATTGAGCTAGGCGCAGCAGCGGCGACGGCGGCGGCGGCAACAGCAGTAACCGCCGCGGACAAACGCGTACACAGCTGAGAGAGGAAAGAAAGGCGGCTCCCCAGCTAGCCAGCCAGACAGGCAGGGCGACAACCGCCTGCCCTGTTCGACGTCCACCGGCAGTAGCCAATTCAGCAGCGGTAGCGATAGCAGCTCGCCATAGAGGCAAGCGTAACACGGACCCCTGCCGCAGCCACTAAGCTCTATTCACTTGGTGTTTCCCATGCTCAAGAGAAGAAGACAAGTGCTTGCGCGGAGCACCACCAGGTGGCGTTGTCGAGTCGGCGCGCATGCGTCCCCCAACGTCGACGAATAGTTGAATAGAATTCGCAGACGAGGCAAGGGGCTGTCAGTGAGTGCCAGTGAGCGGCTGCGAGCGCTGGCTAAGTGGGTGAGCTGCCGGCGACCCAGCGGCGGCGCGAGCAGCGGCAGCCGCGGTTGCCGTCGCTGAAATCAAACACAACACAGAGCTTTCAGCGCAGAACTGCACAGGCAGACGTTAAAACGGAGTAACACGAACCGTCTGTCATCGAACAATCGAATGGGGCAGTGACGGCTGCGAAACAGCACGAAGTTGCTGCCGGTTTGGCCTAGGGAAAAGATATAGATACACAGGAATACAGGCAGACCCTGGACGGAAAGGTAGACGATGGCAAAATACCACGACGGAGCAAAGCTAGTGTCCCATGGCGTACAGCATAGAGGGATCGTGCACAAATCCTGCTAAGACGAAAGAAACTTGCTAAATAGCAGTACGACTGCTGCTCCTGCATAGCTATAGCAATATGGTGGCGCTCGGTAACGTAGTGATCGATGCGATGGTCAAAAACGAGAGTGCCGTAGAACTGTTCCCGGGTGCCGATACCCGGGGACCGGGGTTCATAGCCCAGGGACACGGGGTAGTGAACAAGCAGGTGATCCACGATGGACAGGGGGATCTTGTTCTCTATGACTCCTTTATGCCGAGGAAAGCATAAGGAGATGATGGCTGCTGGTCATGCGTTGGATGCACTACCGGTCCTATATGGGCAATGCTAAAATGGACTGAACTCGCACAATACGTTCTGCCAGGTAAAGGATGTAGATGAAGAGAGAGAAGCAGATATACGCGGAACAGGAGAAGGAAAAAGATGGCGGTTTTTCAGGCGATCATTTGAGTATACTTGAATTAACTGTATTTATTTCGTCCAACGGGAAAGCAAAGGAAGGAAACGTGGAAGATAGACGCAGAAAAGTAAATTGGCATGAAATAAAAAAGTGAGTGACCTTCGCCGTAAACGGGGAACGCCAAACAGAGATTGATTAATGACGCCTTTTCGTATATCATAGACTTGTTTAATAGCTGCATCTTAGTGAACAGTAAAATAACCTGTCCTTTTTTGTGTTGTTATTGTTATGATTATTATGAACATTATGGCCCTGTTATTAATACCGTCTTCATCGTTGTCCTTTCTTTGTACTGCTACGCGATTCCCGTCGGAATTTTTTGCGTAATGAACGTCACATTGGCGAAAACTGGAAAAAAGAGTTCCTTGTCGGCGCACTAGTTTGCCTGACTGATAGTTATAGCAACAGGAGCTTGGACAACGACGTTGCCCCCGTCGCAGCCTCTCTTGTGGCAATTGACGGTAGCGGGGCTGTTGTCAACGGTTACCCAGTTGCTGGACACCGTAGCGCGTGTATATTTAATAAGATAATCAACGTTGATAATGCTGGAGGCGGGAATTCTCGGGGACAGCAGTTGATTGAGAATGCCCCGGCTGCTTGAAGGTGAGGGGTAAAGAAGAGCGGCTAACGGCACGGGTGTCAACTGTAGACGACGTCAGTGGTTAGCAAACTTACGTTGTAGTCGGACAATCTGAAGTGAACATAAGCCTGGGTTCGAAGACTTAAGTCCTAGAGGTTAGCTCTAAATACGATTTGATAGCAGGGAGTCAGAGCTTTCAGTTGCTCACAACTGATGGAAAAATCGGAAACATAGTTAAGAAGCCAGCAGAATCAAGGGCTACGCTTAGCTGAAAAACATTTTAACGTGTCGTGCGCAACGTCGGTTAAGCTAGAGCTTCCGTAACGAATTTATGGGTTTGACGATAAGAGGAACGCAAAAAAGTTTTTCTACGTGTTTAGCTTGAATACATCGAAGTTATCGATAAACCTATATTAAGTGGTAATTAAACTTATTCAAGTGATTTATGTCTCATATAGATCGTATCCGAAAAAAAAAAAACTAGCAGAAGGAATTCGTTATTTAAAGCCACCCTCAAAGATCGTCGTCTATCGGATAGTTGATCTCGACATGAAAGTTCTAACGCCAGTGAAAAATTGCGTTACATCAATGAGAGTATCATTTAAATTAAAGCTTTGGTATGGAACGTCCTCAATTCATTGTAAACATTACAAGATAATCTTATAACGAATGCTGCCTCAGATGCAAGCACAATCTTAATTCGGACGCTATCTGGGCGAAAAGTACCCGTGAGGCCCAACAAACGAGATTAAGTTATTAAGTAAACATGTGTGAAAATATTTCCAAAAACAGCCGGTCTATTAGTCATCATCGTACGAGATCAATGAGCAGCAATGTACGTACCTCTTACTTATGGGTTCAAACAATAACGAAATCTTGGCGGGTGCATTAAATGCTATTCTTTTTTATTTGCGTAAATTGCTTTATTAATAAAAAAAAAAAAAAAAAAGAGAGTTTAAAATTGAACGGATCTTGGCCCGCATACATTTTCATTTGGGTGCGGGGCTCTCTGGAAGGCTTTAAAAGGGCACCCGAGGGGGTTCAGTCGTGTTTCAGTACCGTAGTTAGAAACACAGTTTATAGACTCCGTAGATACAATGCGCGGTAGCTCGTTCTGAATAAATACAAACATTCAGATTTTTCCAAACCGATCCAACTATGAAACTTCCACGCGTATAGTATGTTAATAAAAGTTAGCCAAAATTTCATTGCAACCTAAAATTAGCTAAACAGTGATCAGAGGCACATTAATTGCAATTATTTTGTCTCTTTATTTTGTGTCTAAGTTTCTTTTTCTTTTCAATGTCTCTAGAAGAAAACACACAACTAGTCAAACCGTAAACTTCCCAATGCTCGTGTTCAAGTTGTTTTCAACTAACTTAAATATTTTCGATGTCTTGCTACTTTCGTCGGTTTTTTTCGAACCTACGCGGCTTTCCACCATTTTGTCTTCATTTTTTTCGCTCCACGGACACTTTGGTTAGCGTGAAATTAAACACGGGACGCACAAAGATCCACAAAGTATGACTCAACAGTGCTCAGCTATTGCTCGAACCCGAGATCCACTTCGCTCTGGGTTGAAATCGCGTTGACTTCAGCCTTCGTTTGACTGCTGTGAAGACGAAATCGGCACGGAGCAAACGCCATAGCAGAGCCCGAATCACGTATCGATTTCTTGACACAGGTAAAATCGCGAATACGCTATCGTCAGTAGTATGTGGTCGGTCGATGAGCTCCAGTGAATTCACAAGAAGCCCAAGATGAGCAGAGCGGTTCAGATCAGCCGCTACGGCCACGACCCCTATAAGAGGTCATCACCCAAAGCGGGACATTGGTCTTTAGTTAAACTTAGCCTTACCATCTAGGTCTGCTCCGTATTAATCGAACGGAGGGGGTAGTCAGTGAAACTGAAAAAATACGAGAGACAAAAGAATCGACTCTTTTTTTTTTGTTCATTACCTATAAATCATAAATCCACAGGTGGCTATCACGAAAAAAAAATAATAGGATGGGTGGGAAACGACCAAAGAAAGAAATCGCGAGGTCTATAATCGTTTACGATGAGACGTCGCGCTGGATACTAACATCATATATAGTATTTGTTACAGGGAATACAGACGACCAAAGAACGAAGTTATTATTCGTGATTATAGTTAGGGTGACTTGCACTGAATCTCTAACAGAGTCCACCATGGCCAAATGGTTAGCGTTAAAGTAAGCGCTATGTTTGATACTGTGTGGTAATAACTGTTATAATTAGCGTTATCAGTAAGGGCTTTTCTCTCTCAACGGAAAATATGCTTGACCGCATATCTGCAAGCAAACATTTCTCCAAGTTTCCACTGTATATATCTTCGAATAGACGTCAAATCCTTTGTCTATATAGGCAATTATTTTTGCCATATAGGTAATGTAAAGTATAGAAAATAAAGCGTTTTTGGGTTTTATGCCCGCTGTTTAGGTCGTTTCACGTTGCCTCAGGCCACTGGCTCCCACCAGCATGAAACGAAGCTTTTATTCGTCTGGATTCGAGCCCGGACCACCTTACGAGTTCCTAATTTCAACGCACAGTCCCTCTTCCCACTACGTTATCATGGGAACAAGCGATAAAAAAAAAAAAAAAAAAAAAGCTTTTGTTGTCGTCTTTCTTGCATGCGTCCGTTGCATGGTAAATTACACGCTCTATACCACTCCTTTAAAGGCATTATCCTGCAAGAATGTGCGCCCCATCCTGGCGCGGCGTACCATAGTGGGATGGCAAAACGCATTTACATAACTGTACAGGCGTTACACCGTCCTGGTTTTCAGCTATTCGAAATACGTCATCGATCGACTTTTGCTCACCATTTACAATATTAGAGAAGTTCATCTATCCCCCCTAAGCTTCCAGCCATCCCAGTTGTCGGATGCATTCAGCGTCGTACAATGAGGGCATATCTGTTGACGATCCTGTACATCTATGAAGATCTGCGTCACTTACTTTCCAGTCGCTTTTGAATATCATTGTATTTCGTATAGAAATTCTGTAAATAGTAATCGCATCATCTCTGGACCACATACAGTTGTTTAGCATAGACACATACTTAAGAGATGCTTCTTCCGGCAAAACTCACCATAGAGCAATATTAAGGTGTCCGCGCGGTGAAATGTCAGACATCAGAATTAATCATCTATCAAATAGATTGTTTCCTATATCATTTCACTGTTTCGTTGAGTTCAGTAGAAGAACAGCAGAGCAGAGTTATTTTTCTGAGCTGCTTTCCTCCGAGTCGGTGGCTGTATGAATCATCGCAGTTCTACGACGATGGAGCTAGTTGTTCCGTTTACTGGTGATCGTTGATTTATATTACAGAATCTAAATAGGAATAACGGGATATTTCAGTTATTTAGGTCGAATACAAAGCATTTCTTCCCAGTATTATGGACATTCAAGAAGCATTTAATAAGCCTAATAAATTGTGTGCCTGATCTTTTAAGCCAGCTACCTAACGTGCTTGAAAGAGGCTTTAAATAATAAATGGGCTTCGCTGGGTCGTAATGATGGTATTGTCAGTGGGACTGCTTCTAGAGTGTCCGATGAAGCATACGTTGGTACACTTCAGTTTCAACACTTTTTTTCTTTTTAACAGAATTATGATATTAGCGAAGGTCAAACACTTCGGGAGAATTTCGTCTGGTTTAGAAAATTTAGAAACACTCATCTAACCATGCAAGGAATCGCTCGTTATTACTATTTTATAATATTTTAAAGGAAAACATTTTTTCAAAGATTTCATTTGCCTAATTGTTACCCTATTTTGGCGCATATTGCACAAAAGCCGAGCATATGAAACCGCTTCTAATAATCTCAAAGTAGCGTTCCCGCCCATTCCCCACCTAAGACCATCGTGGAGTTGGGAACAGACAACCAATCAGTGAGCGCGGCGAACTTAAAATTTACCCTCCGGGAGCAGCTGCCGCCTCAATCCGAAACGACTGGCAAGCTTTAACCGTACTCGTGCAAAGGGTTTTCTCACCTGCCGCTACTCCCCCGTGCTCCAACTCTCTCCCCGTTAAAGGGTTTTGGAGGTTTTTTGCGCATAACGGGGTGCACAGTGGTGAAGTTGGAGCGGAATTGGTATTGAAGTGCAGCTAAGCCCCACCTACCAATCCATTCACGCGCCTTCATTGGCTCACATATTTCGTTCAGCATCAAGGGTTTTACGATCGTGACGTCTTTCGACAATTGCAATACTTCCTCCCTGTTGGTACAATCAGTATTTTATTACGTAGTTACCGTAATTTCTCAGCGTTCGTTTTACAAAGTACATGTGTAATTATCGAATCAAACATGTTTGTTTGGCAAGGAGATGATAAAGCTACCAACTTTTCTGCTTTTTAGTTAAAAGTTGCATTTCCCAATTAGCCAATCAAAAAGAAAGGATCTGAAAGTTTCGTCGATCTTTTGGACGACTCATTTTTGAATTTTCGAGCAAAACATTCTCTTCAGAAGGTGCATATTATCTTCGTTGACTGAACCATCAAAAGATTTGGGCTTACAGAATATGTTGGATAGAGGGAAGATTCCTGTTTTGACCTACTAGGTCGATATTGAAATAACACCAACAATAGATATAACTAAAAATTTGTGTCTTTGTCAGGTAACTTCTATTCGCTTGTTATCATTGTATTGTAGGTTTTTTTTCAAAGTAGTTCGATTCTAACTAATTAATTGTGTCAAAAAAGTACGTCCGTGAATAATATGATATTATTATATATACTATATTAATATATAGTTAATATTATAAAATAATATGTTCTTCTATACTAAGTGAACAGGGTAAAAATGTTATATATTGTAACAGATCAAAGATTATACTTAGAAGATATAAATAAATAAGCATGTGGCTGTAAAATGCCCGCCAACGAATAAAACGAACCAAAAATAGCCAACGACAAAGCTAAGGGAACCTGCTTCAATCTATATATGTATATATAATGATACTTGACCATTATTTGAAACTCGTCATATTTTGAATCTGTAGTAGTATTATCTTCACGGTAAGTACATTTCAATGAAGTTTATTAACAAGCATCATCATACACAACTATATATTATAATAAATTTCATCAATTATTTGACAGCTTATATCAAACGTTTCGAAGCAAGCCGTTAGTAACAAGCAATACCCGTTACTATAAAAATTATAATTATTATCCTGCACTTTATTGTTATGGCTATTCCAGTTGCTTCTTCTGTTACTTGTCACACCGCCTTGTTTTCTAGGTATTTACGAACGGTCCACCGCATTATGTGAACGGAGGGCCCTTCTCTCCGGCACTACAGCCAATTTGCTTTTCTACAATCAACATCTTTTCATGTGAGTGCCTGCCGCCGCCGCCACCGCCGCCGCCGCCGCCGCCGTCCGTATGCATATCAAACGAGGGAGGCATCAGGGCCGATTCCCCTTTATTTCCTCACTTGACGTTCCGCAGAGCTTCTATTTCGTTTAGTGACACCAGAGGTAGCTGTAACAGCAACCGCCGCTGCGATTCATCTCGTATTCATGACGGCGGCATACATACGCCCACTCGTGTCTGGACGTACACACGACGACCAGATGGCCAGCCCTTGCTTGTACGGCGACCCTGCCTCTTTCGACTATTCGGTTCGGCGGGGAGGCCGAGCTGGCCTGCTCTGCTAGGGCCTACGCGCAAAAAAACACTGTATATAAGAGCGAAAATATAATACCAGCCTTTAGAAAGGTAGTTTATTCTGCTAGTTCTATTACTACGTTTGGTGAGGCCACTTAAGTGAGAGCTGTGATCGGGTGAAGTCGATGTGTGGGTCGATATGTGTGATAGCTTCGATAAATGAAGCGCCCAGTTAACCTTAGTTAGTATCAACCCGTCATTGTTCAAACGCATTCTTCTTGCCTACGTGTATGAGCGACCCTTTCTACATAAACAACGGAGACGCGATTTATCTAGTCGGTGGCTCGTTATTCCGTCTTTCCGCTGCGACGGTGCCGCATACGCAAGCAACCGTCCAATGGCAGTCTTTCGGGACCGCCTGTTCGTCGATACGCGCTGTACGAGCAACAACGGTGGTGGGTCCGTCTGCTATGGGGGAAGCGATTGTAGTAAGGATTTATACAGGCTCTCGCAACAGCCACGGTATGACGCACGCTCGTGATTAGGACGCGGCATTATGGGCCGGCCAGCACAACGGTTACATTTGGCACGACTTGAAGATCGCATCGGAGGCGGCTCGTGCGACAATGAACTGGGTTTAGGACGTGTCGGTTGGTCATGCTGAGTGCGACATGACAACGGTTGGGAACAGCGGCTGAATCAAACGTGCAGCCGTAATCACGTGTAGATATGCGGAGTACAAGAGCAAAAATCTTTTGTCGGTTTAAGCGTCTTCATATTACACTTGTCGGCAACGCACATATGTTTAATTTACTAGGCGCCTTTTATACTACGCTGTACAATGGTACTATAAATAGTAAAAACAAAAACTACACCAGTCTGCATAAACCACATGTAAGGCCACTACCGACGTTACATACGTGGTTGTTGCCTCCCATATATGCATACAAACAGAGGCAGGTTTTGTAATTCTACATACATTAGTGAAGTTATATGTGCTAAAGATTTCTCCTTTACTGACAGGACCCTGCACCTGTATTTCCAGCAGCGAAACTCTGTCCTACATTCGTCCCTGCTTGATACATGACCCAGTCGCTCCCCAAATCGCTCCATCGGTTTCGCGCCAATCCACACGCATCCTCGTCGCGGTCGCATCGCCACGACACGGGTTAGATAAAGCTAGGGTCGACAGCTCTAAGATCGTCGGCGCTGCTTCTGCCGCCGCGGCTATATATTCCGTTAGCATTCTGTTGGCTGCCTCGTGCTCACCTCGCTGCATATTCAAATGAGCCCGCCCCACTGGGCGAGAGCGGGGCCCGTCAGGACAGCGGCGTACTGATGCCAGCGCACGGCACGGGACCGCGCTGGTCTGCGCGGCGCATGCGACGAAGACGGGACCAGCCGGGCCCTCTGGTTGGTGGGCCATTGGGCCACTCACAAACGACGGGATGCTGCTGCCGTCATTGGCGGTGTTACGAGAGCCGGGTAGCGACACAAGTCGCGCCAGACGCCTTAGGTAACTCGGTCGTAGTTGGACGCCCCCTATCCGCCATTGTAGATGGCTACTATGGGTGAAGCAGATGAACAAGCACTTGAAGAAAAGCGTTTGCCTGTATTATACAATCGAGGGCCGGTTCAGCATATAGAGGAACACAGGGAAAGATGAAGAAGGACAAGTAGAAAAGGACTCCGGATACGGGAGGCGATACGAGACTCCTATAATACTTCGGCTGCGGGATAGCCCTGTTCGAGGTGTATCATGAGTTCTATTCGGCGGATGTGAAAATGGAATGCAATGCCCTTTTTAGTAGATGTTTGCAGTGGAGTGGATAGTAAACATCGTCTGTACGTGAAGACGCTTCACATTAAGGGGTCAACCATCCGACGAGATGCCTGATCACAGTTCCAGATAAAAAGTCGAAACATTTAACTTACTGTATGATGAATGGAAGCAAATGGCGGTTGGAAACGATCGACTGTTGCAATGACACAGTCTTAGGTGTGTAGTGTGAAACAGGGAAGAGCCTTGTTTAAAATACAAGTCTCCCATTTATGCTTCCAGGGGATCAGTTCTCTGAGAATAAACACAGTAAGCTCTAAAATTGTCTTTAGCTAGATAACAAGACTAACTGAAAGTAAGTTACCAATAAAACAGATAAAAAAGAGTAGACAGCAAGGCTGTTCGTACTTTTGGCTTTTTCATAAATGTTGTTGACAGCTGCAGCTGGATAATGGACGACCCTAACTGCTCCGTAACAAGGCGATCAAGCACTTCAGACAAAAACCAGAATCTTTTGAGAATGGGTGCCCTATGCTAATACGAAATGTAGCTTAGATAAATGGGTTCCGTCGTCATAGGGGACGTTTTGCCTCTCTGACCAAAATGGCATATATGGGAACGGAAAATACAAACTATGCCCCAAAACTTGACACGTTTCGACTGGAAAGTTCCTACAGCTCACTTTGTTCGATTTAGACAAACGGATCAATCGATTTTCTCTTCACACGACACCTCATCCATACACCCCATGGTACACCTTCTTAATGAAGTGATTTCATCGTGCGGAAGAGAACGCTCTACTTTATGCCTTCGAAACTGCGTAGCCTCGTTCCGAACGATGGCCGCCTATCTAACCTACATTTGCGGTGGCATAGCGACATCTGAACGTCTGCTCGAACATTAGTGCTAATCAGGCTGGTGAAACGATACATTTGTATCAACAAGGACAGCATTACTTCAGCCTCAAAGAAGCCATGATGAAAGCTACTAAAGGAAGTGTTCGATGAATCTGATTCTTTCGCTTTCCTTCGTCGAGTATCGTAGATACGGTTTGTGCTGTAGGCCCTACTCAGCAGGCTCGAGCAGCCTTATATCGACCAGAAGTGCGTCTCTTCTAGTCTTTATAGGCCTCATAAGCGAGTAGAGAATAAAAAAACTAATTGGTCTTTTGATGTCGTCATGCAAGTACGAGCACATCGCGAGCCGTTGAGCTATTTTAATAGAATCCAATGATTACGAGCCACGTTAGCTGGCGATAATCGGTTGCACGTAACCAGTGACATCCTGCACGCATAGACACCTCTTTAGATTAGCGGGCTGTAACAAAACACGCTTAACGGAAATGCTGAAAAAATGGCATCGAAGTCATCAAGTTACAAGGTAGAACACAAGTATAACGTAAATAAATAAATCATATAATCAAATCTATGAAAGAAATAAATAAAAAAATATAACAAATAAAAAAAAGTGTCAATCATTTTTTCATCGACACCCATAAACATTGTTCATTTTTTTGCAATAGACCTTTAAACGGAACTGAATAAAGCTCCATATATAGGTCTTTTCGTCTTGAAGCTCTATAGGAAATTGGCTAAAAATATAACAAAATAGGATTCGACATGAGAAATCTGAAATAAAAGGTATCTAGAAGAAACATTTCATTAAACCAGTTTTGTAGAACTTGCACGGGGCATAACGCACAGCCGATATGTACACGGGTCGGCAGTGATATTTTTGACGTTCTTGCAGGCCCACATAGACACCTGGACATACACGCACAGATACACGACACACTCACACGCACCCAATACAACTGGTAATATACCCATTTTAGCAGGACATTTGTCTGTTTGTCATTACTATTCATGTGTACGAGCCAATGAATGCACGCAGGGCACGTCCTCCTTAGACAAATGGCAGCAGAACTCTATCTAGTTCGTCTGTCATTTCTACGGTGCCAGTACGTGAAAGTAACAGCATCAACCCAACATTAGCGGGTCACAGAGCCATCCCGCCACAACGCAAAATGAAGAGGTACAATATATCCGATAGAAGATAGCACAGTATAGAGCGATTCGCGAGTGACGGAGTTTAGGCCCCACATGTTTTACTGGGTACCGCCCTATGCCTCTGTTCAGTCCACCACGCGACCGCCGTCTATACTATTGTGTCGTACAATGGCGTATATGTGCCAATCATTAAACGTATTACTCAAGGAGACAGAAAGGTCGAAAAAACTGTTATTGGCCACTCGATTCTGCTGCACTAGTATTGAATGGGTTCGTAGCGGCGGGATTTAAAACACAAAACAAGCATTGGATAAATAAGGAGAGTAAACGGAAACTGAGAGGGCAAATTAAAGTAAAATCGGAGAATTCAGCCATAGAGCTACATTGAGTGGACTTGTAGACCAGCTTGTTAGCTCGATAGGCGACCAGGCAATCTATAGCAGTAAGTGGCGGGAAAAAATCAACGTTTTTCGTCTATTCGTTCGAAGCGAGCCGTCGCGCGGACGAAACCAAGCAAACCATCGTTAGTAGACACACCTACCCAGAATCCGGGCTACGGACAAAAGCAGGCCAATTGCTACACGAAAGCCATTGCCCTAGCATTAGTCATAGATCTGCCAGCCAATAACTCTACGTGTTATTATCAGAGTTCTGCCGAGCCACTTGTGCTATTCACACTTTTCCATCTCTATGCAACGTCTCCATTATATTGCCCATAGGTAGTATTGCATATGTGTGATTTGGACTCAAACTAGCCATTCGAGAATTTTTGCCATCCATTTGCTGTGGATAGCTTCTTTGTTTTCTATTATGTTTCTTATTTTATCATCGTTGCCGTAGTTGCTTACGTTTTTATCGCAGCGCCAAGTAAGCGTTCTGGATAGACGATTCTGGCAACAACGATAAGCAGTCTAGAGCCATTAAATGTCCTTCGGGGCAATTTTTATCGAAGTAACCGTTAAGCGTACTGGATATGACACGTGTTTGTATAGATGTAATTCTTAGTGAGCAAAACGAAGACAGAATTTGATTGAGTCTCCACTAGGCGTAGACATAGACTTGTATACACGAATACAAATGGCTGAAAGAGAATTTGGAACTAAATGGGGCGGCGGAGTGATACGACGACGATAGCATCCGACCTTCCTTAATGCTTAGTGTAAATATAGTTGTATGTACCCATGTCGTTCGTACATGCATGTTCGAGCTACGATACTTGTATGTACATATGTGGCGACGTTTGTGGGGGGCTTCTGACACCGCTAGGCATCGAAGTTAAAACGACTTCAATTAGAATTAAAAACATTTAAGTTAATAATACTTGATGTATTTTCGTCAATAATTTTGTGCTGTACATATTGTAGTATATGGAGATGCTTATTAAAAATGAGTTCGAAATATCTGAAAAAAAAAAAGCATAGAAATAAGGGCATAATTAATTAACAATCGAAAATAGTATGTGTGTTTCTAATATATAAATAAATTGAATTTCATCGTTACTTAAAATGCTAACTGTGGAGGTTTTTCCGATTGAGCAGACTCAGAGTACCAGTCTTTGAAGCAGACACCTCGTTCGATAAGTCCGCAATCCAGTGACAATCATCTCTGTTGCACCCTTTCGTAGGGAAACATTGGTGTTCCCATCGGCGTCTCTCGAAGGGCTCGAACACAATTACTGCAAAAATAACCGTTCCTAATAGTCGACTGTTCTGCAGGCCGCCGTTCGTGTTTTTAAAATTGTTCACTTCATTTAAATAGCGAGGTCAGGGTCTGTTCCACAGTGACATCGAATCCGACCCAACAAAAGATCTATCTGGTCCAAGCTAACTAATTCGCCTTTATCAGTCGCAAAAAATTACGTCTGTCGACGAGTAGCCGCC
Organism: Varroa destructor; assembly: GCF_002443255.2. Lineage (NCBI taxonomy): Eukaryota > Metazoa > Arthropoda > Arachnida > Mesostigmata > Varroidae > Varroa > Varroa destructor. The sequence continues at coordinate 43,201,254 of NW_019211455.1, read as the reverse complement.
ATCACAGCCGATTGAAGATTGCATTCAACGTGAAACTGTAAATAATCGTCATTCTGTTAGCACGTTAGCTGAGGCTCATATGCTTCACTCAGCTTCATAGTAGGCGCCTCAGCTTTTTTTCTGTACTTGTCATCTAAACAACAAGTCGATTCACTGAAGACCAGAGTCTAGAAGCCGTCACGGTATCTAGGCTGTTACGAAATTCCCATAATAGATCTCCTCAAAAACCCGCCAATTTTCAAAGTCGCCATTATTTTCGGTTCCTTTACCTTTCAGACAGATCATTCGCAACACAGCGTTGCTTCTTCTGCTGATTCTAGTCGAAAGATACGCAAATTTGGTACTTTTCCCTCAGAAAAATACGTATATAAAAAGTACACGCAGATTCTCAACGGCTCCCAGTCGTATCTCTGCACTTCGTAGCAACATCGCATCGACCTTTTCTCTTTGGCAGATATGAACTTCAAACCTCTATTTTTGCGTTGTATTGTGAACTTAACTAATTTGTCTAGACAAGTTTATCGACTCACACTGGACACAGAAATGGAGACGCTGGTTCTTGACATTCTCAACTTGAACTTCGGAGTGATCCTGCGTATAATTTATTTCTGCTATTTCACCCTTTCCTTCAAGCGGAACTATGCGTAACTACACGTACTAGAGTTGAATTTTTGCTTAGTAGTCATGTCTGCGTGTGTGCCTTACCATAGCAGGATATGATAATTCGTCATCTTTTGCGACCCCTCTACAAAGCAGATTACACTTTGGCCTAAATTAGTTAAGGCTAATTAGAAAAAGGCTGATGAACAAAACCAAAGCTGCTATTACATTAGCTGTCACTATTCCTGCGAGAACTTAGGCAACTTATACAATGGAGTTCGGGATACGAATAGTCCATTCGTTGAATAAGCACCCAAGTGCAGAGAGCCGCAAGAATCGCTCGCTAACTACGAGCGCTCATAGGTCACGATAAAGGCATGCGTGTTCTGCTTACGCCCGCTTGCGACCTGCTGTTTCCAACCTAAATGAGTGAAACCGATTACAGTGTAACAATTGTATGCCAATAAATATATTTATTAAGGGATCCTTATCACAACTAAGTATATTAGAAAAAATTCGATTTTTTTTTCTTGAAGCAATATTAGTTTCTAATCTCTCGCACTATGCAGAAAGTGCATACAACTCAGATCTACCTTCTATACTTAATGTCATAATTTTTTTGGCGATAGATCAAAAGACAAAAATACACGGAAAAGAACAGATTTGTTTTATTAACAGACAACGCCAGAATCGTCTTCGACTGAGTTGCCCCTGATACACGTGGACGTTACAATAACATCAGTAGCAATGACGGGATTCAATGCTTAACACCAATTCAAACAAGCCCATTCAATTGATGCCACTCGTTTTTGGCCAATTATAAGAACGTGACAAAAAATAATAAAAACAAAAGGAGAATTTCTTACAAATGCTAGCAGCCGAATTTTCTGTACTGGCCAACTGGACCCTGTCGCTTGGGGTTCCCTCTCCCCCTCCTTCCTTGTTTGTCCCCTACCAACATCGCATACATCAGATAGCCTACGCCGTGTATGCGCGTCCAGGCCAGCAGAAAACTTCGAGGTGGTCGTAGGTGAACGGCCGGACAGCGGACCTACAAACCGACAAGCAGACAATCGCTGTGCAAATACTTGCAAAGCGGATGCAGCAGCGATGGTATCTGGCCAGCTTTCGGGACGATGCAAAAACGAAATTTCCCCTCGGTTTTGCCATCTCAACGCGTCGTGACCGTGTCTGCTACTGTAGACGCAGCAGGCGAATGACTGTTTTACATTTTAGGTGCTCGCGAGATAAAGGCAGCAAGACAAGGTGGAGTAGTAGGGCGTGTTGCCAGTAGGGGCCTGATGAAACAATGGCGGCCGGACGAGGATTCTTGGCGAAGCCTGGATGAGCCTTGTGATGAGGAAGGAAGAGCCTTCGCTGAGAATCGCCGGATCCATCGACGACAGTGAAAGTCTTATGGCCAGACACAGACTACATCAATAGCACGTGGAAATCTGCCGAGGGTACCAAACACTTTGCTACTTTGCTTGACAAACCTGAAAGTGATCTCTGGACAGCGTGAATAGGAGCACGAGAGTATCATTTCAGAAGAGACAATGGCGTCTTTTGGCAGTTTAAAGAAGGTTTTTTCTTTCCATTTACACCTGTAGGCACTGACGGGGCCTATCTTCTTTGGACTTTTCGGACACGGGGACGCTCATCTGTTCAGGCCTTTTCTCTTACAGTTATGGCAGTTTGTGGTCACTGTTGGGTGACAGGAAGTTCCAAGTATAGTATGTCGTACCTTATTGTGTATGCACTATCGAATGCAAGTTTTGAAATCGAGGTTAGGAAGAAACGTCATTAAAGCGTCTCATAATGAACACGTAACGTTTGAGAACGAACAGATAGTGGTAGTGATAATAATGATAGTACGAATACAGTCGTGTATGATCTATAAAAAAAAATATAATAATTCTTTATTGAAATGAAAAGCATTTTGTATCTGCTCCGGAACAACTATATTCATGCGTTTAGGTGGTTCACAGATACGTTGTTTATATATAACAAAAAATATAACCGCAACGTCTACTCTCGTTGTTGTATCTGCATCAAAAGTTATTTATATTAGGACGTATTATAAGTAAAAATATATTATAATCACCAACTGCGTATTAACTAATTATCTTCACGAACGAACCTTATTGTGATTGCTCGCGAACGTTCGTTACCATACATTTCGTTCGATCGCATTCTGTGCCTTCAGTTTCCTACTTTTCCTGCAGGAAAGGCCTACTGTCGCATCAACGGCTAACGCCGTTTACGTCATTGGCAGACTAACGTTAAAAAATTGAAATTAAAACTTGCAGCGTTTGTAATTTTTGCAAAAAACGTATACGTCCATTGAGCGCTACGCAGCTTATAACACCTAATTATAGAATTATGACACCAACAAAAAACAACAAACTATTTAGAAAAAAAAACTATTTCATGTGCTTCTCTATGCATATAGCTATTTGAGAAATATATCGTTTCACCGTCGTTTAATCAGTCCTGAAATTGCTCGACGGGATAGTACTTCCCGTATTCCTTGAGGTGCTCTCGTAGCTCGTCTCTTTGCACTTGAAGGTGTGCTGGGATTTCTTCATAGACATCAGTGAACATGAAGTCGACTGAAGGTTTTTTTACGCGCTCACCTTCCTGGAAGTTTGTCAAGATCTATAACATGCATTGAACCCAAATTTTAGGATTAGTAGCACGCGGCAGAGAAAATAAGCAATCTGAACGCTAAAAGCAAACAGCAGAGCATTTTTTAGATGTCCTTTATGCGATAGCCATGCGAATGTGGAACGTTATGGGTTATGAATAATTGCCATCCTAAGGAAAATCTGGGTAATGAAATCCTAGGAGGGGTGGCAACAGAGGGCATGTAACATTGTGATTTTTTTCACGCCAGGTACTCGATAAAATAGTACTACCATCGAAAATGAAGGCAAAATAATTTTTAACCCCTTTCTACACCGACTTACTAGCAAATCAATTAGTAAAATGATGATTAGGATAATGAAATTATTGCGAATCAGTATAATAACTAAGGTATGCGGCATATGGAATACTGTAAACGTTCACTTCACGAGGCATCAGAGAAGCTGATATACTTAATCTGGTGCCCTTTCATTACGTTTCAATACACACCGTATTCATTCAGTTCTTTCATCATACTATTTCATTAAATGACGAGAATCACAAATTAATAGTATATTAAAAAGACTCAGCGACCAAAAACGACCCTGGTACTGCCTATGGCTGTGTTTTAAATAAATATCTACTCTGTAATTATATTTATTTTCCTCGAACGATGATAACGTACTAAAAGTAGGGTCAGTACCTCAGCCGAAATAAATACAACGTTTGTGTCTGCGTTGAACAAAACAAAATGTTAAGCATTATTATTTAATAACAAATAGAGGAGGAAAATCTTTGAAGTCAGAATTCGTATGCTGTCCAATTCATCTGATGAACACGGTGATCTAACCTGGGGCAATTTAACTGCTCGTGGAGTCATTCTTGTCAGTATTACTACTGCCATTAGTAAGGCCACCAATGATCGTTTCAATGCAGCGGCATTTCAGTATCAAAGCACCATGGCAATAGTTACGTTGGCCAGCACTGCGCTCGACTGAAAAAGGATTCGTCGATGACTTCGATAGGTCTATTTGTGGGCGAAGTGGAATATGCTGGCCGTTCCGGAAGTTCTCGGAAAGGAAGCGGTTGCATCGTAGCGTCAGATCTAGTTGGCTCTTCGATGTCGCAATCTCCCGTGAACTTCATATGGGAAGAAAAGGGCTTTTAAGGGGATTTTTTCATTTACGAAGGGCCCTGACCCTCCGTCAGTTCACGGGTGCGACGAAGACGGCCATGGAAACGATAGGGTGCTGGCGTTTCTTTCTACGCGTAACCAAAATAAACTACTAGGGGCATATGAAAGCCTCTCCCGTCCTGTGGTCTCCGACCCCCGTTTGCTGTCACGGCTTTTCTTACGCTACAAGCACCATGACCAGAAGGAAGCACGGCGATAACCATAGCGCACTACCCGGGGCGCTCAGGATATCAATTCTCCTAAACCGGAAAAGGGCGTTAGGTTTTGTTAGAGTGCGACCGGGGTAACATCACGAGGGCCACTGCACTTGCCGGCCATGCAGGCCTACGCAGTCAGGCCTTGTTTGGTCTATCCCGGTTTGCAGTCTGCCTGCCCCCAAGACCACAGCAGCAGCAATAGTAATAACCACTAACGTTGCCGCAACTGCTCACCGCCACCGCGACCCAGCGGCGGGTGTCGAGCTGACGGAGGTCTCGAATGTGAGGTTTTTGAGTTAAGTTGGATGACCAAAGACGTTACTATCGTTGGTGCTACCGCTGAAAACGGAAGAACGATTCCGCAAGCCAACTCGATGATGCCTACAACCATAGTGAGGGTGGATGTGTGGCAAGACGAATAAAGTATGAAATATTTGAATGAAAACACGGACCCACTTCCACGGGACCGCCATAACGGGGCGGCAGGTAACGTCACACTGGCGACTTTGACGCCGACAAAGTGCAGCAGCAGGCACAGGATGACGTACGCCCCGTTCCATAACGACGACGAGGTGGATGAGTCGCGACCGGAAGTTGACGGGGAAACCACTTCCGGCTCGATTCAGTAGCGGTAGTGGCGTAGTAGTACCGCCACAGCGGATAGGGGAAGCGCTAGACGCGACAACGGTTGGTTGCTGATGACGCCGCTATTTGAAACTGGGCCAACGTATAAAGCACCGGAAGCCAAACATCTCGGTTGTGTAGGACTTTCGTCCACACGTGCGTGTCCATATGGACGAAGATCGTGAGCGAGGCGCATTACCACGTACTAAGAAAGCGAAGACCAATGCGAGAAAGCGTATAAAGCTAGCGTCAGGATGGACGACGAGAGAAAAGTCTGTCGAGAAACGAGACACATGAGGCGCAGCCGTGCTTACTGCGTACACAGATAGATAGACCCCGTAGAGGTACAGTGGTAACGCGTTTGCCAATTTAACGTGGGGACATTTAGTAAGCTGTGGTCTAGCTTCGTAACCGACTATAGACACACTTCAGTAAGGTAAAAGTACAAAAGGTAAAACCGGAATAAGCGTTTGGAGACCGGAATTGAACACGCCGTATCGTCAGTACGTGACGGCTGTAGCTGACGAGGAGTTCAGCACAAATGGTTAAGATGTCTCCATCCAAAGTAGCGCAAAATCAAAAATGGCTTTTTGAGCTTTTAAAAATTAAACTACATTGAGAATTCTTTGATTTGAAAACTTTCTGTGGATTTTTCAGAAGCTGCATGAAAGCTGGCAATGACGTAAACCGTCCATTTTGAGTAAAAAAGAACGTGCCTAATCTTGTTGACGCCTCGTCCAATGTGAACATGTATATATATATATATATATATATATATAAGAATATGTATAGGAATATAACTGATATTTGCTCAGATCCAGAAAAGGACGCACTACCTCTGCCATGACGAGTTCGCTGGCTTCTTACAGAAAGAACTGGCTTTTATTTGGTGCCAAAAGTAGCGGATGGATGCATTCGTGCCACCATAAACAGTTCGCCAGAATTATTCTAAATTTAGAGACCGCATAACGCCTATATAATATAATGAACTAATAAGGTTTTTTGTGTTTAGCTGACCTTCAGCCTGGAGTACCTTCGGTTTTCAGAGGTCTCTTAATCACTGCCGCAGAAGTTGTGAGGTATAAGCTCACGACCTCGTGGCCATGTTGGTTTCTGGCAGCGTTATTGGTATAAAACCGAAAAACGGTTCCAAAAGGGGTAAGAAACTCTTTGATTATTTAGACGATGCATCTATTCGGCATAATTTTTTAATAAAGCGTTTGGGTAGCACCTGATCTGATTTGCGCATGCAGGCTTTTCAATTCCGACAAGCCCATACAGGCCGATTTTAGCGGGAAGAGTCATATGACCGTACAACCATTATACATTCGAGTACTCCAATTTTATATAAATGCAATGCGTATTTCTGCTTTCCGAATCCCAGTGGGATACAATCTTTACAGGCGACGTTTGCAGGCCGAGTTATGCTTCGTTTTTCCACTGGCCTAGCAATCGCTGTCTAACAGAGTGCAAGTAGGACGCTAGTGTAGAAATGCCGAAGGCCAAGACAGACCAAGCCCACCAACGGCTTCACCGATTTCAGCGGGAGTCGTTCGGTTGTTGTTGTTGCCACCGCCACCATCACTGTGCCAGAAAAACCAACGCATTCAGCAATGAAAATGTAAATAAAGCGGTGCCATTTGATTTTATATTGGATATTTCTCTTGGTTGCCCTCTATGGTTTCTGTTCGCCTACGACGCCGTTCGGTTTCGCAACGCATTACATTGCATTGCCTACTAGCTGGCGCACACATTTTTTCCCTTTCAAACGATTCGTCGAAAAGATTTGCCCATGCCATCGTGGGCAAAGTCCGCGCATTGGCTCAATCCGCCTTGAGTCCCCTGAGCCGTCCCAATTCGTCCCTACTAGGTCGTAACAGTAGACTAGGAGCTAAGGAAGGCAGATTTCCAATGGGCCCGCGGATCTCCTCGTTCAGTTCTACTGGCATTGGCGTGATGACGATTGGACAACTCAACGATTCGTCAGCCGACAATAACAACCGTCGCCGTGCCGGTACCGAAGGTTGAAGACGATTTCGCTGACCGGTGGCTGGTTTGGACCTCTTTTCCGAGCGCCTTTCTGCTTAGGTCTCTTTGTGCACATTTTCCGAGCGCTGGTGGATCTGACATTGCAAAGGCGTACGGGAGATAATGGCTGGACCTGTTGCCAATGCAAAGCGTCGCCCAGAATCTCCTTTGGCGCTTCTGTGATTGCCGGCTGCATTTAAATGTAGAAAAGGTTCACAGATAATATTCCACTTGTTAAACAAACCTAGCAGCAAGCGCAAACTGAGTCGAAATACTTGCTGCGTGCGATAGAAAAGAAAGAAGATCAAATACAAAGTCAGGAGACATTGTAGGGCCATGGCAAAAAAATTCTTGACACGAAATTGTTTGATTGGATGGCTTTAATCTACTTGTGGACAACAACAACAACAACAACGACGACGACGACGACGGTGACGGTGACGACGGTGACGGTGACGGCCAATGGAGCACCTTGCTGCTACTACTGCATTTCGGTTATTGGGTTTCTGTCCCCCTTGCATTTTCTCTTTCGTACTCTCCACTTTTCTCGTCCCCTCTCTTCTATGTTCCTTCTTTCCTTCCTTTTCACTCTCACTCTAATATTTCACTGTTTCTCCACTCTTGTCCTACCTTGTCCCTAAGGCACGCCTAAGATTCACGCGGCAAGCTGGCGTCCTCCTTCCTTTATTTAGCAATCTCTAGTTCTGAGCGCAACGATACGGGTATGCGAGCGCTCGACCGTCCCAGAGCTTCGAAAAGGATCTCCTGCCTGCTCCTCCGTCGAACACGCCCGCTGCTTCTACTAGGGATATCATCACATTCAAATTTGCGCACCCTTTTCAAACCCCCACTTCTTTTGGGGGGTGCCAGTAGCTCACTCGTGCTCTGTCCGGCAGCGCTGACAGATTGCCCCTTACTTATCGGTCGCATGCCCGGCAAGCGTTCGTCTCCGCTGCTTTGAGGGTTCTTTTCCGCTGAACGAGGTCTTTTTAGCTCGGCCGACCTGCTTCTCGAAGCATTCTCGCTTATTTGTCCCTCCTCACTCTTTGTTTTCTCTACTGTGCACCGCAATGCAAGAACAGAAAAAATAGTTTCAAACAAAGAGCTACGCTGCTGAGGATGACCGCTTCCCTGCTCTCCAAGGAAGAACGCTGGCAGCTTCGCTGTTCAATGCCAGACATAGATAAAGGAGAAAATGCTGGGATGCACAAGACAATGGGATAAATCGGCGGTTCCAACGGAGATATAACTACTCTTTACGTTGCTTAAGAAAAATAGGATCTAGGAAGAACAAAATCTAATAAACAGCTATCGTAGTTCAAACGATTTTGAAACGGAACGGAGAATAGCGCGATGCTGAGCTTTGGGCGGACGATGAATACGGCATACGCAGTATCCTGCATAGTCGTATCGTGTACTTATAGATAGTGATGTCATAAGCGACGGTTTGGTCACAGTTACCATAGTATTAGTATTAATGAGGTAGGCTAATCTTTCGTTATGAGTTACCTTGTCAACGCATCAAGGTTCAAATGTCAACAACGTGTTGGCTGAAAGAGTCCTTGGCTCAGTGGTTATCACTCTATTAGTTACTTAGTCGCCTATTGTTAACTGAGGAGTAAATTCAAGCAATTTATTCGAGCTCGACGAGATCGACACTAACAGCTAAAATTGGGCTCCAACGAGACCCGTGAAAACCATGCCGGAATGATAGCTTTCGCCGCCATTTGTCGTAGCTAGTCGCTGAAATCGCTCGCAGAACTGCTGTTTAAATTGGGCTTGTAGACCGTTGCCCTACACAGCTGCCATTCGCAGACCAACGCGTTCGACAAGGAGTAACGGTGATCCATTTCACTGATAGATCCTTCTGCCCAGCGACAGATGACCGGCTTACTGGCTACCTACGACGAATGCTAGTTGCCCGTTTATCCTTCGGGGGTCTTTCCCTACCTGTGAAGATAGGCAACGCTCTTTAGTCCGGCGGCACGCAGCTTCAGTTGCTGGTGTCGTTGAGTAAGGCTGTGCTAGTTGCAAGCCACTTCTTTCGCGTTATTCTGAACAAAAGCACGCAGAAAAGGCGAAGAAGAAGGCATGAGGTGTCTTGGGTAAGATCTCTTTCTTTTTAGAGAAAATGAAGATTTTCAAGGAGCCTCCGAACGGGGCCATGCAGGAAAAGGAAGTCTGCTGGTAAACAGACAAGCAATGGGATCGCGATGGATGACCGAAGGTGCAGACAGGATTGGGGGAGCCAGATAACATATCGGGGGCGAGGTGCTACAACCCCTGAATATCAACACCGGGCGGGTCTCGTAGTGCTGTCGAAAAAAAGGGCACCTACAAACCATCTCTGACCAAAAAGCTAGTTGCTGGGAGACAGATGCATACAAAATGAAAACGGGGCAATTACCTCCGAACAAGCTACTTACAACATTAGATTGCATTACTATATAATAAAATTGATATACGTATGGATAACAAAGAAAGTTGGCGGTGGCTTGTCGGTGTGAATTTGGAATTATTTTCTCTAGAATTTTTAGTGAAACTAACACAGTTATTGTAAAAATTATAAGAATTAGATTTTGCAACATTCACAAGACCATAATGGTAATAATAATAAAAACAAGGTATTAAAAAAATATTGGTTCTCCATAGGGATGGAATATTGGTTCTATATATAATGGAATGGTTATATTCCATTAAAGTGTTTTACTTCGAGGTACATATATAAAAATAAATATTTGCTGAACCACTTAAGATCAAATGCAATGATTCTGTAGTCTACAAACAGGCATTGTTTATACAGGTACAGTTAACATTAACGGAAACGTTGCACCGTGTACAGATGACTCCAGAATATTTGCGCACTACAGTTAAGGTACGTCCCCAATTTGAAAGCGTTACTTTCTACCAGACCCTAAACTCCAATGAACGAATAAGAACGATCAGAAAAACAATAATTAATAACAATATATTTACTTTATCGTTACATCCGTACCCGCATCAGCCTTTACCTCAGACACTTCTCTCATATCTCGCCCTAACGTTGATCTGAACACCAGTCTAGATCCCCCCCCCCCCCCCGCGTACCTCAATCTCGACAACAGCAGCCACTACCACCCACACGCTGCGTACTCTCATCACCCACATCAACAACACCCCCCTACCCCCGAACTGATCGATGCTTCAAATAGCGTATCGGCATTGATATGTTCGCCCTGCTACGAATCGGCTATCCATCCAGTCCTGTCCATGTCACCCGCAGAGCGTAACCCAGGAACCTGAGATAGTTTAATGTTCAACAAGGCAAATACAAGGGTTTGGGGAAGATCCCGTTTAAAACTTGATCAATATCAACAATACGACTACATCTACTAGATGTATTCAATGGAGGCGGGGGGCGGAGGTTCCTGGCGTGCAGTGGCTGCCGGCTGTTCCTTAGAGTGGCAATGCCGATTCAACTCGCAAGTTGATTTATAGTCAGAGGTCACGGCACACCATGGTACCTTGGACTATTGAATTTCCCCTGGGCTGGTATTGATCATATACACGGTCTTATTGTAGGCAAGGAGTGGCTACCGGAACTGGCGTTAATAATTAAGGCATAATGATATGTTATAATTCCAAGATGACAAAGGATTGTTCAGGGTTTTCTCAGAGAAAATCAATATGAAAAAGAAATCAACATGGCCCTATCGAGGCAATAGATAAAAATAAATAAGTTATTACTTGAACTAAATTGTACTTTACGGATAACTTAAAAATATACAACAGGAAACAATAACGATGTCTAGTGGCACGCCCTTTACCAACAATACAGTGTTACATTGTACTACACGCTTGTAACTGTTAATTATATATAATGTTTATTGATTGTATGTTGAAATGGTTTCCATAGTGTAATTTCAGTGCACCGACTTGGTGGTTAAGTGCAAGTACGAGATCGAATTGAAACTCTGTAAATTACAATCTACACTTATAATTTATAGGCGGATAAAAACCAACTCCCTATTCGCTTTTGTAAGATTAGTCTCATTTAGACAAAATCCTTCGTATTGTATCTACATTCGTTTTTGTCTATCGCATAATTCTGACGGAAACCGCCGGCGGGACCTGACGAGTCCCGAGCCTAACATCCCAGAGGTATTCACAAAAACCACATGCATTCCGATAGGTACTCAAATAATATGTTTTTCAGCCTCGCTTCTTGCTATCACTATGTCTGATAATAAACAAATAATTTTTAATCTCTCCTAGAGATAGGTTAGCTCAGACACACTAGATGGGAACCCCATAAAATGCATACTCTACGTTTAACACTTTCCGTCACACGGAACATAATTCAGATTCAGGTGACCAAATTCGGCACAATCGATACCATGGCCACTACGGTAACGTCACAAAAATGACATCTCTATTGTCTTCGGTTCGTCAGATAGAGAATTTTTTTGAGTTTTTCGTAAATTGAAAAATATACAACAAAAAAAAGACAACAGCTTAGCCGAGAATAAAGCCGTGCGATCTGGCGAGTTTCGCTCATACAAGCTAAAAAACGCAAGGCAAGAGTCTTCTGCACTGCTTTGATCAGTGACCGGTCAGGCTGAGAACGGGTAACGTATCGCGCTATTCAACCAGTTGGCAACATTCAAACGAAGGCAGATCTGCCGCTCTGTTTGGCGATGCATAAAATTGAATCTGCGTCTTACGCCGCTCGAGGTTTTCGTCCGCAGCCAGAAACAGAAATCGGCCCAGAGACTTTGGAAGTTTTGAAAAAAAAAATCGGAAACTAAGATTGTTACGAAAGCCATCGAAGAACAAAAGAACGACCCGCGCCGAACCTGGCTGCGTAATCGATTTCGCACAGTTGGACGAGCGTAGGCTTAAATAGTGTTTCGGTCATTCTAGGGGTTTTTGTTCTCACAAATGTAACAAAGAGAACGATAAAATTAGCCATTTAAATGAATCTAAATGTTTTTTTTTGGTTTTCTAAACTTGGAAAAAGTCGTCTTGCATCAAAGATGGTTGCCATGGCGTATGGTTGGAAAACGTCTATTCCATATAGTATTACTTTGTCAGTCTGAGCATTTCGTGTTCAAAAGAGCTTGTCATTTATTTACATATTTATTTATGCATTAAAAATAGAATAGCTCAATGATGTAAGCGTACTCGTTCAATCATTGACATTGAAGATAATCAGCTCAAGCAGATACATCGTATCTAAGCGTAACAATAATAGATGATACTTCCTTATGGAAGAAAAACAACTCGGCTTCATCTTCACAGTACGTAACTAATGAAAAACTACAGGGCAAACACAGCTGATCTCATTGATAGACTCTGCTTCGCATCTTAGTCCATCGGCTTTCCTGATTATTAGCGCTTTTAACATTCCCATTTAAAAGTAAAATCACTTCTATAGCCCAGAGAATACAAGGGAACAACACGCACGAGCTCCACCGTCGAAATAGAACAGACGCCACGGCACAGCAGCAAACGCATACGAAGTGAGACAATTTTCATCGAGGCTGGGGGCAGAATAGAGGAAAAAGAAAATTTGTTGTCGCAGCGAACCCCTCATGCGGAAGTAAGTGGGAGTGAATGCAATTGGCTATGCAAACACGTGATCACATCACGGGGAGCGTCGCCTGCTCGTTTCTGTCCTAGTCATTGTGGAACATATCTGTTCAACCTCGCCTCTGGCCTTGGGGATTCTAGGACTAGTCGAGATGATGCAGTTCAAAATGCAGAACCGGTCAGGAACATCGGCATTATCCGAATCAACCCAAGAAACAAATAAGCCAATAGGTATAAACAAGGATAGGCGACAGCGCGTCATCACAAATCAAGCGTCGATCATTCGATATTAGTCGGGGCGCGAGCATTACGTACGCGTTTATGGGGACACGCCCTATGTCCATATACAGATAGATTTTTGAGGTGTCCGTATACACTAATGTGTATACCATAAATAAAACAGTCTCACACAAACAGAACAAGCTCGCGTACGGGAACCCGATGACACGGAAAGGACACGGGATGGATATACACGTTCAAACGCGCACGCACACATCCACGTACTCACATAAAGGCGCAAAATAGACAGAGGGGGTTGAAGACGAAATATCGGTCTGTATTCAAGGGACCAATAAAATCTGGGGTATAGAGACACACGGGATAATGGTAGCTTGAGCCCGTTGTGATCATGAGGACACCCATGAAGGTGGTGATGCTGAGAGAGATTTCAGAATCAGAGAGTGCGCTCGGGCGTAGCTACTAACGGCGCGTACTGAAATGATATTTGCCTATTTACAGGCAATGGATTAGAAGGTGAACGATCTTGACAAACTCTCGTGTGCTAAGAATATATGTACAGCACCCTATGAAACTTGCATGCTTGAAATATACCAAGGTATTCGAGTATGGCATTGAAGAAGATAAGTAAATGCACGAAGATATTGGTATAGATGAAGATCGTTACTATTCAGCCGATACTGAAAAGTTTTGGCATGGGCGCTGGATTTCACGATGTTATTGTATGGTCAGAGCTACAAAAAATTTTCAAATAAGCCGATCCGTCGTAAACTTTACTAGATTCCTACATGCAAGTGCAGAAAGTACCTTAGAAGGTAGGAACAACGCAATCTGATTATACAAACATGGCTTAGATATCTAACAAACATAAGTATCTACATTTTAGTGACCAAAGCGAAAACAAGTACCTTTTATAGCAACGTGTTTATCTAAAATATATTTATCTAATTGAGGCGCCTGGTCAAAAGCCGCCGCCGCCGCCGCCACTCTAAATTTTTACCACCACAATCACTACTTTTCACACGAAGTTTTCTTTTCAACCTTCTCGGCAATCCTTCTCGTTTAACTTCTACATTTTCACCATAACCGGCCATGCTCTGCGCATCTGCGAATCCGTTTGATAAAGCGCTTTCTCATTTGCTACTTTTGTCTATCCCACAAAGATTACACGGTTGTACTTCATGATGGGGCCAGTGCGCCCCTTGGTGGAACGACGCGTCTGCATAACTCTGAGTGAGGTGACATCCATTCACGTATGTCGCTGTTGCCGTTGTTGTTGTTGTCGCTGTTATCATTGCTGCCTGTCATCCTGCTCTTCTAAGGCTCTGCGGCTGATCGAATGCGTCCTGGCCACCAGCCAGGGGGCGTTCTTTCTTCTTGCGAAACAAAGACACAGAAACCGAAAGCAAGAGGAAAGACAAGCAGAGAACGACGATTCTATCTCTGCTGCGTTCTGCATAGGCAAAGTAGCAAAGTGGACCCCTTTGCAGGCCCGCCTCACTCCTCGGTCGCCCCTTGGGGCCGGAAAAAACCACCGCTGGATGGGGCAACTCAAGAACCAAGAACCATAGTAGGACTAAGATTGGCCGAGTGTGAGCTGCACGAGTGATGGTAGGGCGTCTCCAATTCCCAGCTTCTGTTTCACGGTGAAAGGACAAGTGGCCTTATTTGCAGCTACTGCTTGCGTGGCAGTCGCCGGTGCTAATACTGCCGCTACTGAAACACTAGCGGTACCGTGTACCACCTCTAGTGTGACCGAGCGCGAGTGTCTATCGGCCTCGTTTCTTTACACACCCCCGAAGCATATATACGCATAGGAAGTCTATGAGAAAGATCCCATTTCAAACAGTGGCATGTGAACCCATATTTTAGGGAGCAGAACGACATGAGTATAGGGAAAAAGGCACAGTTACTGTAGGGTGCCGGACATAGCCCATCGTTGGAGCTTCGTTTTTCGTACCATACCCTGACCTTCTCTGTCGGATGGTCGATTCGTCGGTCATGTACTACATTGCAAGCAAAAGGACCACTTCAATGGTGTAGGTACGAAATTGCCCTCCTGACCTAGTGTACCCATCCCAGGGGGGCAAATCGATGCTGCAAAAGGCAGCCAACGAATGGGGGCTTAGCCGCGCGGCCGAGAATAGCATACCATTTGCATCCTGATCCTGAAAAGTGAGATTCTCAATATTCTCCACGGCGTTTCTTGCCGCTAAGGGCTGACAGCTCACAGTAAGAGTAGTGTCCAGTGGTTGGTGAGTGGTCGGTCCCTGCAAAGACCCTATCGGTTCCGACAACAATGGCAAAAGCCGGGAAGGTAACGGGACTGAAGAAGCCAGCATGGATATAAAGTGTATACTCGCCTTCTAAAGCCCGTTTTCGATAAGAGTGCTACGAAGTGTACGTATGCACATGTTAGCCCCTCAGCTTGTGCGCGTACGTAAGACGCTGATATTAGCGTACAATATCGGTAAAGTGTATGGTCTGTTGTACATTTTGAAGGAGAGCAATTCCGTTGAACAGATTCGACCTGATGAGTGTGGCTGGCTTCAAGCCAGATCGACGCATTAGCTTAGATGGGGATAGTCCATCGAGACAGATCATCGATTCTCGAAATGAATCTTTGGCCAAACCAATAAATGAGTGCATCAGACTAACTATTCATTGTCAAGGCTTCAATGGCTTCCGGTATTGTTTTTGTTGTTAAATTTTATGCATGATTCGCGACGCACATTTCAATATACGTCCAAGTACATCCTAGGCAAGCTTTACCGGCATAAAATCAGTCGTATTTTTCATATACTACCGTTAATCGATTCACTGGCAGCATACTGCGTAGAGCGCTAACGGCCACTACCTATGTAAGGTATACAGCCAAATCGCGACACCGCTTTCTACCAAAAAAAAGGCCGCTTCAAATCTATTTAGAAGCGTGTACAGTGTCTATTTCGACTCTTTTGTTTGATCCAAAATAATACTCGCCAGTAACCTAGGTGAGAATACAGCAACCGCCCGTATGTTAAATGTCCAACCAGCGCTCGAGTACCTGTTTCTCTCTCTCTCTCTCTCTCGTCTAAAAAGGTCGATGTTCTATACCCGGTTCAATCTAAACAGCTTTTCTCTTGCCAGCCCTATGTCCGCGCGCTTCACGTTCCTTTTCGACGTCAGCGGTACTCAAATCGTTTTGGCCAGCAGCAGAACCGGCCAGCTGCTGCCTCGAAAAGTTACTCTCGTAAGCTGCATTCAATGCAAGTTGCATTTTCCCTTGTTATCCACATTTGCGCCTCGTATTACCACTTTTATTGAAGGAAGTTGCTAGGGGCAGCAAAAGCAGTGGGGGTAGTAGCTTGAGTTGGAGCAAATGACGATTTCGTATCTATGTTACCGCTGTTTGGCACTGCAGTGGTGGAGGTAGTATCGAGTGAAGAGGTTGCATCCTGCCCGCGGCAGCAGTAACAGCCAAAGACGCTTAAAGAAAGACGAAGGAGCAAAGCGTCAGGAAGGGCGAGTGAGTGAAGCAAGGGGAAGAAAGGGAATTTCGCTAGAATGTACAGTAACGCGAAGTCACCCTGCACGCTAAGAATGACAACTGCCATTTTGCACGCAATGGCAGCCCTTCCTATTGTGTGTGCGTTACTTGTCAGCGATGCCCACAAAGAAGGTCATCGCGTCTCTGCGGTGTTTGGCTTCAGCCAAAGAAGCTATTATTATTGTTGATACCGTTGTTGTTTGTGGTAGGCTAGCGGTATTTGCATAATATTGCATTGAATCATACTGTTGTCATAATGCGTACGACGGCGGGCATTTCATTCAACGAGATGGCGTTGAAACAGATGACGAGGACAACTAACAAACACTTGAAGTGCCAAACCCTTTGCGTATTTGAAACATATGCCTGTCAGTGTGTTTTCTATGCAAAAAAAATTCAAAATATTTGGATTGAGCAATCAGGCACAGCCACGATGCACCAAATAAACCAGATAGCTAGACTTGCTGGAGTCCACAGACGTTTTCAACAATGAAGAAAGTACTGCACTAGTTTCTTAGGTGAGATGATGAGCCTGTAACGATAAGGTCACGGGTTTGATGGCCAGTTCAAAACTCATTGATGTTTTCAAATAATTAGAGTTCTTAATACCAGCTTACCGTTACTATCAGACTAGCAAGGGTATCCCTATGCTTTCTACTGATAATGTATTCCAAATGGCATCCACAATGACAAAGACAATGTACCTATAGCTGGTCCTTGTAACAGCGCAGTAGGTAACGTGTTTGCCTTCTAATCCTATATAGGTTTAGGTTTGAACCGTGACGTCAACGTACCTCGTTTCGCGCTCCAAGCCACCAGCCCCAGCACTGGACGTAAAACAGGAAATATAATAATGATAATTATACAGGTACACTGTCAGTGAGCAGTTTCAGCTCAAGGAAGTGTTTTAAAAATGCGACAAAGTAAACAACTTTTCTAAAATTAAACAAGCTTGCCCTAAACTTTGTGTTTTGCCATGCTATCTACTCCTACAATATACGAGCACCAGTGCAAACTAGCGTCCAACCTGTCTTATTCAGTACATTTAAACGCACGGTTTACGAACACATGGTGAACCGTATTCACAGTGGGGGCCAGACCGGATTCGACCAAAGGTCTTCACTATTGCATACAATACAATCCCCAGGGCGTTACGAACAACGCGCAAAACGAGATGCAGTCGGTAGGCACGAAGGCTGTCCACGGGTAAGAGCCTCCCACAGGGACCAGTGTCGGCGACGAGAACCGCGCGCCTCTCCATTCAGATAGCAGCTTTTAAGGGGAAACAGTTCCGAGGCAAAATGGGATAGGGGCTTCAGCACCACTTATCCGTTTAGGAAAGCCACTGAGATTTGCCGTATACGTAAGCGACGTCGGCAGCGGCGGGCAAAGCGAGTGTCGTGAATTTTTCCGTGGCTATCCGTACCATCCGCTTCCTTAGGTCGCGGTGCGTTCGTCACATCTACGCAGGCGAAGTTGGCATTTTCCACCGTTACCGGTACAAACTCCTTGGCAGTACAATGGGGAACAGACTGACGTTTGTAGTCTACGACGAGAGATAGCGCTCTCTCGACACCTAGCCTCGGAAACGGGGGCCCTGGGGACCAAGCATCCTTATAGGACCCTTCGCAGCTGTAATGTCGCTGTGAATGCAGGTGCCACCGTTCCTGTAGAGCCACGCGATCCAAATAGGCAAATGATTTTGTTGACCCATAAAGTCAGGACTCCAGGGAATGATATGGCGTAAGCAGACTTAGGATTCGGCCCCAGCTGCATTGTATACGAGTACAATATATGTGTGGAAAAACGGAAATTGTTGCGAAGTTTCTATCCAAAATGACTTGCGTAGAAAAAAATCTTTAAAATTGAGACGTTTCTACTGTAAATCACCACTGAATATTCGATAATCCAGTCGGGTTTTATTTACTTGTATGAATTGGTTTTTTCATCTCTGTAAAATACTTCTCCCACACTTTTCTAATTATTGACAGTTGGTGAAATATTAGGTTCTTGGACTTCTAGGTCACCGATGAGTCATGAAATAGGTCTACTTGCTCTTGCACCTTAAAAACAACATTCTGCAAATAACTTCTCTAATTAGTGTCTTTCATAAAAGCATGGTACCGTGTCCTGGATGTTTGTGAAGACTCAATAAGTGACCCGCCATGACATCTCTAGACACACCGAGTCCGTGGGCTCTCGTATGACTCTATATTCCTCATTGGATTACTATAACTGATGTCCATCTCTGTGTAGCACTGATTCCTATAATATGTCCACATCTTTCCGTCATATTTGGACCCCATATTTTGTCTGTGCCCACTCGGAGAGCGGCACCCCATGGCCTGAAGAGGTCAGAGTGTATCTCCCGAGTCCATCCATCAAATATCGTGCGGACGGTCTTTCAGACCTCTTTTACTAGCCGTAGCATTGGCAGAAGCCAAATATATAAATCGATGTGTTTCTGTTATGAGACATTCGACACTGACAAACAATTTCCAGTTCGATCCCAGTAGGCGGGGATCGTATTGTGCACGTATAACAGTGGGGTTCGCGTGTTGTACAGCTGTCTCTCTGCATATGCGATTCTGATAGGTAAATTACTTGGTGCCTGAGCTTGAACAACTTAATTGCAGAAAATGACAACTTGTAAGGCAAGCTGAGTGTTGCGTTACGTATAGTACGACAAATCATTCAGTATATGTTAAACCATTCATTGACTACTATGACAAAAGATGAATAGATATTGACAATTTCAGTTTCGGTCAAAATTAAAATATAAATTGTACTTTGATCAGATCTAGATTCGATTCTGCTCAGAACACGCGCCAAGCACGTATGCACGTACAACTCATAATAAAAAAAAATATCGGGGTACGTGAAACTCCTTTATATTAACAGAAGTTGGCTGAAAAAAAACTAGCCTGACTAATATAAACAAGTAATATATACGTTAAGTTCCGGTTGCCTAGCGCAAAGAATATTTCTCTGTCTATTTGGTTATATTACATATTCAGTTTAGTGGTCTGCTGGGATTCGACATATCTGGTTTTAGCCGCTGACTACCCAATCCATGACCTCATTGCTTAAGCCTCTAGTAGGGGGGCGGGGGGGGGGGCTTCAAGAGGTGGCAAGAATCTGGCCCTTGGGATGGATAAGGATGCGGGGGGTACAACCAGTAGGATATGTGACTACTAGGCTTTTACCGATGATCGATGAAGATCGATGGCCCTTATACCCCTGTTTGTTTGAAGATGGTCGAACACACTGCCGAGATCAATATTCATTTCCGATCAGCTCCGCAAACTGAGCTGATTTGGACGCCCGACAATGCAAAAATCTGAATACGGCCGTAAGCAGCCAGAATTACTAATCGCTCTGTAGCAAAGCTCTGAATAAATTCAATGGAAGCTAATGTTTGTACAGGATGGGGCAAGCATTACCTGCCAATTTTGAAAAACGGCTTTTGATAATTCGAATGTTATGAATTACATTTCTTTACTTTTACTGTTTTGCTCTTCTGCTACTTGGAACGATGTAGAAAAACCTTCAAACTGCCAAATGACTTTTTTTTTTTAAATATCAGAGGGTAACTCTTGCCCCATCCTGTAACTTAATTGAACTATCAATGATTAAAGTAATAAATGGATAAAGTAATAAATAAAAAAAACAACAATCACCACTGTCAGTTGAAACAACAATGATGTTCTTACCACGGCTCACTAGCAGCGCATTAGATTTCTCAAGATTATAGCGTTTGTTATCGAGAATAATGCCATGAATAAAGTGTCACGCCTAAGCTTGCAAAAGACAACCTAAATGAAATGTTTGTAAACAAAAAAAAAAAGGCAAAACAGAATAAAATTAAAATGCATATCTCCGGTAGGCCGGTGTTCTGAAGGAGAGCTTCTTTTGATTTAGTCCTTTTCAATCGAAGACCATACCTGTTTTTTCGCACCGCTGCTTAATTAATTTATCTTATTCATATATATGTAAACGCAGTCTTCCTCGGGCAACTATAAATGGTTCGAGTTTTACGTTTCATATTGTTTTAGTTACATACTATTTATTATAGACGCCGAAATCCCGCCAGCCCGGAACAAGGCGACAACCTAAACCATTGCATTCCCTTAAGCAGTCAAAAGCATTATTTTCAAACGGGGACCGTTCTAGGTCACCTGGATCGTCCGATGAGCTTTATATCCCAAAAACCTAGAGAGAACCATGGTTTCCAATATTGACGATTTGCGGCTTAAATATTGTTTCCGAACAACAACGATTGACGATTTCGGCATAACCACGTCCCCCATCTCTCATTGTGCGATCGTTGCACTAATACGTAAAAGCACGACGACCAGCAATTTGCACTTTAGATCTGGTTTTTGCGGAACAGTGACCGGCTTCGTCACCCTGAAGGGTCAAGTACGCTGTAAACGGTTTCGACCCCATTGAGATCCCAGCGTTCGTATGGCTCTC
The DNA here is from genome assembly GCF_002443255.2 of Varroa destructor. NCBI lineage: Eukaryota > Metazoa > Arthropoda > Arachnida > Mesostigmata > Varroidae > Varroa > Varroa destructor. The sequence continues at coordinate 43,180,172 of NW_019211455.1, read as the reverse complement.
ACTGAAGCCACTTATGGAACACCCTATGTAGTGAAGCCGCTAACTCGTAGCGCTCCAATAGCTCCGTCACTCCGAACGAAAGGAAAGTCATCGTGAGCAAACGTCTTCGATGGCACGAGCACTGCCGCGTCGGGCGACAGCGGTTTACGCTGTGTCCAGTGGAGCAGCTAATGCAGATATTTTCCGTCGGACTCTTTTGTCGGGTGTATGGCTTCGGCCTCCATATCATGGATAGATGTCGGCCAAGGAACGCCTTGAAAATGATGCGTTCGGCTATGAGGTACAATGTGACGTCTACTCCCTCCCAAACGAAGAATGAGCAGCCTGGGCCCGAATCATAGATATACGGCACGCCGATTTGAAGATTCAGGAAGGCATTCGTTTTTAGTCGTTCACGGCAGAATCTGAGCGAGCGTTGAGCGTGCCGAGGTGGCGGCGCCAAGAAAACTAGCAACGCAGAAGAAAAACGAGATTCTCAAAGAGATCGCACACTAGTCGAGACATCCATAGCAAGGACCACATAGAAATGGTCAACTGCACGAAAAGCGCGCAAATCCCAAAAGCGCTACGAGGATGTCAACGAAAACATCCTTGTCGAGGACAGCTGACTGAGGCGCTGTCGCCGTGATCATCAGGAAAATTTTACAAAGCTAGAGTCGCCGAAGAGAAACGGTCAGCGGAAAAGTGGCCAGCAACGCCCCAATCCCCTACCTGAATCGGGGTCATGCTCCAGATCATGATCTCGCAGAGGTGGACTGGAGGTACACGTACGCATTTGCTCTAAAAAGCCTAAAAAGAACGACCTACAATGCAGTATCCATCCAAAGAAGGGAGGTACTGCCCCTTGACCAAACGTTAACATCAGCAAATTTAAGACACTTACTACCGGCAGGCGTCCCATGTACTTTCTCTCAGATTTACACAGACACACACGTACCTGACAGAGAAATATTGAACATACACATTTTCCTTGTGTCGTACCTAAACTTTAATTATTATTATTTAGTAATGCTAAACCTAATCTAAAATACGGGATAATTTGTAAGGGTAATAAACATAAATTTGTATTATTTGTTGTTTTTGACTTGGACTCGAGTGGCGCGACAGCCTGTTTTAAGGGTAGTGCATGGCATGACCAAGTCTTACAAAAAGAATTAACCACTCGCCTCCTTTTTGATTGATTCGCGAAACTCAGTCTCTTTTTCGTCACTCCATAATCCCTTTGCCGTCAAGTACTTGCGGAAACGAAGTAATGGGTGCGCCTGCTCTTCCCATATCTTAACCTGCAGTGGCAAATGGATAATATTTCAAGAAGTGCTGCAAAAGTTTATCATTGTTTATAGAACAAAAAAAATTAAGGCCTACCGCAAAACTGCCGTCCAGACTATGAGCGAGGTTAAGTGGAAGATGATGCAACGATAGGGAGTAGGACAACTGTTTACCTCCGCAAGATTTCTATAAATAGTCGAATCATCGGAGGTCGAGTGATGCCCAAGACGGTAGGTCATCGCCTCAATAAGAACAGGGGCATTTTTTGACAAACAATATTCCCGAGCCTTTGTAGTCGCATTGTACACAGCCAGTATATCATTGCCTAGAGGAGGTATTAGATCAGAAAAAAATCACCATAAGAAACTGCCTGAGTAATGTATCTAAGAAGAAAAACAGTAACGACACCTATCTTCCCCGCGTATAAACATATATATATATATATATATATACCAGTTTAACGTACGCTAAAATTTCTCAAGTCCATTTATCATCTTTTAATATGTACATGAATTAGTAGGTCTGTATCGTTCGTTATTATAGCGCTACAGATTGTATCTTCTAACGGAACAGAGATTAGCGAGATTGCTGAATTCTGTTAACGCCATAGACAAATCCTTAAGATCAGAACTGTAAGCCAGTGATCCGTGCGCTGACTTGTTGCTACAATAGCCATATATAACATAAAGCATGGTGACACACCATCGCATCGAATTGTTCCTATCCCATACGCCGGTCCTCGAGCGCCTACGCCATCCCCTCGATATTGTTCGTTCGTCGGAGTAGATATCGCGTAGCCATTGTTCCTGCAGAAAAAGATCACTGGAACCTTAAGTGTAGCCGAAAAGTTAAGCGCTGCGTGAGCGTCCCCCTCCGACGCAGCTCCGTCACCGAAGTAACAGATCACTACGTTTGATTGCTTAGCTCGCTTGAGCGCGTACGCAGAACCAACCTAGTCGCGAACGAAACGCACACCGCAATGGAGAGTCGAGAAACAAAAAGCGAGGGAATCAGGTAAACATCAGCTTGAAATATTACTTTTCATTTTTCACCCTATAGATATAAAAATGATATACGAACCTCATAGATAGAACAAACAAAAAAAAATTGTATCGTCCTAGTTGTCACTTACCTTGATATATTATGCCACTGCAAGTGCGTCCTAATGGCAATAAAACTAGCTACACACAAGCGTAGTAGTTAATAAAAGTAGTAATAACAACATTTATTAATAATAAAAATTAAGTTGGAATAATTTTTTACCCTTTGCCGGCCGACAGCTCTTTTTTTCATTGTAGTTTCTTATCATACGGCGGTTCGAAAGGACGTAATGAACTGCTGTAGAATTTTATATATGTTGCTTTGGTGGATAATATGACCAGGGCATTTTGTAAAGTATTTTTGCTGCTTGGTATGGATGGATCTAGGTCGGGGTCAATACATGTAACGTTACACGTCCTGTTGACAGTCTTTATAAAAAGACAGAGATCACTGTTGATGAGCGTGCAGCTCAGGCAGCTCTGAGGGCAAACCAATGCACTAGCATCAAAAGAACCGTACCTATACGCTCCCCTATTATGAGTTTTATACATAGAGACTTAATGGCCTGATTGGTGTTTCAAAGTATGGAAATTCTGACAAGCTAATTATTACTCGATATTACAATAGAGGAATTGTCTACTAATCGGGTTAACCGCAAAAAGAGAACCTTTGACAGGAGTTCGCCCGTTCCCAGTTTTATGCACATCGTAACAAAGTAGCTCTGTCGAAGGGTAGTTTGTGCAGCGGCTACCTGTGAGCACATGTTTTGCATCAGTCGTCCTATCCTTGATCAGTACGCAATATATCGATGGGCTGTCCGTCGTCCCCACCAGTGACCTGCTGGGCTTTTCATCTCGTTAGAATGGCATACATGCGTCAATAGTATTTTCCTGGGTTCTTTCCGTCTAGCCGAAATCGGACAGGCCTATGCGGTTTGATTGGGTTGTTTGCATGTTCCAAACTGACGGCTGAATAGGCTGATAGGCCTGCCGTTCGCCTGTCGGCTCGCCAGAACATAAGAATCTAGTAGCATTTGAAATCCGAATTCTACTCGCTCCTCCTCTCTCAGTACAAAACGAACGCATAGCCGAATACCCCAGGAACTGACCGCTGAACAAACTGTCCGTAGAACTAGCTGCTGCCACCACGTCGGCTTGTCCGAACGAATATCGGCGGTTGGGAAAAACGAGCTGGGAAGAGAAACTCCTCTCCCCTGTCCTCTGCAGGGGGCTCAGTGAGCTAGCTCTAAGGTGGGGTTCGAAAAGAGAACCAGAGCAAGCGGAGCACTTTGCTCTCGTTCGCACAGACGCAACTCTGGCACGGGTCGTTTGTCGATTTTGAATTCTCTGCTCGAATCTCCTCGAAATCTACCGCGTCCGCCACCAGACCCAAATGTCCGCTTGGTTCACTATCTTTCGCGCCATTACAAAATGTATTCGATTTTCTTCAAAATGATTCAAGACTCTCCAATAAGGCAGAGAAGAGAGGAGGACGCAAACGTTCGCACTCGGAGATGAAGAAGCGAAACACTTCTCTTTCGGGGTTGCATTGGGCTCGCTCAGCGAGCACGAACCCAGAACCGTAGACGAAACGGGACAACTGGTGGCTTCCTTCGATCGCGATGACGCTTGGCACGCATTTTTTTTTTTTTCTAGAGAATATGCAATAAATCGATAGCTTTCGACACTTGTAGTTTCAATCGATACGCAAGCCCATTTGCTGGTTCGGAGAAAACCTTCTTGAGAAGTGAGTCGTTCGCGGGGAGATTTTGTCAGCTATAGAGTGGACCGTTATAGCTCGTTGTGGTAGCTAAATAAAACGTGATGGTAAGAGGTAAGCGTTGAGTTGAAAACAATGCTTGAAGGTTTTCGAATAATTTCCATAGCCCGTTTGACAGACCGAATAAAAAGAGACCGGTAAACTAGTTTCCGTCATCGAATGGTTACAATGGTAACTGGGTTTAGTCTGCATCTAAAGTGGTCACGAATAATAACTAAATAAAATCGGCATAGAGTTTATAGCGATGTGTACAAGCGTCAAAAATGACTGAATACATATATAAATGCGGCAGGATTCCCGTGTAGAAATGGGAATACCAAGAGTTCTCTAATTATGCTCACCGGCAGGAAAAATCACTGTTCGATGAGTGGAAACAATACACGCCTCAGCGTTAATATCTAATTTCAAATATCGTAAATACTAAGATACTTAAAATTAACCTGAGGAAAGGCATCGGAAACCCCTGTCTTAACTAACCCACATCCTACAATAAATGTACATAAGTCGCGTTGTTTGGCCTAAAAATTTACGCTCAAACTTTAACTGGCCGAGGGAAATTAAGGATTACAGGGAAACATTCAAATTCGATGTTAAATGGGACATCCGCAAAGGCAATGCTGTAAAAAAGAAACTATATAATTTATTTTCACAACATCAGAGGAAAATGTCTGTTTTGCTGTATTTTAGGTTGTGTCTGCATCTAACTGAGATGTGTCGAACAACGATGAGGAATCCCATCGATGATTGTTTCCAATCAAAATCAATTAGAATCAACTATAGAACATTACAGAAGAAATGTTTGTTTAACGTATTCGGAGTTTGCTGTTTTTACTAGTAGGCCTAAAATCTTAGTTACCGAACAAACACTCACTCAGCGACGCTTTTTGGAAATTGGTAAAATTTTACAAAGATATACAGCGCAAAATTTTCTGCTAATGAGCAATTTCGTCTCATAAAACTGACCTCCTTGTCAATATAAAAATAATCCATATAATAACATTTCAAAGAAGTCAGTGCTACCAAAAGGGATATTCAACAAAATAATAAAAAACTATCCTTAATATGTTTTCAGCTTCAGACATTTTATTAAAGCAGGTAACTTATTCACTGCGTTATTAACTTTGCAAAATATATGTGTGTGTCTATATATATATATATATATATATATATATATATATATAGGCTGTTACGAGCGAACGCGGCGTACTTTGAAATTGAATAACTTCGGAACTACGTGGAAGGCGTGAAAGATCCTTCAGTTTGAATGTGTACTCTTCTTTATTTTTACGCACTTGCCCCAGCGCTCTGGCAGCTTCTGGATTAAAGCTCTGCAAATTGCATATGGAATATATCACACGCATTGTAAAGTGGCGTGATTTTATGACACGTTACATGTGACACGCCATTTTTGGACCGATATAGCCCTTAAGTATCAAGCTCTGCTTTCGTGAAAAGCCTCTTTAGTCGCAGCAATGCGTTCTCGTACCTCGGCTCTCGATATCTAGTTACCTCTTCGCTGGTCTTCAATATCTATTCTCGGACCGCTTGCGTACGGTGCTTTCGCTTAAGGCCTCCTTGGCTAATCTCTTCAGTAAACTTCGACACATTTTCCTAGCTCTATGCTTTTCCTATCGGATTTACCTCTCTTGGAGTAAACTCTATTAGTTTTCGCTCACAACTTTCTAAAGAAGTGGAGTATTCACCAGCCAAACTTCGTTTGCTAGCGGCATTCAGTCCAAAATTTTGAATTCCGCCGGGTTCGTTCGTAACGGCCTATTATGTATGTGTGTGTGTGTACTATAAACCTAACGCCTCCTTATAGTAAGAGAGTTGACAAGCAACACAAAACTGTTTTTATAGTGTTTTTTTTTTTTAACAAAGTTTCAATCTATGTATCGAACAAATAAGAAAACTGTATTCACATATGATGTATGTAATAGCTATTAAACCGGAATACAAATCTAAGGTACTGAATTTCCTTTCGATGTAGCAACGCATATACTTATTAGCAAATGTTTCACTCGATGTGTGGGTGGACAGCCTCTGTAAAACTCGCAGAAGACACGCCGATGCTGCCAAGAAGCTAAAGTAACGCTAGGCCCGCGCCTGCATTGGGAGAATTGCTTCGCTCCATCGAATTCCATGTAAACAAACATCTTTGATGCAGGTCCCCATACACAGGGACGGACTTTTAGCGCTCTGTTTTTTTGAATAACAGCAGTTTGGAACCATCCAAAGTGTACTCACATGTTACGTCAAGCGTACCTTTCGTTATACAAAATACGATCTTCGTATTCCTTTGATCCTGCCACTATACGATCGCATTTGCCAACCAACAACGAAGATGCTCATCCTAGCCTCACTAATCGTGGATTGCTGCGTGCGCAGGATTCTAAGCCAAGCCAACTTGTCAGATAAATGATTGTGGCGGTATAAAATTGACTTTATACGATATTAACAGATACGACATAAACAGATCGAAGCACAGAAGTTGGTGTGACTAAAAACATCAAAATCAATGTAATAATAGTAGGCTAATGTTTTTGTCGCACGGTAACTGTGGATTGTTATTTCACATGACTAACAGTTCTTCGGTGGCGCAGATTGATCGCGGAAGAGGAAAGGGAAAAACAGAAGGAAAAAAGAAGAAACCACAGCACTCGCCGTTACTTAGGCTGTTTTGCCGCTGCACCTATTCACGGTGCTACCTTGTTACACACAGTTTTTCCTAAATTTCTTGAGACTAATGATAATATATAGATCTCATACATTTTGTTCATCGACCGTTTGAGACGCCCGTTATGCATTTGACTGGAGATATCATATATATATATATATATATATATATATATATATATATATAGAGAGAGAGAGAGAGAGAGAGGAGGTTTATATAAACCTACCCAAATCCATGCACGTGTCTCGTGAGTGCAAAACATTAAACAGATGTTTTCTATTTTACACCATACCTAAGGTCTGCAGCTATGAAGAGTGCTCCCAGCTACTTTAATATGTACATACTCAGTGGGAATAAACATGCACACATACACACATATCATGCGCTTTCATCGCAACACGGCCGAGCTCTAGCGGAGCACTACGTCAAAAACGAATCATATATGTTTCGAATAGATAAAAATTTTCACTTGAAAAAGTAAAATCACTTACAGCTTGTGGCATCTGGGTCGAAAGTGGCGAGCTGATGGTGACAAATGCCTTTTCTTTCGACCCATAGTGACAGGGCATCTGTCGACCTTTCCCGACGTCATTCTGATTTCCGTAGCATTGATTGATTATGTTTGTGAGGCCGAAGTCTCGCCACATTAGCACGCCTGTAATTGCATGAACCAACAAACGGATGAATGGACATACATATCCCATGATAAAGAATGAGTTAAAGTTGCAGATAGTGTAGAGCATTTGCCAACTCGAACAGGGCTGCTAGTGTAAATCTGCTACAGATCGCGTATTTAATCAAAGTATTTAACAGAGAGAACTTCAGCAATAAACTGATTTCTCAAGCAACTCACTTGCACACAAGCACTCACACAACCCAATATAGGGCCGCAAAAAAGGCGTAAGAGGAAGGGGAAGATTAGATAATTTCGAAAAAAAAAAGCTGTTACATGTAAATAAAGTTTTTTTTTTTTTTTTTTTTAAATATTGAAAGGTTCTATTTGTTTATGTAAGAGAACCGACATGTCATCGTCAAAAAATACCGTGGATTTTTTCAGTGAATAGTCCTCCGCTTCTAATATCGAGAAATACATAATTTAGCCCCTGGATCGAAGTCGCGTTTAAAAATAGAAGGTTATCCAGGGCTAAGTTTGGAAGAGATAAGTCAAAGATAATTTTTCTCCCTCGATTTGTTTCTTGGCAATCTTTAATAGACATTGCATTTCAATTTATGTATTCAATAATCCGTATCTTCAAGAAAAAAAAAATAGCCTTCTTTTACAAAAAAAAAAAGACCTTCAGTCAAAAGATCGTGAAACACTGGATTTGTCTGCCATAAGGTTGCGTTACTATTTGCCAGATCAATGCCACGTATGATTCCACTGTCCCCATTAAGGATCGCTCTAGACGACTGGTGGTTCATATCTACAATAGATGAACACGTATTGTGAATACTGTTTCCAATTCTTGAAGAACTCCGAATGAGCAAATATAGACGGAGCGTAAAGCATCCGACAACCGAATAACAGCCAGCACAGAGGAACACGTGCTGAGAATCTGTAGAGGCAGCATCAAGAACGGGAACAGCAACCGAACGCCACCGGTAAGCAGATTTCGCTTGACTTCTCTAGAGCCACTTCCTCTCAATTCAAAGACGGAAAAAACTGAGAAGGCAATGATGACAACTACGATGAGGGTGAAATTATATGAGTCGGATCGACTGTTGTACTACTACTGATGCTGGTGGGATAGCAGGAGAGGGGTAGTTAGTAGGGAGTAGCGAAGCTGTTGAGGGGAGAAGAATCCAGCCGTGTTCTGCCAGGGATATATGCAGGCGTACTATAGACTCAGAAGGCTCTGGCAGGGGCAAAGTTAACGCGGAAACGGGCAAGGCTCGGTGAAGGCCATCTGACAGCGGGTGTAGTAGGACTACTGTCTACCGGGCTTCTGCTGGTTAGAGCGACACGAAGCCGAGAAGAGGGCGAAAAAAAAATAGAGCTCACAGATGTGTGTGTGTGTACGTTATAAGACGCCCAGTTCGACAGAATCTTTCTGTGAGAAAAGTAGAAGAGCAAGCCGCTTGGGCAAAGAGGGATGGTGTGTAGGAGCGCGGGGCAAAAACCCCGGAGACAGAGAGCCAACTAGGGCAAAGCTGAAACGCGACCAAACTTGCAATTCTCAATGAGAACGGAGGGGAAAGGAAACAAGGCAGGCATAGCGAGATGGGGCATAGGGACGACTGGACGGTCGGACGTACGAAGTCTTTGCTGAAGAATAGCCCAAGAAGGAAGAGATGGCTACGAAGAAATAAAGCTAAATAATGGTAGTTAGCAGCCTGGCAGCGCCACCATCGGAGGCTCATACGTATGCCACTGTAGGCGGAGGGCAAATGGAGAGCCAAAGTAAGAAAGAGAAGAGCGAATCAGGGAGCAAGAAACTCGTCGCTGTGTCTGTATGTGTGTGAGGATTTTGGGGGCAAATTTTCCGAGAGGACCCTGAGAAAAGGAATGAGCAGCCTCCAGCAACAAAGAAAACTACAGAACAGCGAAGGCGTAAGAAAGAGAAAGATCGCTAGGACTGGACAAAACGAGGCAGAGAGCAGTCATACTGATGCCAGCGCTGCTCAGATGGGCATAACAGGGGCAAATGGAGCTCGAAATGGGGGTGAGGGACACACAGAATAACGAGAGAAAAACGGAGAGTAAACACAAGAGTGGTAGTGGTGAACCAGGCCCAGCGTAAAGACAGAGCTAAAAAGAGAAGCAGAAGAGAATATAAACAGTAGGAACAGGCACGAATGAGCAAATAAGGAGAAAAGCCCGGAACGACCAAGGACCAACGAGAAACGGCCGAGACATGGAGAAGAATAGGAAATATTAAGAAGGACTATGGAACTGCAGCGGGGGCGTAAAGCAGCAGGGATGGCTAGTAGTTGATAGCGCGAAATCAGAAGGGGATTTCGATACCCTCGTGGGGTATAATGTGTGAGATAGGGGCAAAATGGGACAGACTAAAGAGTCGAAACTGGGGCTAACCAGCGATAGCGAGCATGGCTTGGAGCGTAACGGAGAGAGATGGCCCAAAATGACGACGACGGCGCCTATCCAGGGATAACGCGGAATAGAGCGCTGGTCTTTGAAAGGTTTTGTTAGACATCGGCTGCGACTACTACTGCCGCTAATATAACTGGTTCCAACTGAAGCTCATGAAAGGAGAAGAAATAAGTAGGGAAACGCACTGCGTTCCACATTTCGAACAGAGCGAAACATAGACACAATTAAGGGATATCGCTAAGAAATAAGCACAAACACATAGATGTGTTCGAAGCGATCGAGCGGCAAAAAGATGCACTGCCAGAAGCTGTTGTGTGTGGAAAATAGGAACACCGTCATATAATTGGTTTGATGAAATCAGAAGCGTGATCGAACAATAGGCTCAATGACAAGTACCATTTTACTATGGTTGTTAGAAACTGACAGCAAAAGTTCGTAGTGATTGACCGTCATTCTAGGAGGTCACACTGTCATGAATAGTGTTACGTAAAGATAGATACATCCGATGAAATCTTCGGTATTTGAGAACCGAATGTTTCATAAGAACTTCCGTTAGCCTACATTTTAACATCACTAATCGTTTACATACATACGTCATTCAATGTATAACCACAGGCAAAGACTTTCTAGAGGCGTTCATACGAAGAGGCAATCGCTTGATTCTCTCGTCAAATCACCGAAATCAATTTATGTCTAAAGAAAAGCGCGTCATAAAAATATTATACTATAACGAACCTGGCTCTTCTCAACATAATACACTTCCGCAGACCCATTGCATTACCGAAACAAACATCATAAATAATTGCAGTTTTATGTCCGTCTCTGCTGTTAAACAGTACTTGTAAACAGCTGGTTCCTTTCAGCATACACCAAAGGGTGTCTACGTCCAATTTCAAACCTGGACTACCTCACGTACTTCTAAGCTCAGAAGCAGGTAGGTACGTCTCGCTACAAAATAGGCGGGACAAAAGCGGAGATTATGCGAAGACCAGCCCTGGAGGTTTAGTCTTCTGCTACCAGGTTTTAAACACAATTTAGGCCAACTGCGAAGCAAACCTATATCTTAAATATATCATGATTGAAATAGGGTGTTCTAAGGTACACCGCATTCAATTATAGCATATCCAACAGGCTACATTTATTCTGCCACAGGCGAATTCACCCGTGGTCTGAGCTATCGCTTTTTTTTACTTAACGAACACCTTAACAATATTCCTACCAGTACCCGGTTTCAGGGAGCTCATTTTTGTGATGAGTCGTCGGCAAACGCACTCCAACTCAGTGAACGCAGTTCATAATACATATTTTTGCAGATAGTGCCAGCTGGAGGGGAAGATGCTAGCAGACGACCTGCATACTTCAGTCTGTTCTGCAATCATAAAGCTAACGCATTTAGGCGTTACCCTTCCTAAAGGCTACTCGCATGTATGGACCACTATGACCTGTTTGCTCACCTTCTCTGTTAGGGTAGATTTCGTATTTTCCCGCTCTTTCCCGCAGCAGACGACCCTGCAATCTTTCTATTTATTTCTCTCGGAAAAAGCTTCATTTACGCAAAGGCATTTTTCCCCGTTATTTTCGCTACCTTCACACCTACTGTTTCCTTAGTCGTCGACCCTCAATGCCATCCCGCTTCACCGAACCCTCTTGCACAGCTCCGATTTTCGTATACGGTCAGATCCGTGCCACAGAGAGCGCCGTGCTCATTTCCCCGGATCTACGCTCTAAGAGCCGCTAGGCCGCCACCTCGGCGACGGCTGGTGCTGCCTGCGTTTTTCGCACAAAAGAACATAACACAAACATTCTCGTGGTTCGGCTTCGCATGCCACTCCACTATGAACGGAATTGTACGGCATAGTAAGGCGAGAAAATGCAGAGTCGGAAAAAAACCAGCGGCCCCTCACTGCCACCGGCACTATTACTATTACTACCACTCCTCTAATACTATGTAAGCATAGCGTGGTCTGTTTGCCTGTAGCGGCCTCAGTAGCAGCGGCATCTACCTACCTAACCAAACTACCGACTCCCACGTCGTGCAGCAAGGACTCGCCGAGCACCTATGACTTTCTTGTTGGCCGGCACAACTTTCCCGTCGTTGGTAGCCTCGGTGGCAGTAGTCATTTCATCGTGGCGGCGCAGCCGTCGCTAGTCGTCGTCGTCGTCGTCGTCGTTTCACTAGGATAAGGCCCATACACGCTGGCTGGCCAGCAGGCCGACCGAGCGAAAACCATTTCCACGAGCACAGCTCCCTTAGTCTCTCATCTTCTTCTGCCGCTGCTGCTGTGTGTGGGATGAAGCAGGTAGGGGGCGAAAGGGGACAAAGTGGGCCAAAAGAAAGAGGGCAGTTACCGTTCTATCTAAGTCAGCTAAGGTAGCGTTGCTTCGTTGTGCCCCTGCGTTCTGCGCTGTTGTCGTGGTAGTGGTGATGCAGGGAAGTGGTGGAACGGTGTCGAGAAGACCATCTGCTCGGTCTTCCCTCTGGTCCGGACCATCTAACCTAGCCTTGTGGGCCTCCCATGGCTGCTCTTTTCTTTGCTACTGGTCCAGTACCGCTACATCGCCGCTGTCTATGACTGCTGCTGCTGGTAATAATAAAGCTAACTAAAATCACACAACTACCTACCCTCCTGGCGGGAAACAACCCCCGGCACCAAACCTCGCCTTGCTCAACCCTCACTCGCTGCAAGAACGGTCCTCCTGCCTCCTCACAGGAGACCATATCCCATTCAAGTTTCCCATTGCGAGTCGGCGAGCAATGCAGCCAGCGTATGTGCGGAACACTTACAAACGGTTGGTCAGTCGCTAGGACCGTCGAGGAGTCCTAACTAAGGCCAGAGTGTCATACAACTCGAAGTACAGCGAGGCACACGGAGAAAAGCGCACGGAGGTGTGGCCGTCGTTAATCGTCTCCGTGAATGGAATGACCAGCAGGAATTGCAGCATAGCAGAAATATGCTGCTGAGGTATATAGTCGTCTGAATCATCTTTTGCAGGCATATACACTTCAGTTAATGTTAGATCTCGGGCAGCCGGGTCAGCGAAACCAAAACGCGGCATTGTTATCCTCACTACGACAAGAACGGCAACAACAACAACATAATCATTAGGACATCAACGTGTAAACGAAATGTTTCACGCAGCTATAACAACCGTCTTCATGACTATTCTATGATCTACGTCGTATATTATGGCTCCTATAGGACTTTTAAACAGAATTTCAACTGGTAAGGAGTCATATCAGTAAACGCATTACTGTCTGGAGACAGTATTTCTTCAGACTAAATGATTTCAGCTTACATTCCGGAGCAAACATGAGATAATACCCAAAAAGCCCAGTGGTAGCAACTCGACGTATGGCTAAAGCAATAAAGCACAACAAAGTTTGCGAGGATTCAAGCACAATCCGGGACAAACGGCAGCGAAAATCCACCAAAAACATCGTGCCAAATGTATAAGGCGCAAACAGAAAAGGTCAGGACGCACCGAGAACACCAGTGGACGTCTAACTAAAAGGAAAACGCGACACTAGTAGGACGAAAACGAATTATGAATTAGCACGAAAAAAGCCAGAAACGAGAGAAAAAAGAAGCGAAATTTGGCTTTGACCGAAAAAAAGGCCTCGAAGCACAAAAGAAGGGCTGAACATAACAAATTAACAGGGACTATAAGAAACAGCTGGTAGAGAGCCAAGTTTAGGAATAGTGCAATGCTATAATTCAGCCCAATGACTTTCCCGCTCATTTCTTTTCCCCGTTTTTTTACTCTCAACTTCATCTTACGTGTCCGGCTGGCCAAGCGACCAAACTCCTCTAACCTCTTTATCCTTCCATGCCATTCTATGCTTTTCTATCACTTCTCTATTTCTTCCCAGAGCGAGAGCTAACTAACTGGCGTCAAACAAATGGTCAGCAAATGGCTGAACAATTCTGGACTGTCCTCGTATTACCCAACGCACACTATGGTCTAGATTGGGTCGATGAGCAGTCGGTGGAGGTGGTAGTTAAAGGAAGTACGAAGCCTAAAAACGAAGAGTAGAGCACTTAGAGGTACGCAGGTGGGGAGCCTTGGGGAACACCACACCCACTTTTATCTCCCCTCTGGCCCCCTGAATGGGACCGCTCAGCAAACGGCTAAAATGCTCTGACGCGCGTTACTGTGGTCATCGCGTCGCCGCCGCTGGTCTCGCTGCTGGTTGGTGACATACGGTGCGGCTGTACCTAACAAAAGAGGGACGTTACTGGAGAATTACAGATAGGGTCTAAGTAGAAAAAGGTAGCAGGTGAAAAAAAAGCGAATCAGAGGCAACACTATCCAAATGACCAACCGCTCGACGAAATGAAGAGGACGAAAAAAGGAATAACGAGCATTTCAGTGATCAGGGAGCCGCGCCCTGATTCACCTTCTTCGCCGACCTCGAGAGCGCCCCTAGGCCGGCGAACGCCTAGCTAGGTCCTCCTTTTCGTTAGCCGGCTAGTTGCGTATTAGACAAGGACAGCGGCAGCTAAAGTAGATCCGTACGATCCAGGCGAAGGAACGACAAAGCAGCGCGGTGACTGTACGAATGTGCTAAGTGACTGTGCACACTACAAGGATACCACGATAGGCGAACTCAAGACTCACCTTTCACATACATAGGTTTCCTTGCCTGCGCTTTGCGACTGTTTGTGTATTCGCTTCGAGCGCCAGATACATTCGCAATCCTGGATGGACCAGCATAGTCTTGTAAGGCGCTCCGTCTGCCACGAGTCCACTGACAGCAGGCCAGCCAGGCCAACAGTGGTGTCCTGGCCTTCGTCTTTCCTATACCCTTGTCACCATAAACTCTCAGAATTTGTTCTTCCTGTCGGTCTGCTTCTCTGTTCCGTAGTATGTTATAGTAGGCGTACTGGCGTTCATAGAAATGTTGCGGTATAGTTGCTATAGGATAGGAGAAGCTAGCTGTTCTATGACAAAGAGGGCATTTTTGCCCTCGCCACTGTTGTCTTTCGTAGTCCTCAATCGTCGTACGAATGCAGGAAAACAGAGATGGACGAAGTAGAGCGACAGCAATGACGTGAGGACCAGTTATGAAGACGACGAGCGGTTGGGTTGGTTGAAAACGTTTAGAGAACAGACTTAGATTGCGACGAAGTGGCAGATTCAGGGGAAGTCATCATTGGGGGGGGGGGGGGAATGGCGCTTGGAACTGGATCCACATTGTCCGTTACTAAGCACTCATTGTGCTAAGGGCTGCCTAGCTGGCTCGTTACGTTTTTTTTTTTTCGAAGGAGCAGGACGTAAATCGTGTCGCTGCGTTTCGTTTTAGCGCTTTACACGCAGCGATGTCATATGACAACGAAATTGCAATGTATTTTTCTTTACTGTCGCTCTAAAATGAGTAGACGTCCTTCGCAGAAAACATCATTGAGATGTACGAAAATGTTCAGCACAAAAATTAGCTGGAAAACCTTTTCTTCTATGCTAGATTATTCTACTCTGAGGACATAACAATCTATATGAATTTTTTGAATGATCTGTCCGTGTTTGTGTTTACGCATATGTGCTTTTTGTTTTTTTTAGTAGATATAATATTTTTAATTTAAGCGTTAGAGCTGTGTTGTGGTGATAAAAAGTCGTCGTTCTTGACGTATAAGTTGAGGGGATAGATTCTATCGCCCAATTAATCGCAGCCGCGCGAAAAAGACGAAAGGTCAAGCTATATCTAATATTAAATGCATCTTGAAGCGACGTTGACAATTACTTGTTGTTTGTGAGACGTGTTTGTACAAAATACGTACTTAAAGCATACCAACACACAAGTATGGCGCCGTGACATGATATACTTTTTAACCATATTTTTTTCTAAATGGTGCATATTGTAGATGCACATTCGAGTATTTGTTCCTTTTTGGTTTTGGTCCTTCCTACCGGTTTCTCGGTACTGGCCGAAAACAACGTCGTTACTTTCGAGTGCTGCAGCGCTGCCGAAGTGCGTTGCCTCCTCCCCAAAACTCGTTATATAGAACGAGATCCTACCCTGTCGCTGAGACTCATACAAAATATGGTCCATGACGTTAAGCGTTAGCATTCCTTCGAACATTTTAACCAGTTTTGAGTCCGGGATCTGAAATATAGCAGCGAACATAAAATCATAGAACAGTGTAATCATAGAATTACTTATGATCAAAATTATTGATAGAATATCATTTTGAGGTAGCGTAATGGTTGACCAAGTTTGACTCATACCAGAAGTAAAACTGCTAAATGACCCTTCAATGGTTACATGAGAGAAAACAATAGGAAGAAACAATCAATATCCAATGGAAACATATTCCGACCTTCGGCTCATGCGCAAGATCGATAACAGTTCCGTCTGGACTTAGTACCCGATACACCGGTAGAGGATCATAATTATCCGTGTTAAACATCTCTAGCTTTTCCGTCCATTTAGTTCGGATATTCGGGAAAGGTAACGAGGCCAAGTCCTCAGTTTGTTGCACGGTCGCCTGCCGGAGGAAAGTATTCGTTGGATTTGATAACTCAATAGTTCATCATATATAATTAGAATATATGTAGAAGATGGCTTATTGGAATAACTAAAGAAATGCAAAGGTAGCATTGGCTGCTTAAGCTACGACACTTCCATTATGGCTGTATTCGTGGTAACAGGACCTTTTGATGGCCACCAAAAAGAACAGCATCCTTCATTGCTGTTACACATTTTCAACGAAAGTTCCCGTCATAACATTATAATATTCTATTTCTAAGAGTTCTACTAAATATATATTCGCTAAGTGCTGAGGGTCATTATAAAATACGCGAATCGAGGTTACTCCTAGAAGAGTGAGATTTTGTTACGATATGCGGCACAGCCTTCTTTGTTTTGATGAGATGCAACATGTGGTGTTTTTTGTTTTTGGCAATACTGACACATGGCTAGAGTTCCATCTATTCAACTTGAGCATATGCTTTCAGCTTGTCTTCGATAAACTAAATATGTACGACGTAACTACATCGAATGCATATCCACTTCGACTTTTTGTTTTTGTTAGGCGAAGGCTGTTAACACAATTTTTCTGTTTGAGAAATAGTTGAAGAGCTGTTTGCCTGTAAAATCATTATCACGTCTTTGCTAAATCATTGCTGATAACTACAATAAAATTCTACTTCAAAGCTACAACTGGTGTCCATCTACGTAAATAGTAAGCCAACTCGTGTTCACACCATCCGGTGTTTAAGAGACAAATAGCCAGCCATCATTATCCTGCGCATGCTACACAGTCGCTAGATAATGCATCGTATAACAGTACGATCCCCGCATTACACACATGATAGAATATATAAAAAAACACTGATTGATAACACACTGTGCTCTGGCCGTTAAATACATCATTGGTCGGTTGTATGGCCTAGATCTGCGTAGTCTTCAATGCAGGTGACATCAATACAACCCCAAGTTTCTGTTACGCCACACGTCCACTCTTCGCTTTTCCCCACAATAGGATACTCCTATACGTCCTTACGAGGGTCCTAAGCTCACATTTAACAAGCTTTCAGCGAGTTATTCTCAAAGAATATATACCTATATATCTATACAACAGAATACAGGTATACGGCGAAGCAGTGGTATTAGTAATAGCATAAGAAGCAGTAGTCTTCTTAGTATCTATCAAGTCACGCTAAAGTGTCATTGCCTGTCTACCTGACTTACTCGTCGAGCTAGCCAAACATAGTCTAATATATACCTTCAAGCTATGTATAGTCGCGGGGGTAAAATGGGGGTATCGGTCTACCTGTAACGTATACACGGCTAATAAAACCGACATTTATATGACATCGCGCCGACCGCTACCGCCGCCCCCGCCGACGACGACGCGGGTCGTCGCGCATCGAAGGACTTCGCGTCCCCAAAACTGCCTGGCCGAAGAACTCCCAGTCTCTCTCTCGAAGTTAACGAAAGCTAGCTAGCGTACATTAAGCTTGCCTAGCCTTCAATCGCCATTGGTGTCGATAGAGATGCGAGGACAGTCGCGAATGTTCGAACTGAATGTTACTTTGCTGCTTGTCCGGTAGCTAGGACATCACGGCCTGCCTATTCGCTAGGTACAGAATAACAATGCCTCCATCATCATCCATATGATCAAATCTAGACTGCGTCCATTTTCGCTCGCTTTCTTTTGTCCCGTTGTCTATCGTGTCCAGACTGTCGAATGCGAACAAAACAGAACAATGTTCTTGACGACCACTGGCAATGAATGAACTCTCTCTATCCGCAGGCAACAACGGTTTTAGTAACGAGCATAACCACACGACGGCGATGAGTGCGGCAGCGGAAAACCAACATGATATCAGTTTGTTGCGGAGACCTACAACAATCCTGCTCACCTATTAGAATTGAAGATGAAACTCGTCACATAGTCTTTCCGGTGCAGACGGCACATCTCGACTGGCCATGTCCTGCCTGATGAAAAGACGGACTTACGTCGATGACAACTGTCCGCCAAGTACGGGTCGGATCGCCTTCGACCCGGTCCGACTACTGCAGTGCAGCAACAGCAGGCCCCGCGTTGGCCTCTACAACAAAGGCGAAAGTAATCACGCGAACTTCGGATATACAAGTACTACATAGCAACTACATCGAGAAATGGGTAAAAGCGACCTGAAACCGGCATGATTTACAAGCGAGCAATGGCGGGGCAGCCCGCGCACGTATGATAATACTTGTCTGGCTGACCGGCTGGCTTCTTCAAAGAAAACGGGAGTAATACAAGTGAGTAACGATGGTGGAAGTACATGGCGACTACAATGATCAGAGTTAATGGTACACAGCAACACAAAGATAAATCGCGCTAATTTCAAATGAAGCAAGGATTGTAGGTGTTGCTAGATAGGTGTGCACAATCTAACGGTAATACTGATAGACTAGAAATGACACGGCAAAGATAAAAAAAAAAAAAAAATACGTAGGACGAGATAGTTTTCGTAATGTAGAGCAATACATGAATTTTTTCTAGTTGGTAGACCTTATGGACTGATTGGAAAAATGTGCAAAATTTATTTGCTAAATAATTGTCCAGCGTCTTTTTTTCGTACGAACGTGCGCTTTATACGGGACGAACTTCAAGAGTGGACATACGTAAATAAGCTAGATTACACGAGGAAATTCACGAATTGATTTTCTTTAACATTTCAAGACTTTTTCAAAAGGTCTACAGCATCCATAATCTTCTGTCCTGCGAAAATTTTATTGAAACAAGCGTGTACATTTAATTGGATCCTTACGTCAACATCTCAGCCGTCAAGCAAGAAAAATGAACGACTCATTAACTCCTATAGATTATTCTTGACGGAAGACCCTTGGACGGCACGGAGAGGAAATACAGACAATCGTAGAATCTTAGATTAAAGATTGTTTCTTTTATACAAAAATATGCTAGAAAGCGTGATACTGCCGGAATGTCGGTATTATTCGATTACGCACAAGCCGACAGCCTGGTCATCCAGTCTGCTGTCTTACTAACCGCTCGACTTATCTACCTGAAGGAAACCTTTGAAATATATAGAAAAATAAACCGGAGTTGAAAATTGTTTTCGAATGTACATCTTCATCGAGCCGTTGATCTATCACGTTTTTTACATCAATCGACGTGACTTAGATGGGTTCTCGTATTGGCATTATTTATCACTCACTCACTCACTCAGTTGACATTGCATGAGTGTTAACTAAGTGATTTTAATTAGGTTAATTAAGTGGGATTAGCCTTACCTTAGAGATGGACAGCAGAACTTCTCCATTGACCCTCTCTCTTCCTATTAGTTTTAACCGAAACCTCTTCTTACGTATCTAATAAATACGATAAACAAGTAGTATTTTTTGTCTGCCCGATCCATATGACTTTGGCGCATTTCGCTCTGTCGGCTACCGGTCGCTTGGCAGTGACGGCGCAGTGTACATGTTCACTATCCACCGTTTTGTTCGCCCGTAATAGACGCTGGTGCTGACCCTCATCATCAGCAGCAGCTGCTGTTCACTAGCAGACGCAACAGCAGTCAGCCGCCGCCGCCGCCGCCGCCGCCGTCGCCGTTCGTACGCTCCGACGGGTACCGTAAAGGAAGACTGGTCGCAGGAAGAATCTCAAGCAAAGTGTGAACATCAACTTAATGATGTGTTCGGTAGTTTGCAAACCGCCCATTGTCGACTGGCTGCCACTGTGCTACTCGTATAACTTCGTCTACCTTCCCCTCCCTCCCTCTCTCCCTCCCTCTCTCCCTCCCTCCCTCCCTCCCTCCCTCCCTCCCTCTCTCTCTTATTCTGCAAATACACATGAATTCGTTTTTATATTCGGCTAGTAGCTGCATGGCTCGGTACGGACAGCGAAGGGGTGGCGGAGTGGT
>NW_019211455.1:43007054-43159952 GCF_002443255.2 Varroa destructor | reverse complement strand
GGACAAGAATGTCCTGTCGTTTCATCCCGCCCGTTTCATTTTTCGACTTCGTTCCTTTAGCAAAATCTTGCTATATATGTAGGAAAAGTTCTCCTATATCTGTTCTTAGTACATTGATCAATGTACCAGCATATATTATGCGCCCAGGGCCGTTATCATGCAATAATCTATAACGCAATCGGAAAAATTTGCCTTTACCGAGTTAACTATTTTGCGGATTGGGCCTACTGCCTTCAGACCGAGCTCTCTTAACTTTTTGCGATACGTCAATAGCACCACAAGGGGCTATTCACCTCACAGTCGTTCACGTTTTCCGTATTTACCCATATGTTCCCTCGACTTTCCCTGTGACAGTATTGAATGAGGCGATTACGGCGTGTAGTTTTCAATAACGTACGTGCTATTTCTCTGATCCCTTGCCCAAACGTCCAGCCCGAGGGTGCCCTTAGTCGCAGCACCAACCAGTTCTACACGTTACAACAATTCGGCCCTATTGCGCTTCTTTCCGAGGACTTCCCCCAGACATTTTGTCTTGTTGGTTGTTTTCCTCGTTGATGTAAATAAAAATGGGAATATAAGTTAGCAGCAGCAAGTAGCGTGATGCAAATGGTGGTGGTGGCGGTATTTGGAGGAAATGCGGCCTCTCTTCGACGTTGCTTTCAGTGATTGGATGTCTACTGCCTTCGTCTACAACAACAAAACCAACCAGCCAACAAACAACGTATGCTACAAATGGGGGCAAATATACTCCCCCATTCATAGTAGCAATAGCAGCAGCAGCAGCATTTGAGTCGTTCTGAATGCGCGTTTTACCGTACACTCGCTGCTGTTGCGTCCTCTACCGGCTCGGTGGCTCTTCTCTGTTCCGGCGCACAAGCGAAGTATATGGTATATAGTTGTTCTCGTTCCTCTATAGCGTTCTTATAATCTATGGCCGCCGCTGTCACTCGCAGACTCCGCGCTTACGGAGCTGAGGAGTGTCGGGTCGAGTGAGACTTGTTTTGAGGGTTGTGTCCCGCTTCTTCGTCGGGATGTCAGCAAGCGCGACGAGCGTGCGGGATATACTGGGGCAGGCAGCCAGGCACGCGTATAACGAGAGGGAATGTAAACAACAACAAGTGAAGATCCGTTAGAGACGCGGCAGCGACCAGCGAGATGCCGCCATCACCAAACGCGCTAAGGAAGACCGGATGAGAGAGAAAGCCATAGAAAATAAGGGAAAGCAGTCTTGAAAAAGATACTGCAAACGATGCGAGCAGACGGAGTTAGAGAGGTGGATTTCGGTAGGAGATTCGGGAGTGCAGACGAGGAAGACGCAAGAACCGAAGGCCGAAGGCATTAAAGATACAGGGACGGATGTGGGGCAAGGACGAAGGAGAGTCACACAGGAGACCACAGTTAGCTATGTTTGAAGAAGAGTTGGGGGTGTTTTGCTGTTGTTGTTGTAAGTGGTGGCAATGATGGTAAAGGCCGTGGGTGATAACACCCGACTGTTGCGAGATCGCCAAATAGGCCCTGATTTTACTACTGCTGCTGCTGCCGCTGTGCTCCGATGCTTTCTGTGGTCTTGTAGATCTTGTTGTAGTTGGGGGTAACCACCGTTCCTTAGAGAGGACAAACTCATCAACGATGCACCCAAGACAAGGATTAGGATCGTGGTGAATATGAGGCTATTCGTTGTTGATAATAAGGCAAGCTGCGCTAAAAATCAGCGATGGAATCGGTATTGGGCTGCGTTTAGCATTGCGGCGTACGTAGTTAAGTGCAGTCTAAGCCAACCTACTATTAATGGGGCACTGCTGTATAGATAAGGGCAGAACGCGCTCTTGATTTGATTAGGAGGCATATTCAATTAGACTAAGATGAAAAACAATTAAAATATTAAATTGTTTTTCTCTATATAAACGCTTGCATCGATAAATAATTTCGGCTGTAAAAAACCAGAAATATCATTAAGGCGCACGTGTATGGTCGTATTTTACCTCAGGACATATGTTTGGGCTGGTTAATTACATTTATTATGTTTATTTATTACGTTCGATATAAACTTAAATGGATTTTTCTTCTTTTCATCTCTTGCGTGCATGCTCATGTACCTATTTTGTTTTATCTCCCTTATGAAAACTCCTTCAAATTTTTCCTACAAAAATGAAATTGTTATAAGTTGTTTCGTTCGTGTGCTTACTTTTCGTAGTCCTTAAGTCGAGGTTTACGATTCATATACATGTCACTGCCACACATACATGTACATATGCTGGGATAAAGTTGCTTGGCGCCTTGTGCCAGGCGTGAAGATCAGGCAACGGTAAGGGTTCGCTACGCTAGGCTAGCAAACTGGAAAAAGAAATCCAGCATCCTTATAAATGACTTCTTATCGTAACCTGCCATGGGGAGGTCTGCCGTGGAGTTTTCCTTCGTTAGTGTCTCCACGGTCAATACACTACGAATAGTGGCTACCGCAGTAGCTTCGTTCGTTACAAGCGAGCAGCTTACAAGTGTCCGTTTGCTCAGTGGCAATGTATCTACAGCTTTTTTGCCAGTGCAAGGTACTTCCACGATGTGCAGCATCTATCACTGATCAACCAATATAAAACTGTGACCCAGCTGCGTCGTATATTAAAAAGCGCATCGATGATCGCCATTTTCGCTGGTGGCGTCGTCTGACCGTGTGCTTCGTTTAGGCGATGCTAATGGTTACGACAGCTCTGAGATAGCGACGCCGGTCGATAGCGTATAGGCTAGCACAGGCGGCGACTTGCGCGGTTCGCTTGTCGGAACATGACAGAGAAGTGTCTGTGTGGATTAGGTCTTCGGAGTGGTGTTGGTGCTATTCGTAGAGCTCTTGAGGGCGAAGGGATGCTGTTCGGGGTTTGAGTTGGCGAGCCGAGGTGATGAAACGGCATGGCTGCCTTCGTCGTCACCGCCCGCTGAAGTCAATGAAGCGCGAGACATAGAAGCGGATAACATTACTATTTTATAATCATCAGGAGAACCTCATTTGTGGGACAGCAAAGACGGCAGTCGCAGCGCTATGTACTGTAGCATCCTTGAGCGAAGTACCTACCAGGGTATCCTGGAGGGTAACCTGGACGTCCAAAGGCCATGTCTATCTCACGCTGGACGCCGGCACCCTTGAGGATCTTCATTTAGCTTACGCGTAAAGTAGCTGGCTCTTACTGATGGTCAGTTGCATCTAGCAAAAAGGTTATGGCTGAGTTGGCGAGCGGGCACAGGTCGTCGAGGCTGATGTGTCTGCTGCCGCTTTTAGGACCACGATTCACTCCTGTGTCGTCTGCATCGTTGTCGCGTTGTCCTGCTACTGCCTAGACTACCTAGGTAAGTTGGATAGATTAGGTGACAGGCGCCGACTAGAAGCTGAAGAAGAATGAAAACGAGCAACAGCAGTAGCAGCAATGGAAAACGGGTAGGCAGCTAGCTAGGTGGAAGACTGAAATGTGGTAATAAGATGTCTCTTCTTCAACACACGGCAGTGTCCATCTCTAGAGGCGGGAATCTTCCGTTTTTTTCCTAGTTCTCTTTTCCCTATTTTTCCGTTAGGCGACGGCCCCTAGCCCTCCTGCCAACCGGGCGCCGCCTGCTTGCCTGATGAGGCCTCCTCATTCTCTCTTTCTTAAGGGCGTCGTTGCCCCAAGGGTTCGTTCATCCATTTCTAGTACATAGCGTCGAGTAGAACTGCAAACCCACTAGTTTTGCCAACATTCCGCCGGGAAGCTATGAGAGAGGGATAGTCCGGGGTAGTCGGTAGCGGGGCACATGAAGCAACGGCAGATACGGCAGAGCTACGCAAGAAGCCAGGCAGTATTGCCGTGCTGCTGCTGCTGCCATCCACCGCCGTCGATGCCGCCTCCCTTAGCGCGGCGCACATACACATACGCGAATGCTATTTCTAGACGATTCTTCGTCTGTTAGTTCCTGCTGCTGCTTCGGCTGCGGACCACTTGCAGGTTGCCCCTGCCTGCCAACCAGTGGAGCGTTAGAACGCTGTAGTAGTAGTAGCAGGGTGTGTGCTATGGTAGAGGACGAAGAGACACGAAAAGAAGGGTGCCTGCAGCTACCTCCGTCTTTTCTACCGGTTCTCATACATAATAATAATAACGTCGATGATAATCATAATAGTAATGAGTGAATTCAGGCCACGTATGAGTCTAGGGCTACCCCTGGTGTTGCTGCTGCCGGCCGAGTCGCGGTGGCGGTAGTGGCGGCGAATGCCAACGTTGGTACCCTCGAAGCGGCGGTTGCTTCTTCTCCAGCCAGCAGGCAAGCTGCCTTCTTAGCAGGGTAGCTGAAGCGCGTCTTGCGCCCATGAGCCGGCCACGGCGTGGAGGTATTGCAGCTATTGCGAAGTAAGAAGAGGGGGTTGCCCCCAGGCACATTGCAGCATCCAGCCGCTCCTCTTCGCGTCGCCTCTTTCCTGCGTCGGCGAATGGCCGAAGCCTCGGCTGATTTCTTTCCAACGGCGGCAGCGGCAACAACGACGACTAACAGCAAGAAGAAGGAGAAAAAGGACAGGGCTCTTTTGGCAGGGTTGGGGCATAACAGGGGCATGAGAACGCGCAATAGGAGAGGAATAGTGGCAACCGTTCTCTCTTCGCATTGAGGCTTTATTGTCCCTATACTTCTCTTCTTGAGCTTGCTTCCAACCTTCTTTTTTACATCTTATATGGAACCGTTTTTTTAGGGGTGTGGAAATGGCGTAGGAGAAAAGAGGTGGTGGACAACCAGGAAGAAGAAAGAAAAAAAGAATCATGGGACCAATTAAGGAAAAAAGAAGCATTTTAGGAAAAGACCCACACCCCCGCTTAACCAGCAACCTGCATGCTGACTAACTCCCCCGTTGCCCGCTTGAAAACATAATGCTGCCATGTCTCTGTCTTTTTCTCGAGTTCTGCTTAGCAGACGGCTCGGGTGGCAGCTAATGACTACCAGCGAACCGAGGGTAGGCTCATTCCCCTCTTCGACGTCCCCCGAAATTTTCCGCTCGCTACGAGCCCTAGATAGCTGCCCTCTCCCTTCGAATCGCTCCTGGACCGCCGCTGCTGGTTGGGCCCTCACTATTTCATCCACCAGCTAACCAACGCTGGCTGCTGTCGAGCGGTGTTCCCAAATGAGAGCTTCGTTGATTGTGGCGGCGGGTGCAGCAGTAGCGGCGGCTTCGACGGCAACGGCAGGGGCTAAAACCGGACAAGCCTCTCGTCCTGTTCTACGCGTCCTCTCTCTCGTTTCCATCTTCTTTTTCTTAGTTCTCGTTATTCTTCCCCCTCCTTCTTGCCCCGTTCTTCGCCCCCTTGCTGCCGCTCCAATGGCAGCGTCAGGGCGATACCAGACTCACACAAACAGGACTTTACGGGACTGGGGCAGTATGGTGGAGTAGGGCAACTTCGGCAACGACTGTGCCTTCGCCGTTGCAGCCATACCGCACGGTTACTACAGGGCATCGCTGCTAGTTGTAGTAGCAGCCACTGCTGTTTAGTGCGAACGAGAAAGAAAATGTTCCGTCCCGTATTCCTCTTTTTCTACTTTATGTCCCTGTTCGCTATGGCCCCTCCCCACATTTGCGCCGCATAGGCTGGCGTCGTCGTTTAGTGGAGTGGTACGACTAGCACACGCAGCTTTTTGTCGAACACATTGGATAGGGACTGACGGCATAAGCCTGGGCGACTGGTGGACGAATACTTGCGTACCGCCGTCCTATACATGTAAAATTATATGGGAAACCTGTGGGCCAACCAGATAGTGCCCCATTATTTGCCGTTCCTCTGCCGGGTCGGTTCCTCTTTATGGTTAGCTTGTTAAAGAAAAACAGAAAAAGGAGTGGTCGAAACTAATGCCCCGCCGTCCATCCGACCGTCTACCTGAGTCTGTTTTGCAGCTTCACTCCAAGAACGAAAGCAGAGGGCAACCAAAGAGGCATAAGAGGTACTGAGGACCCTTTCGACTCGTGTAAAGAAACGAACATAGAAGCCCGGGGTGGTTAGATGCTGTGCTCGTCAACGGTGGAGACGAAATATTGAGATGGCAACTTGTGAGACTTCAAATAAGGGGGACGCAACTTGACGATTTTAGGCGCCACAGTGAGAAACAAGTGATGAGGAACTGACCAGATATGTGGTTATGGAAGTATTAGTAAGAGTGGTAGTAGTTGACAAGGGATGCCATCTTCGATTCGATGAGTCCTTCTTTCTCGACCTCACTGTGTCTCTCTATCTAGTTGTTGTGGTGCTCAGCTGCCGAGGGACGACTGCTCTCGGACTTCTGCTCGTTTCGGCCTCTCTTTCTCTTACACCATTCGTTCGCTCATTCGTCTATTTGCTCTCATCGCCGTCTCGTCGCACTCTTCGAATTTCTATTTTTTTATCCCCTTCGTCTCCCAACAGGAGCAAACTGCCCTTGTCGATCAGTTTTGCCCCCGCCTTAGCCAACTTGGTAACGAGTGGATCGCGCTTCTGCATCTTGGTGACGCCACACACCATTTTAGCCTGTTTGAGTGAACTACGGGTCTTGAACTGGCATGGACTGCTATGGATTTTTGCTACTACCGCAGTTACTGCTAAATTAAGGCGTCAGTGGTTGCGCAAGAAGTGCTGCGTTCAGTTCTACTCTTGAGAGTAGCGCTAACTGTATAGCGTCCATCATCGTTTTCTACGGTGTTCCCATCTGGACGGGACGTGGATGTTAGGTGGGGCTGCTTGAGAACGGGCACAGGATTAGAGAGGGGTAGCAGTAGAGAAAAACTCTAGAGACTGGCTGGTTCGAAAGGGCTCCAGGGAAGTTAGTAGACTTGAGGGCATGTACAGTTCTGCTGCGGCGTTGCTAACCACCCCTCAGGCGACGGTCTAAAAGTGCAGGTTATCAAAAGACAAATAGAGAGAAGAAAAGAGAGACAACTGGAGGGGTATATCCCTGCGGGATCCCTCACCCCCTCGTGGGGGTGGTTGTTCGCGGTGGGAGGACTACGTCGAGAGGTGGAGCACGGTCGTACAACCGGTAAGGGACACTTCTTTTAGTTTGATGAAAAATTCTTGTAGTCTCTATCTTGTCTAGCGGTCTTGTTCGTTGGTCCGCTGTTTCTCGTCCCGTCACTTTCGTCCAGTCCAGTTCGTACTTATTGATTATTTGTCAGTAATAGCAATGGATAGGGACGAGACAGCGACGCGTTCCGCGATGCCGGCTGCCTGCTAAAGTAACAGACAAAGTAACTATAGCAGAGTCGACGCAGCAAAAGCTGCCAGGCATCGTGCAGTAGTCATAGCTCCATTGCCTCGGAGATACTATGTCTTTTGCAGAGCAGGTGGCATTAACCAATCGCTTTTAAAAGGAACGGGAAAACCAGCAGCAGTCGGATTCAAACGATGTATTTCGTTTTGCTTCACCATTCCAGCGTTACACGTTTAAGAGGACAAATGCTCGTGCGCTAAGCTAAGGCTAGTAGCAGCTGAGCGTTCATGGCCCTTCTGGCATGTACCGGAAGCACAGAAGCCTGGCAGCTGAGCAATGGCAAATAATCGAACGATGATTTTGAACAGCCACATTACCGCCAGCAGCGGTAACCGTAGCAACAACGGCGTTTTTTGACGGCATGACCACGCCCTTTGTTAGCGGCAGTGCTTAAGAAGGGCATAAAAGATACCAACAAAGGATGAAACGAATAAAGATATACTAATGCAATAAAAATAGTTTTAAGGGGGAAAAAGATTCAGGATAAAACAGCAATGCCTAGAAAGAGGTAGAATTTGCCCGGTCGCACAAAAAGCCCCGGGGAAAAGTTAAATGAGGAATTTGCAAAAAATGCTGAGTTGTGGGTGCCGCAGAAGGCGGAAGTTTGCTGAAGATCCCAATTGTAAGCATGACGATAGAACTATTCTCATTCCCTTACAACTTCCCCTGTCTAAGATAGCGGATAAGGGTTTGCCACGGCTTCGGGTTGGGGGAAAAATGTTAGCGGGAATAGTGGGTCTGCACAAGCGACTAGCCCTATGGAGCGGCCAGGACAGAGCTTTCTAGCATTACTATTAAGCCGGGTCATTTAGGCGATGCGACCCCCAACAGAACTCAAAGCAGAGCATGTTTCACTGGGGGCATCAATTTTAGGTGGGCGTCCTTTCAGTTTCCGCCCTCGCCTTTTTTCTCTATTATTTCTTCTTCTATTTCTCGATCTCTCGCATTTTCCCAGTCTCTAACACAACCAATACCCCTTCATCCCTCAATATAAGCCCCCTTCATCCTGAGAACACAGAACGACCCAGCGGTTCTTTTTTCTGTACGCTTTGCCAAAATTTTGCCCCTGGCAGACCAATGCGAAATGCCCCAACGCCGCTACCACGCCCTTCGGCAGCGATGGCCCCAGTAGTAAGCGCTGGCGGACTTGGTTCCCACCGCCGCAATGAGCTGTGCGATAAGCGTTAAAGCGTTCAGCATTTTGCTGAGCGCGTTCAGCCAACACAGCATTCGTAGTGTTCATCCCCCACCTTTTCCCCTCTCGCGCTCCTGGCAAAGCCCGTGCTAGCTCTAAACGCGACTTTTCATCCCTTTGCTCTCTGTGCCACCACAAGATAGCTAAGGGGCAGCTCAGCGCACCTTGTTAGGTCCGTGGTAAGGCCATAGAACCAATAACGGTTCGTGTCGTGCGACACAAAGCGAATTAATTTTGAAATCGCCCCAATAGAAGAGCACTGTGGACGCTCTCTGCGGCACCACCTCCTGTTTCCGCGTTGGCGACGGCGTCTCTCTTCAAATTTGTTCCTATCTCAACTTGCAGCAGCAGCGGTTGGAGAAGTGGCTGGCGAGCTCAGAGCCTCAGAAGGGTACGGCCAGCCCAATCCTGTAGGCGGCGACCATGGGCCAGCTAATGTGAGCAAGCCTCGCTAAGCAATGCTCGACAATATAGCGACGTCGGCCTTTGACCCAGACTCTCATTCGGTATCCGCTGGTTGTTTTTGTTCGTTTTTGGCGAACTCTGACGAAGCATTTTGCCCTCCTCTTCGGCTGCCTTTGGTCCTGTTGGTGCTGAGGCGACTCTCTGAAGGTAAAAGGTTATAGTGCGGAAAAAAGTTGCCTAACCAATTACGTGGTTGTATGAGTATCCGTGAGTGTGTGTGCTACCTTTCAGTGCTCGATGCGCTGTACCTTTATTTCATTGGTAATGATCAAAAAGCACTTATCGATGGGTAGGGATGCACTGTTGTTGGCTAATTTTAATTTTGGCACATTGTACGTACACCGCTAACATATAAAGCAACAGCTTTCTACCATATGTATGAGCGCATCCGTCGTTCCAACATCCAGCAGTGTCCATAACAGCTGGCTATGGGCTTGTTTCTATATGATGCCAACCCACAACTGTAACTGCTATCGTTTGAAGGAACTCCTTGTAGACCAGCGTCATGTGTCTATCTATGAGCGGCTTTTCGGTATTTACTCCCTCTCGAAATCCGCTCGTGCATACATAGGATTGTCAGTGGAAAGCTGGACTTCAAGGTGCTGATTAAGCCCCAGCCCTTTCGCAACGCATAATTACTGAGTCCTCGGATGCTGTCCCACTTATTGGGCGTAGATGTACCCTATTCCGAATCTACCTGTTTTTCTACCTTTGCATAATGCTCGCGATCAAACTTCAAATTTCATGTGGTCACAAGGTATACGGAAGCGTTTTTTTTTTTGGTAAAAGTTTGAAGAAGGCGTTTCTTTATTAGAAAGGGAAATGTATCATGCCGTGTGATTTCCTGTTTAATTATTGAAGGCATGTCAAACAAGTTGGTTAGAAGATGGTACGGTGCATTTTTGAGGTGCACTTTTATCATAATTATTTAAAACTTGTTTTTTGCCCTTATTTTCAATCCGATCACTATAGAAAGGTGATGTTCTTGCGTATCAGATCACACCACTGGCTTCACATTGCTGAACATCCAAGTTTGAATTCCAAGTAACCAAGCTATACGTATGTCCGATACGTGTACACTCTTATGTGTGCGTCTTTATATTCTGCGTGAAAGCAGCCTGCTACTGCTACAGAGTCCTGAACACCCCATAATCCATCCGCTTCCTTTGTATCGTTCTATACCGCCTCTTCGCGTATCGAACTACGTTAGCTCTACTACCTCCCGTCGAATCATTACCCTCACTTAGCTCCTTTCATCTCGTTTCCCGGCATCAGCCAGTAGCAGCAGCAATTCATTCCATCCGGAATTTCGCCAGCATCACATGTCGGTTACCCATGCTTCTATGTCTGTCCGGTCTTCTGCCCCTGCCATCTGGGCGAAATTGCGCCCAACTGCAGCCCTACAATTCGGCATCGATGACAGCAGCGATGGAGACGGCAAAACCGGCCATGTGATTCTGATGCCCAGACAAACCCGCGAGATGCCACACCACCCCAGCGGTATCTGCGAGCTCGTTCGTTCACTCGTTCTTCTTCTTCGCAAAGTCGCCATTTCCCCACGCCACTTCTAGTGCTAATAACAACAATACAAAGAAATATTGATTATGTTCTTCTTTCCCTGTGTGGCTACTCTCGCTCTCTTTTTTTCGTACTGTCCGCAGCGCTAGTCTGCTTTTCCCCCGCTGGGGCAGTTGCATTGGCGCATCGATGTTGTACTTCTGTCCACGTGCCTATTTCATTTAGGTTGTTTTCTGCCTGTGTGTTAGTCTTGGTGCTCATTCGTTGTGGTTCGTAACAGCCCTAACGTTGCCGTGGTCTTTGTGCAGGTCGCAGGCAGACCAACGGTTCTTTTTTTGTCGTCGTCGTTAGCGATGCTCCTTTCGCTTTGCTAGGGTCCTCTAGAGTTCTCAATCATGCTCTCATCCTGTCATGGCATCAGGCAGTGGCTGGTGGGGCCCTGGTGCTAGTCCTTCTTCTCTACCTGTAATGCCCCGTCTCCGGTGTATTTCCGTCGTTTTCGCCTTCTCTTTTTTCCTATTTTGTATCACGCTTGGGAGTAGGTTAGCTTTCTCCTTTTTAGAGTAGGTTTTCGCTGACTGCCCCTTATCCCTTCATTGGTAACCACTCTTATCCGCTATTCTGTTCTCTGCTGCCGGTCCCTGCTTTCGCCGCGCATCGTGGCCGTATCCTAGGTTGGCCTAGTTGAATTCACTGTAGTCTAACAACAGCGCGGTAGGTCTGTCGGTACCTCGGGCTATTTCTACGCTTTTGCCGTCACGTTTGCTAGTATAATGTGTTTCCCACTCCAACCACACAAATTTGCTCAAGCTAGCTCTGGTATAAGCTTATTTACAGCAGGCGGGTGAACTACCGCGGTTCGTGACGGTGACTCCGGAGGCGGTGGCCGCCGGCAACTGGTCCACATTCTATATATAGGTTTTTGTAAACGTCAGGGCATCTCCCTACAATCATGCTACATATGCAAAACGATTGGTCCTCATACCGATGCTCATGAACTTGCTCATAGCACATCAAGCCATGGTCATCTACGGCATCTACTAGATAGCACTATTCCTTGTCGCAATAACCAGATGGCCAAATTCGTTGGGACTTTCAGTACAAGATGATTTCCTTCTTTGCCACAATATCCAGGTGATCAAACCCATTAAACCTTTCAAGCTCAAGATGGCATTATTCCTTGTCACAACGACCAGACAACCAAACTCGTTGGAGCTTTCAAGTATCAGCCGGCGTTCTTCTTTACCATAGTGAACGGATGCCCAAACTCGCTAAAGCCTTCAAGACGTACAGCCTCGCGGTCGCTTGCATAACGGACCTCACTGCAGCACCCCTATACCGGCCGGAAATCTCTCACTGTTCCACCGCTAGAAGTAGCAGCGGTAGGCGCGATTACTTAAAACTGCTTCCTAAGTATATGCGGTCATTTAGCAAATCGACCCCATTAGTTACTTTCAAACATATGTCACATGTACGGCACATGGCTACACTGATTGGCGTATATGAAGGCAAGCGTCGAGTACCTTCAAGCTGTAGCCCCACAGAATACATGTGTAGTCGAGAAATAACCAGAAGAAGGAAGCTGCTTAAACGGACGAATAGTGTTTATCTAGTGCAAGCGCTGGCGCTGTTTTCTCTTTGCTAAGCAGACGCCTAGCATCAAGTCGGGTGGACGCAACACATATTCCTATAAAAAGTTTGCCTTTTACGGCAGCGTGCGGTAAGGACCGAGCGGTGTGGGCCCCTTTTTTGAGCCCCTTTTTGCCTCGTATTACTGCTGCTAGTGTAGTATCGGCGACCACACGTCTTATTAGATTAGGTGGTGTAGTCTCGTGCCTACATGGATATTGAAGCGTGCCTACATACATTACAGACTCGATGTTTATACTGGCCAAGAGCGCCTACATTGACCGGCTGGCTGAAGCCGGCCTAACAGGCAGCTGGATTAAGTTTGTATAGTGATAGTCACATAGGTTCGTAGTAGACAAGTATGAAGAGATTTCTATTATGTGCAATACAGTCGATGTCGAGACTGAGAAGCGCTGCTCGGACGGAGCCGAAAGGACGAATCTGACATTGTCCGTATAGTGGATTGGTGCTGGGCCCTTTTTTTTTTTTGTTAGCTACTATACATTCAATATTTGTTCTCTGCTTAGTTAACCACCAGTCAGCTGTTGTTGCTGACTGTGTTATACGTCGTTCTATTTAGAATTAATTATTTAAATTAATGCGGAGTGCAAATTTAATGATGGCTTCAATTTAAAAGGACTGAGTTTTTTTCAGTAGCTGACTCCTTTCAGTGGCAATGCTCCACAGGCTATATCCAAAGGCTTATTACCGTTCAAGCGGTAGAGACATATTTGAAGTTGTTACTGTAAACAATTGGCGGCCGCGCGCAGTCTTAGAGTTAGGGGCAATCAAACTCGTCAGGCCGAATACTCTTTTCGTCGATGAGACACGATAAGATAGCTTAAGGCCTAGCTGTCCACAGGTCAGAACTTGTCGGTAACAAAACAATCTGTCAATTTCGACAGAAAACTATCAGCGTTTGCTCGTAACCGTCATCGCCGCTTAGGTGTTTTTGGTTAGACGATTTGAAAAGCGCCACTGAAATCAGGCCTTTAGCGGGCCAGTAGTAGTTAGGAGTTTCAGTTTTATGCGGAACACAAGCGAATAGAACCGTAAAGAAAATAAATGCCACTGGAAATCAATGAGTCGTAAAAAAATTAGCTAACAGGTTAAGCTTAGCTAAGCCATACATGTGTGCGTCCAGAACATAACTTTGAGTTTTAAGTGCGGCAGCGGCGGCGGTGGCGGCAACAGTTCTTCGTGAATAGCATCTACCTAGCTAAATTTGGCTACCTCATTTTCCCTCTCTATTTTTACATGTAAGAGTTTCGCATGAGAGCTTTTCACCCTCAATGGTTAGTCAATGGTGAGTCCTCGCACTCACAAGCGTCGTGCTTCGACGGAAGCCCTCTGGACTCATCAGAATCTGCTCTGATGACTCCCTCTCCGTTCTTATCTCTGCCCTCCTCTGCTTACACAGACAGGCACACAGGTAGCCAGCTAGCAACTGCCTCTTCCTAACATATGGAGAAGTGGTCAATAAGACGATGGGGCCGACCGGCCGCAATCCCAAACATCCTGCCATCGCCTTCACTGCGTCGGACGCCAAAAGCTTTCAACTATGGCGATGTCCAGTAGTGGCCAGTAGCCGTTCGGCAGCGCAGAGGATTTTTGAGGGGGACAGACTTCGCATCAGCACTGCGACCTGGTTTAGTCCATTCTTTCTATACGTTCCTGATCCCCCGCGATCCCCGCCCAACTCCGCAATGCCCTCTATCTCGAATCGATAGTGGGGCGAAGGAGAAAGGCGCTTGTCGAAAATAATTTCAAATACATCAGCGCCATTTCTAACTCTCCTTCTCTCGCTCTTTAAGAAGAAGAGTAGCCGGCTAACGGTCCTATGCGAGGCTCTCTTCTCCTTGGGCGTTGCCTAGTACTTTGGGGGAGGGGATGCGACTGACCAGGGGACTGCCAGCGATGGCCGCAGCAGACGCCGCTGGCGCTCCTGTTTCAAAGCCTGTTACAGACCGGATTCGAAAGGTGGGTAGTCGGTACTGGATGCAACCGACAACTCGGCATGTTCTTCTCATTCTGGAACGGCTGAGGAACGCTTCGGATAGCAGCGCTGGGCCAGCAGCGGCTGCTTCGGGACAGACGGTCCAGGAGGCTCTGGTGAATTGTTACTTTATCTTTATGGCGCCGTGTGCGCGCGAAAGTCTCGAGAAGAAAGATGGAAGCGAGTGAGAGAATGGTGTGGATGGTTGTTAGAGACGAAGGCACCGCTCTCTTTCTCGGTTTCTGCCAACTAAAACGAACGAATGGTGACTAGCATTACCTTTGTTGCTGCTGGTACTAGTAGTCGACGACGACGACGACGACGACAATGAGGAGGAGGAAGTACAAGAAGAAGTGGCTGCTGTTGTTGTTGTGAGGGGCAAGTGAAAGTGCGCTTTATCGGTCGCTCTGCCGGATGGCTTCTCCCAGCGTGGTCATGATCCGCTTGCTGCGTTGCTTGCCTGCTTGCTTAGATGGAAGAATAGGGACTTGATAAAAGGAGGATGGTTCCCTCTTGGTTTTTTTTCTCTGCCTGTTTCGTAGCGTCTTCAGTATCTTGTTTCTCGTTCACCATACTCTTCGCTGTTGCTGCAAGCTTACGATGTTTTGCCTTTACTATTAGCCAATGAGGGGGCAAGATGGGATAGGAATGGTAAGGGGCTGGGGCTTCCTTAGTGTGTTCCCTCAATGACATGCGGCTGCAAAGAGGGTCCAGAGTAGCGAAAAAAAATCCGAGTGGGAACTAGCTGTTGTTAGATTGATCAGCCGTAGAATAGGAGAAAAGGATAGAGAAAGAGAGGTAGGTTAGGTTCAGTAGGTAAGAAAAAACCGAGCCAACAAAGAAGGACAGTAGGCCTCTAACCAGTTGGGCGTAAGGGGCAAACAGGACTTGGGGACGGTTAAGGTTGGGGGTGAATTTCAAAGAGCTATTGCTGATGCTGCTGTCGTTCTACTCAAGTTGCGTTGCTTGCCTGCTTGGGCCTACACCTCGGTTGAGATTTTGCCCAGCAAAAGGAGCGCAGAATAGAAAAATAAAACGAGGTGGTGATGTGATAAAGCCGTCGGCGTGTTACTGTACACCATCATTGGGCACTAGACACTGCATAGACTTTGACTTGGGGGTGTTTCCTGTAGCCAAGACAGGTTATGGAAGTCTCCAGCATGTTATGGCACGAAGCCTAAAGAAGATGGCGACAACGAACCAACGCATCGGTTGGCGACTGAGGTGAATTATAATCACGTCATCGTGATGAAGTCGTTGTCGTTGTCGTCGATCGAAACGTTGGAGCTGGGCCGTGCGACGACATCAAAGAAGACTCAGTCTACCTTTTTCTAAGGTTTGGGATACACTTTGGTAGAGGGATCTTATGCAGTACAGCAGAGCTATAGACAGGATGAGGTGCTACCTCATTGCCAGCATGCCTCCACCAATGCCTCTTCTTTTCGAATAGATTGCCTGTTTGGTACTAACTGAAGAGAGTTGCGAGGTTGATTTGCAAATATAACATATTGTGATTAGGAATGAAAGACCAAAGAAACTAAGAAAGATGGAAAAATCATGCTGTCGCAGGCTCGTCTGTGTCAAGCTTGAGCATCGACTCGTGGTCACAGCTGCATTTGGGAAAAAGCGGGGCCGTTTGTTCCAATGTTTCCTGCAACCAGACAAAGGCAAGCAAGGCTTCTTACCATTGGAAAGTATAGGGCGTGTTCACTGTGGGCCATACCGGCACTTCAGCTTTGGCTGGGGGCAAACGGCCCAGATCGGTGAGTATTATTGCTGTGTACGGCTGAACAACAGGACACGACGGCGAAAAAGGTAGAATTGCCTTCGAGGAACACGTAGGTTTACTGGCTTTAGGGCTGGTTGAAAATATGTATATGTTTGGTGCTTCTTAAGAACTGACCCGTCGTCGATTTTTTTAACGTGTGTCATTGAATCGAAGAAACTTTAAGTAAGCTGCATACGTCTTTCAGTTTTTTTTTGCAGACACCTTGTAAGTCTGGAAAAAAAAACAGCATTTCTATATGGATAAGAATATAATGTGACACGTATTTGTTTGGCATCATCTTTTGATTTCGTTGCTACGGAAAGTAATTATGACGTTCACACAACGTTGTTGACTTGTTTTAATTAGCGAGCCCAGAACCATAACAACTGGGTTCATATTTATTTGTATGATATAACATACGTGCAGATATCTCACTACTGACGATAAACAGACGATTTTTTTCCAACGAAACGAATCATGTGTTTCTTTATAGTCGGTTTCGAGCTTTAAGCATTTTACTAAATCTTCCGGGGTCTCCACTGGCCACTCCATGAAGATTTCTGGTGGCCTTTCTATCTTTTCACTTAGTAACGATTATTGTTAGTGGTTGTGATCATTGTCGATAGTGTCCATTGTATGTTTTTGCCTCTGGTGCATTTCACTACACTCGAATATCGATGTTGAAATCTAGCTCGACACAGAAAGAGGAGTGTCTAAGTAGGGGTGTGTTCAATATGGGATTTCTCCACAATGCGATCGCGCTCTATATAGCGTTTATACGGTCTCTAGTGGCTGAGGGTGGGGTGTAGGGTGGTATCCGTTTGTTGAGGGCAGGCTAGTTTGTAGTTTGACCGGCTGGTTTGGTTTTTGGAACGAAGGTTTCAATGGCAAAGCGAGGTTTTGCTGCGGGATGCAATCCCGCTAACAATAGGGGATTCGTTGGGGGTTGGGGAGGGTTTAAATTTTTGCCTGACCTGCCCCGGGCGATAAATTCTCATTTTAAAATCTGCCACCCAGATACGACTTGCGGACTTAACCCCCATGAGGCTCCGCCACGTGGAACACATTGTCGCCCAATGCCGCGGCCGCCTCCGCGTCCACAGCACTAACGATTGACCGGGAACAACGACCAAGAAGGCACCCACTACAGGGGTAAGGAGATGGTCTGGATGAAGGGGCGAGGGCATAAGAGCGATGGATATTGCTCCGGGAGCAATATCCCTGTGTCTCCCGGATGAACTGCCACCAATGCCCCCATCTTGTCGAAGCTAACTATTGGCTAGCTGTCTGACGGTCTAACAGTGCCACTGGTCCATTCGCGTTGGTAGTTATTCGTTTGGTTCATCGGCGAAATCAGCAGTTACAGAAACAGCGTCCTTCACTGTTTCTTTTTGGACTCTGCTGTTTTTCTACTTGGCAGCAGCGGCATGGATTGCGCCAGTTGGAATTGCGATAGACGAGCCCGGCTCGAGGCCTGCTGACGAATCGGGACTAGCTAGGTTGGCTTTAGAACGAAGTAGCATTGAAAACCCCACCACAACGCAGGGAGATAACGCTAGGCTGTCAGGGGGGAGGAGAGGAGGTTTCTCACTGGTTTACAACCCCCGCTGGACTGTTGCTGAGACTAGTAAAGGCAGACTGAACAACAGCTGAGCAATGATGATGATGAGGAGGAGGATGATGATGGCGTTCACGATGATATGGCTAGGATTTAAAATAGGCCAACTTAACCAACAAAAATATAGTAAGTATAATATATAAAGAATGATCGGGTCAGCCATACAAGTTTGTAGGTATCTAATATAAGGCGGAGTGTCGAATGGGTCGAGAAAATTAACAGGACAACAGCAGTGGATGGCTTTATTCGTCGATTCGGCGTTTTTTTGCATCCTTTACTGCTACCAGATATGCCCTGTTTTGAGATTTGTACAACTTTTTGAGAGAAAACGTCCAGAATCGTACTGTTATGACGTTTAAAGGTTGAACTACGGTAGTGTCTCGGATTTCTCGCCCGGTATCGCTGTTAGGCATCGCTTCAAGAGCCTCCTAGCATAGATGAATACGCGTTTCGCCCATGAGATACAGCTGCAACCGTTAATCCAGTAACCGTTATGAAGAAGTCTCTAAAGGAGAAATATTTATGGGATCTAAGGCACGTTAGTGAAAAGAAATTGGTACCAATCGCCATAGAGGACTATCTTGCCTTCGTCAGATCTACCGTGGACGTTGTCGGCTTTCCGGTTCTCAAATAGTCTTTCCGGTCTTCAAATAGTCTAGCTCGAAAGTTTAACGACGTCTAGATGGCGAAATAGTATCTAGAGCACACGTCCACAAGGAAGATGAATAAACGCCTTTTTCTGCTTTTTGCCAATGCTTTTCAGTGGTCTTGCGTATATTCGACGGCATGCCTATGTTTATCTTACTTTTTTAGGACCTGTGGCGTCGGAGTGTGCTTTCGCACATGTTGCATCTCTAACATCTCTCGGCCTCGGTGTCGCTCACCCCGGTCGACAATTTTGCATCAGGCCGAAAGTCAGTGCCTATCGCTCGTATTGACCAGCGCACGCGGAAGTGGCCTTCACGAAACGAGGGAGGTGCTGCTATCGACCACACGATAATATTCCTTTATAGCCTTGTCGTGCTGTGGCGCTCGATCGTGGGCGGACTGCCCATTCTGTTTGAATCATCCCTACATAGGGTGCTTAAGCCACTGCGGCCGCAGCTGCACGGTGTTAATCTATGCACGTTGACCGCACGCTGTTGGCTCTGATGTGCTGCAAATTGCTAACCAGATGACCTCAATTTTCATGTTGTGTATGTTCTTCCAGGTGTTGCACCTTTTCAATAGCATACATCGGTACTGTATATTAGACATGGCGGTTCACAAATGCCTGCATCAAAGTTTATACATATATATATCGAAGTATTAGCAAAGGCTATATATATATATATATATATATCTATGAAGTTTGGATTAGTTTCAATGAGACGTATCTGTGCTCGGTAAGCATAACTACAAATGCATTTCTCCGTACTCATGACGCCCTTAAACCAGCGGCTGTATTTGTATTATTGTCCATTTGAAAGTAAACAATTTAAATGGAAGTTATATTATTGCCTATAAATAGTTCTTACGTCTGTAAACACGCTAAGTGTTTTATATGTAACATTTCCTTGCTATTTTGATTCAACAGGCTAAATAAAGAGGCCAAAGCTTTTTCTTCTATTTAGAACTTAACCTTGAATCTATTCGTTCCTTTTTTGAGCATCTGCTTGTTGTGGTTGTCATCCTTAGTGGTTTTGGGTAATTGCCTTCTGGATTTAGCGAAGGGGCCGATACGGAGCTCTGAGCGGAACCTCAAAGCAGACGTTCTATCCAACCAACGTTTCGCGCAGTCCTGCTTGCCTGGCCAATATTAGAAGAGATAATAGTGATATGAAGGCAGTCCGTGTACGTTTAGTTATCGCTGCTTTCGCCGAGATCTTCCGCTGCACCAACCACTAGCCCGTCCTCCATTAACCCCCATCTCTGCTGCGACTTCCGGACAAGTTCGCGAATGTTCGTCTAAACCATACGGTCGCTAGACGACGAAGGAGACAAGCGAGATAGACGAAGAGTCAAAGGGCGAACGAAAATGAAAGAGAGAAGAACAATCGAGAGAGCTGGGCAAACGGAAACTAACCCACATATACTACTAACCTCCATCGCGCACGGCACATGCAGCCCCTAAACCGGGGTGGGAACACTCCCAACCATTGGAGGGGTGCCATAAGGGTAATATTAGAGGCTGTGGCCAAGCCAACAGTTTAGTTTGACCACGACCAATGTTTTGCTGCGCTATTCCTCCGGCGGTAACAGTAGCGGTGCCTGTTGAATGGCGCCACTGCTGCAACACAACCTTATATGCTGGGTGCACTCCTGTCAGCGCTGCCCCCCGGGGATGCGCGGGAGAGTTCAAAGTGGGGCCGCACCTGCAACTCAACGATCAATGGTCGACTGTCTACTACGGGCCACTCCTCTACGTTGAACAGCCCACGGAGGCTGCCAGATCGACGGTGTTCATATCTATATTCGCTATTTAATCTCTTGCGCTTTGTCCCTGTATACGTTCTCTTTTTCCATATGTTTTTCTTTCTATTGACTGTGGTGGTACTGGTTATCGGCAAATGTTCGTCCCACTTTGGCGTTCTGTAGCTCTTTCCGTTCTCTTTCGTGTCTATTTTTCCGGTCTGAGTCAGTTGTGCGTACGATCCCGCACTTCCATACGGGGGTCTGTGCTTCCTCTACTCCGGTGGGCATCCAGTTCTATAGTCTTTGTTGTCGACCGCTTCTGCTTCACTGGTGCTGGTACGACAGTGGCATAATGAGACGATGGACTTAACTTGCTTTGCCTCGTGTCGCTTCGGCGTACCCTATATACAGCTAGCGATATTCTGCTTTTCAATTTGCCCTTCCCGTTGATTCACGTACTTATCATATGGTGAGGACACGGTTACGAACTTCTACGCGTCCTGTCGCTGAATTCATCTGTTGTGTCCTCGTGTCGATTAGTATAGGCGAAAGTCTCTGGGACACGGACGTACAGCGAGCAAAAATCGTAGAAGCGTATAAGATGCTTGATTGCGGCACACGCTGAATGCTCATGATAACATTGAGTCTGACTAGAGACCTGCGACGACGAAGCCGTTAGTTTAATTTCTCTTAAGAGTAAAAAAGTACGAAGATACAACTCTACTTTTTCTATTGATAATCGACGGTCTGTCGGCGGATCCGAATCAGCGACGTGTCAAACCTAGTACTCATATTTAGCCCATTAACTTAGCATCAAACGCAACATAAGATGACCACTTTTCAGACGGTTCCTATGTCATGATCGCACGAACATATACACTTGTATGCTTAATGCTTAAGAAGCCTACGCATTGCGTCCAGCTCGAATCCACAGAGCAAACGGTACGGGAGGCTAGGGAGCAGAGCTGAGCGGAATAGTCCCCTTTCCTTTGTGACCCGCAGCTTCTGTATACGTTCTTCAGCTGTTAAAAGCTCAGAACTAGAGCCATCGACACCGTCTATGGCGGTCAGAGAGACAAATTTTTTCGTAGCGCGGACACACTACGGTTCGCGTAATAACACCACATCTTTTGACCACGACGGCGACGATGCTGGTCTTGATTGTGATAGTGGTGGCGATGTTGATTATTATTATGCTGGGGAAGTGATAGCTGTAGCAATCGAGATAATAGCTATGCCTCGCGATACGCGAGGGGGCGAAAAAGAATCCTGCAAAAAGCCCGGCAAAGTAGTAATAGCAGACAGGAATCCGTCGCCAGCAAAAGAGTGATGGCAGGAATTTGTTCTCGCTTGGTAGAGTACCTTTCAATGGTGTAGGCGCAGGTGTCGCGGTGGTAAAAGAGGGCATACGAGCGCCGGGAAGATCGTATGTGTAACTTAGTGATTTTGGTGCTTTGTACCTGTTCGTAGGACTCTGCCCCCGGCAACAGGTTCCCTAGTGGTTGATTCAATGCACGCTGTTCATAGCAGAATACTGAGCAGTGATGAATGGTCGATCTCAGGGTGAAAGAGGCTTAAACTGGTTTTTTTTGGAGGATAAAGGAGATTAGTACTCTGCGTAAAAGCTTTATCCATTATTGTTATTATTGTGGGTTCATTGTAATTGGGTGGCGTTTTTCGGTATAATTATATGAATAATCTTTGATTAAGATGGATTTCTAAAAAAATCTATATTCCGATTTAAAAATCCATGACTCTTATCGTACTTTCTAGTATTACCTAATAGATTTTTATGGCATTCCAGTAGAACTTTTTTTTTTTTTCTACTATCTACGGAAAACTCCCAAAAAGAAGTATTTCACGCAACAGTCAGTGTAGCTGCTCAAGCTGATAAGCGCGTTCGTGTTTCTTCGCACAGTTGAATATATTTATTAATATTGAATCTATAACACGTAATACATTCAAACGTTCGTAGTGGCCTGTGGCGTAATTTTTATAACAATAAATTTACAGATTAGCAACAACGACATTACATCTCCTCAGCCCTCGATTTTGAACTCTGCTGTTGTTTCAGATTTCCAAAATAAACGCAGCTTGTACAATGAGCCTTAAATCTATCTGTTTTGAGCAAGACATTTGTCAACCGAAACACTACCTTCGAGCCGACTTCTTAAAATGTTCCCGCAGCCAAACGAGCTAAAGAGGATCGATTTTAAATTACCCTCCCATTGCCGCCATGTCGTTGTTGGTACTACTCAACGTTTTTATGTACTAAACTGAATCGTATACTGATGCCGAATGAAGCTGCAGGGGAGTATCAACAAACTGGGATAAGGGACTGTTTTATTGAACAATGACACTGACCGGGTGACCGAGAGTCGGCATTCTCAAGTCAAGTGCGCAAACTGAGTATGAAACGAAGACAGTTCGAGACTTCAAACTGACACTTCCTCGACGATATCAATTCTCCTGGACGCTCCGCTCCCATTACTTCGGTCAGAGGGACTACCTCAACCGAGAAGTCTTCCCGCTTCATCTATCGATGTGTATCGTCAACGGCCTACGTATACTGTATGTATATCTTACATAGGTATATTTTACTGTCTGGCCTTTTATATCAAACTTCACTTGATTTGGAAAGGGCGCCTTAGATCTTATCTGCCCAGTCAGGAGTTTGGCTTATTGTCCATTATCGAAACTAACAATTTTTCAAGCACACTCCCAGTTGAAACTCAATGTACACACATCCTCACATTCAACAAAGCCTGGCCTAACCTTTAGGGCTAAACTAACCGCCTGCGTTTCATCAGGTCCACCTAAATGGCAATTCTTAATACTAGCGAAAAGGCACCGGTAACGAATCGCTGATCGTTTCTTGGACAGTTCTCATGGATACTTCGTTGCCCTCACCTCCTACGAATGGGTAGGCTTAGCTGGGATTTTTCTAATTTTTTTATGTCGTCGTTCTGGTCTTCATTATTGTATTGCATTGATATTTTTGGGTTTAATTTTTTCCAGCCCAAACTGGCTAAAACCATAGAGACGAAAGCTAATATCCAGCCATTTGAGTGACGAACAATATCTAGATAAAACGTCCTATTATGAAATTGAAGATTCCAGCGTTAACTGCCACGGAACAGCAGCGTTGAATATCTGAAGCATTGAATGGAGACTTCACTTATTCTAGTTGAGAGCATTTTGAACTATGGCTAGGAAATGATATAGACTGAGTGTTACAATCCTTTGCTGAGTGTACGTAGTTAACAACGCCTTTATTGTTGCCCTGCTATGCTTGCACCGGATAATGGACGTCGTAGTTCAGATTCAGTGACACAAGAAATACATGACTTCATCAGTTTAACTCGTCGATTCATTGATATATATACTTCTTATATCTGACTTCTTCTAAAACTACCATCGGTTTCCGTCGCGGCCCCCACTCTGAGTTAAATGAAATCTCGCCTCACTAACTATCAATAGATACTACCTGTTTATTTATGCTGTAATTTTGTTCTACCAAAGTAAAGTACCTCCTCCAAAATAAAAAAAGAGCAAGAACAAGGAAAAGCGGCCGTTTTATGAATTCGTTAAACCATACCATCTTGACCAATACGTGTAAGAGAAGCCGACAGTGGGATCGCAGTAATCGTTGTAACAGCAGCATCGGAAGCTCGCAATTGATATCCTCAACTCTGACGAGATAGTTGGATAAACCACCTCCAACGTATCTTTTTCCCTGGTCTCTACGTTGACCGAAGAAGATACGGGAACTATGGCCCCTTCTCTGATGCGGGGTGATTATCATTCTTTTTCTTGTATCGTGCTGTACGAACGTCCGCGTACGAAAGCGCACAGCCCTATTCGATCTGAGAGAGAGAGAGAGGGGGGGGGGAGGAAAAATCCATGTGCGAGTATGTCTAACCCTCTTTTGGTAATGTGTCCGTGCGCGTGCACAGCCCCCACTAGTTTCTTTTCTCGTTTGCTACTGTTAGTCGCGCAGCTGCAGCCGCTCTCTACAGGATTTTTTCATCTCTTTGCCACGCGTCCCACTTCAGCCGCTTCGCCAGCGGCGCCACCACCGCCACCATCATTGCCATTGCTGCTGTCGCATTGGACGACGGGCGCTCATTCATTAATAATGTTTCAATTACTGCTCCCGAGCGCAGCCCCACCTTGGCAGCGCCCCCTGGTCTATTGCCATCCCACCTCTGTCCCACTTGGGGCATGGCGCTCCACTTCGTTCCTCTTCCTCGAGGCAGAACGCTCTCCTCTCACTAGCCGTCTCTATCGCTTTTACTTTCTTCATCTCTTTTTGCACGTTGGACTCAACAACGACGTGCGCGCCCTCTTTCCGCCCACTCATATAACGAATAAAGGAGGAGAAAGAGATGGATAAGGAGCAGAAGGAGAAGCGGTAGCAGGACGTTTGTTCTCCGCAGTTACGTTCGTCTGCTACTACTGCTGGTGACGTCGGTTCGTGGTGCGTGTGCTTTTGCCTATCTTTTCGTGTCAGTCTGCTGTCCTATCCCCTCTCTCTCCCTCTCTTTACTTTTCTTCTTCTCTGCCAGTTTAGTCGCGCATTCGTTCGTTTTTTTTCTATTTCGTCTGCTATTTCGTACTCGCAGAGCAGCAGTAACAGCGCAAGTAGCTTCGGCAGCCGTCCGTGCTCCTGCGTGCTCCGGGCTGCTTCTCAGGGTTCGCCGACTGCCAACCCAAGGAGTAAGTAATTCTCGGAGGTCTGACTGGCCTCCCTTAATGCGAGTGCTGCTTTTCTTCCTGCTCCGATGCTGCCCCGTCCTCTTTCTGCAAATCTCTCGTGTTGCTCCAAGCTTGCCGTTTGCCACTGGTCACCGTCGCCATCGTGGTCGTCGTAGAAAACCGGCGTGTATGAGTAGACTCGAGTCACT
Source organism: Varroa destructor (assembly GCF_002443255.2). Taxonomy (NCBI): domain Eukaryota; kingdom Metazoa; phylum Arthropoda; class Arachnida; order Mesostigmata; family Varroidae; genus Varroa; species Varroa destructor. Next base: position 43,135,226 of record NW_019211455.1, on the reverse strand, counting down.
CGCGGAGCAGCCAAGCTCGTTTCTGCTCAACATCTTTTTGCTCTCTTCACTCTCTCAAGGCCTAGATCCGGACGCTTTGATCAGTATTAGTACTGCTATGATCCCGTTACCATTGGTGATTGTGACAGTGGCGCTTCCGCCACTGCTAGACCTACACGGTTTCTACTAGTGGGAGGGGGTAGACTGGGAGAAAACTGGTTTGTCTCTTCTGACGTTTCTGATCCTAACGTGCCCCGGATTCCTTTTTGCCCCCAACCGGGTTTGTCTGCCCTTACGTCTCATCGGCAACAGTGAATGCCAGGCTTTAAGGAACGGTGTGGGTAGGGAGTTGGTGGCGGAAAAACACGCTTATTCACTTGAGTCGTCGTAAGAGCCGGGCGCTACTTTTCCTTTCTTTGAGATTACGATCTGAGAACGACGCAGGCCTGATCGTCCTGGTCCTCTTGACCCCGGAACAGGGGGTCGAGAGAGGTTGTCTTCGTCGCCTGTCTCCAGACTCTGTAGCGCAAAGCCTTGATGCGATCTACCGCCTTCGAGACAGCTCTACCAACAGTGACCCCTCAACGATCTCCTCTTAATTTTCTTTCTCTTCATTTATCTGCTCCTGTGTTATTCTACTTGCGTAAAGCAAGATTTAGGTTTTGCCATAGTACGGTATCAGTCGGTCATAGTTCTTAGCGAGTCGCGACCTCTGTTCTTAGCGAAATAGGGATAGCTAGGCAGGCCAACGGCAAGTCAATCGGTCGGTCGCCTGGTAGAGACAGCAGGTTTATTTTTTTCTACCTACCTTTAGGAAGTAGCCCTTTAGGAAGTAGTTACAGCCCACGGGTCTCTCTGTCTTTTTGCCGAAGACTCTTTAAGGCTGCCACCGATTCACCTATTTATCGAAACGGCCTGCTTAGCTGTGCAGTGGAATATTGTATGGGTCACCCCATGAACGGGAAGCCACTGGGCCTATGTCGTGATCCCTTTTCTTCCGCTTTTTCACCGTTTAGATACCTCCAACTTGAAGCGGGATAGATGCCCAAGACAGCTTCGGGTAGATTGAAGTGATGGAAGAAAGGCCAAGTACGAGCGATGGATAGGTCAATTATTGAACTTCGATTAGTTGACAAGGAAGTTGATTAGATAGTTGACGAGCACAAATGTCGACAGCACTACTGGCGGCAACAGTAGCTGGGGACTAAGAAACAAAAAAAAAATCGAAGATTTCTACCTCAAGCGCTGGAACTCAAAGCGTTAATAAGAAAGATAAGGCAACAGAACTGAATGGAGGGATGGAAATAAGACAAAGCAACAGTGTATGGAAGTAGAGTATACGTAATTTAAAAGTTCGCTTAATGAGATGTTTTAAGGCTAACTGGCAGATGGGCGAACAAAAAAAAAAATTAGAAATCGGTGTGGATAAGAGGGTAACAATTAGCCGATACGAACCAAAGGTTACATAAACGGAGGCCGGAAAATCATACTGGAAGTATTGGAAAATTTATTATATATTTATATTTATTATGAGCTAAGTATAACTTGAGTTAAATTGATTGTCGGCAATGTTTAAATAGGAATGAAGTAAGCGAAAACTTTCCGGATTGGATTCTTCTTGGATGTTTTTAGGCATAAACGACTTTTCGCTTATCTTATTATGCCAATTTACCCTGCAAGCAAGGATATTTGAAGTTGACCAAAGTCTGCTCAGTTATCATAGCAGTGCCGTCAATGATAGTCGCGCTATTTTGAAGGCATTTAGAGGCAAACACACTCACTGGAACTCGTTCATACGACGCAGTCCTTTGAAATGTTAATGCGATGCCCATAACGTCAAAACAAGCCTACATTAGACTGAAGGGCAATGCGGCGCATTTGTTGGCGGGGGTGGTGGGGATATTTGGTTGGTACCCACGGACAAGAGGCTTCGGGGTTTCTGTCTATCTTTATATGTCCGTAACAAAGCCAAGGACGGATTGCCAGTCGGTTAAACTAGCCGTAACCATTCTATAATAACTTGGTCGAATGATCAGCTTCACCCTCCGCTTCCTTTCCGCTGTCGGTTGTGGTATCTGCCTGATCAGAAGAAAACTTCTCTCTAGTCCTATTTAACTTAGGGGTATTTCTGGCGTTCCGCCGGGCACTGCCGATTCGGACCCGCCTTGAGACCGCCTACTACTGCCACTAAGCGTTTGCCCCTGGGCTGCGCTTCATTTTTCTCGACCTGCTCTCCCCCTATTTTTACTTTGCCTCACTGTCGTTTTGTTGGTTGTATTTTTTTTTTGGTTTTTTTGGCTTTCCATTTTTTTTTTTTGCCTTATATATAGACTCCACATGTAGCCATGTCTGATCTGGCCCGCTCTTTTCGTTGCGTCCTGTTGTCCTTATTACAGCAACAACACGTAGCAACAGTAACAGACAACTCCGTCGATTCTCGGTTTTCGAGAGGGAGCAAAACTATGAACAAGGAGGAACCGACGAAGACTAGGGCATTTCAATAGCCTTCCAACAAGCGTTCCTTAATCTTGCGTTTCTGTTTGTCTCTGGCTCCCAAGACACACTCGTCTTGTTCGGTCTCTGTTTCGACATAGAGGTGCAACGTCTACTCAGTGCTCGGTATCCGCCTGTCTGATGTCTATCCTTTAAAAACGGGGAAAAACAGAGCTTCCTCTATCATCTTTATTTTCCTTTTTCGGTGGGACTTGTCTGTCCGGTAGAAAGACAATAGAGGCAAATATGACGAGAGTGTCGTTGGTAGCAGTTGTAGTAAAAGAAGGTTGGCAGAACGCCCTGCCTACTGCAATACTCCTTGTGGTTGTAACGCTATGTGATTTTCAGCTGCTGCTATCTTACGCTATGTAGACTGTTGCTGCTGTTACTGCCGTCGTTGTTATGGATAAACTACTGGTGTTCCACAAAATCCACTACTCCCTCTACCGAGGGGTGTCTCTCTCCTAGTTGCCGGAGATCCCCATTTCTATTCGGCGTTTGCTGCCGTCTTGTCCCCTGCTGACGTCTATTGAGCTCTGTCTTTTGCTTCTCCTTCTTTATGCTTAAATGAGGCAGAAAATTTAGCAAAAGGTCCGGCTTCCCGCTGCTTCTGTAGCTCACTCCGGTTTGAGCTTGAGTTTAGTGACTTGAGAGGCCAGGTCGGAACCATCTTCGTTTGACAGCAGCAGCGCCGTTGTCGCCTCAATATTCCTCTCTCTCCCCATCCATCCCTCCCTCCCCCGTTTCTCCCTCTGGTTCTTTCTTTCTTTCTTTCTTTCTTTCTCAATGATTCATTCGTCGCGTTACGGGCCTATTTTTCTGTCTCCAGTTTTCCGGGTGGTGGTAGGCTTCTTTTCTTCGGACTCTGTGGTGGTAACGGAAGCACTGGTCTTGCTTGCGAGTGGTTAGTGGCTCTATGCGTTGCCGACTGCTGACCGGTACGTATTAGTGGTTTTGGACTTCAAAAGCAAGTAAGACATGATCACGGATCGTTCGCCAACGCGGTCCGCCAGTTTCCCTACATACTCACATTGTGGGGTGCCCCGGGGCTTGTTCAATGTACCTGCTTTCGCCACGTTCAGCCTACGTTCAGACCCTACGTCTAGCCTGAGCACTTCGCAGAGAGGCGAAGCCAGTGGTCAAGAAAACTGGCACATTACACAGGCTTCGGCAGCGGGCCGTTCCGGCCCACTGGTCCTTTTCTCGATTCCCCTAACGGTCAATGACATGAAGTTGAAAAAGGATGGTTGAATAAACTAATTCTTTTTTTCTGAGGACAAAACACGAGTTGTTGCGCTAAGACAGACCTTATACCCTGTCGGATTTCGACCACTGACCATTGTTCGAGTTCGCTCATCCGCTGTGCGTGAATAGATTGTGGGGTCACATAAACTGACTTGTCAGACTTTCTCGGTTGACTGCGCCTTAAAGGAACGAGGCTTAAAGATTAAAGAGGCCTTTAAAAAACTAGGACTCGCTCGTACACACTGTCGATTTCGCCAAGTGCTAGACGTCGTCACGTCAACAGTGGAATACGCAAACCACCAAGAAAAATCGCAGCGAACCCGTTATAATCAAAACCGTTGTCGATTTGTCTGAAATAAATTTCATTCCAATCCATTCCCGATGACAACGATAATAAAAAATAAAGGAGGTGGACACAATTGACTACCGTAATATTCGCGATAGAAACGGAGTTAAGTAGATCTAAAGATACATGAAACGGTATATAGAAGGTCGTGCCAACATATCTCAGTTACTCAGAATGGCTAAACTTCCATTAAACTGTGCACAAAACCAACTTACGTACTCGCATCTTAACTTACTTAAATCTACTATAAAAACTTATCTTATCATCGATCTTTTAATGAAAACAGTGAGCTTTATTTCCAAATGTTCACAGTAATTATTGTCCTCCGTTGATAAGAACTTTGAAAACGAATGGATTGGGCGAAAGAGTCCTATAAAATTGTTTTTCAGACCCGACGTGAGCATATCTTGACGATAAAGGTTTAGGCCAGAAAACAAACGACACTTGTTTATTTCAAAGCCGCAATCGAACAAGGATGCTCCATAATAACAAACTGAACGTTTGTCTGTCAACTTAAAAAAAGAAACACTGTTAACTAACAGCCTACCGTTGTCAAGAGCGTATTGATCAGAATAGTAATAGTCTTGTATAGTAGTATAATAATCTTGTATAATAGTAATAGTTTTCTATTTTATGTGGATTATTTTGAAACTTTAATATGCTCAAGATACATATACGCTTTTGGGAATGCCTCAGGTACATATACAAGATGAGGCGAACAAGGTAATAATTTTAATCTCACATCTAAAGTAAAATTTAGTAAAAAAAAAAATAAGGATAAAAAAAAAAGTAAAACACTCCCTTGAATTGTTAAGTGAATTTTTTTTAAGCTTTCTAGAGGCCTTTCTCCCTCCCTTATGAAAGTGCATATCAGTGAAGACTAAATTTGCACCTCTACCTTTCACCTTCATCATCTTCCAGAAATCACCATGTTACTTTCCCTGAAAACTAAATACAAATGGCTCATAAAGCAAACTCTATTGAGTCACCTCATCTTTAATAGGTTCCTACAAATACCACTAAGACCTGTCCGTAAATCTGGCTGTCTGTCTTCTTGCAGTGGCAGCAATAATCTTTCTCCTGTCAATTTCTCCGCCCAACCCCTTCCTCCATGGTCGTATTTTGCAGTGCCCAGTCTCGTATCACAATTACTAGTGCATTTGCTCGTTTGTCGGCAAGAAATGCACATAACCACGCACGTGTACATACAGAGGCCCTCAGCAACTATCGTTGGATGTCCCCATGACTACACCATAGGCAATCAGTAACGGATGCAATGCAGCATTGTCCCATATTCTGTTCTTTTTCGAACCATCTTCATCCTTGTTCTCGTAATCGTCGTCGATGCCCCTCTAACCGCGATCATTCTGCCACTCCAGCAGTTAGTAGCCCCTCTTGTCGATTGGTGGCCTCCGTCACTGCGTCGCCGTTGGCGTCACCAGACCTAGCCTACGTCACCAGCGGTGGCACATCCTGTGGCGGCAACCGCGGTTTGTTGTCGCTGCAGTCGTTGCGATTGGTCAGCTCGATGCCACGAAAGCAAATGCCGAAGGGCAGAGAAACCGCCAATGGGCAATAGAGGTCGTGCGTGGTAATGAACAATGGGAATTCAGAGGCAAAAAACGAGATGGGGCACGGCCAACGATGACGAAGGTGAAGGAAGGCTCAAACATGTAGCCATACTCCTCGACATAGCCTTAGTGAATGTAGCCTTTCATTATTCATGAACGTTAACACATTTTATCTCTCCGTCTTGCCAGTCAACTATCATCTGGTTCTCGACGAGGGTGTAAAATTCGCTCGGTCTGCGACGCGCCACGTAAAACAAGAGAGAGAGAGAGAGAGAGAGAGAGAGAGAGAGAGAGAGAGAGGAGGCTAGAGTAGAAAAAAAGAGAGGCAGAACCTTTTCCTCGAGGCCCCATTTCAGTACTGCTTTAGCCACTTTCTCTACGTCCAGATCGTACGCTTGCACTTCCCGTTCCAATCTGATACTCCATACTGCTGCTTTCCAATCGTAATTTACTTGTCCGTCGGCAATGTGTCCCTCAATGCTATTTGAGGGCAGGCGGAAGCATCAAGACCTTTTTCTTACGTCTCTCCAACTGTTGTTGTAGTACATCCAAATCTCCCCCCCCAGAGCCCCTGCTTTTGTGACTGATAATGCCACTGCAGAAAATGTTCTATCTATGTGCCCGTGTATCTCGCCAACTATCTATCCCTCATTCTTGCCGTCACAAGCATTGCGACGTCGCAACCGCCGCGGCCTATCCGCTAGTAGCCATCCACACCATCCCATGCAGTCAACTCCGTTTGCGTACCGCATTGATTGCTACAGACTAAGGTGTACACGCCCACTCCATTTCCCTGCAGCCGTGGCAGAGTCCTTCCTCAATCACACCCCCTGAACACTCCATCTCCGTAGCCATTTTACCCCTTACGTCTGCTCGTCCACAATATGCCCAATCTACCTATTGACCCGTTCTATCTTAGTCAGCCACAGTTCCGCTGTCCCTCTGCAGTATTTTTTTATTTCTTCAATTTCTTTGTCATGATCTCACCTATTCGATCCGGTACGAATTGCTAACGAGGCGCTAGCCGGAGGACAAACGGTCCGTCATCGTACGGCCCCTGTCTGCGAGGGGCAAACAATCGATGACTTATAGTTGGTTCTTCGTCCTGTTCTCTAGCGAAGTCGAGTCTTTTAGTCCTGCGCTGTGCAATCCGGACTCCGCTCTAATCGTAGCGGTAGTAAAGGCAACGCAGAAGTTAATAAGAGCATAGAAAGACTGTGACGAATTTGTTAACGTCTCGATCGGCGGCGTGTCCAATTTGCGTGGTTAGGACAAAACACAGAAGAGGCCTGCAGAGAAGCTCGAAATTTAGTTGGCTACCAAACTGAGGACGATTTGTGGTGCTAGTGGTGGCGGTACGCCTCAGAACTTATGTAGGGTAGGGGCAGCGCGTTGTGCATATACATACCTCCTATACAAATTTCCGCTTAGCATCTCTTACGCTGTATGTCGATGCTTCTCAGAGTTCTTACTGTTGTCATCGGACGCTGGCAAACGACGGACTATCGGCAGATATGAAAGCCGCAAAGGAGTCGGTTGCGAGCTTAGCAGCCATCTTGAAATGCTGAAGTGAACTGAAAACTTTGAATGTCTGTCTCTATGAGCAAAGTCCGAAAGGCAAAATAGAAAGCTAAAAGGGAAAGGTATCAAACGTCGAAGGGGGGCAATACCATATTGAGATTTTACGTCTTCTTTTTCTGCCTTTCCGTCTGTATCTCAGCATAATTTTTGGGTGGATGCATGGGGATGCGATGGTTTTCGTGGCTAAAAAATGAAAACAGGATGGGCGCATAGGGGCGAAACGCCTTCAGATCATTTCCTTGAGGAAACTGAGAACCGTTTCGCAGAAGAGAGAAAAGACAAAGCGTCTATTTGAAAGAATACGAACAAACGAATCATGAAACACACGGTGCATATAGGAAGCTTCATGTAACATCATCCCGTACGTATATCGTGTAGAAGAAGCGGTTGTAGATTAATTTGCTCATGGTATTTGCTTGATAACTTGCGCAACATGAGCTGTTCGTGCTAAAATGTTTAAAAAAAAAAAAATTTACAACAATGTATGCTCTGTTATATAGTTGTTTATATATAGCACCCGATTTAGATGCAAGTGGCGTGATTCGTTGTTCCAGTCAGTCATTGACTGAAGTCCAATAAACGATTGGACGACACTTTTGGACGATACGAGGTCCAAGATCAGAAGTGGCTATATTGTAAATTCAATAATGGACTGATATCACAAGCCGTAAAACATTTGTAGATAAAAACAGAAATCAACTGAAGTTCGGCTGCGTTTATGAGTCTCATAAAGTTACCTAAATAAATGACAAACACTTCATATTATGATCCGTATTCGATATAAGTTAAACTGTGCTGCTATAGCTTTTAGGCTGTCTGCTAAAGGCGCCTGTCCGGTTAAACTCGTCACGGTTAGAAGAGGCACCACTGTGAGTTAGCCAAAAAGCTTCTCAATCATTCATCGTTTGATTGAGTTGTTTTCTTGTGGTGACATGTACAGGTCCTAAAGTAGCCCAGTCATTAGTGCTATGTTCGCCTAGGCCTATACGCGTTTAAGGCATAGGCGCGCATGCGAAGGTTATGCGCACGGCTTAACTTGTCCTGTCGTATTTTTATGTTGTCCACACAAAGAATTACATGCTGCAATAAAAATTCTATACGGCTGGGAGTTTTCGAAGCAATTTTTAGCTGTTGTTCCACGCTGTTCTTGTTATAATGAAATTGTCCAATGTGGTTCAATGTTCATTTGAGTGAGGTCTGCTTTGGGTGGGAGGCCAAGTATCCATTTAAAATAATTGTGATCTGTAAGCTTGCCAGTAATAGAGGGAAAATCATAGCGGTCGCCGTCGTCGTCGTCGTTGTTGTGGGGATTCCTGCCGTTGGAACTAGCGTTCTTCGGTGTTCCAACACAAATGATGTTCTCTATTTGAGAGGACGCACATCTTATCAATGAAGAAACACATCTCTTTATCAATCCAGGTTCACTACTAATGAGATTTCTCAATTCCCGATAAAAATTAATAAAACAAACTAAAAATAGAAATATCATTATATAATATCTAATGTAGCCATATACATCGATCGTTGCTTCTTTTTAGCGATAATTTTGTTTTTAACGCTTAAAAATGCTCGGTATAACGAGAAGTCCACACAGGGCAAATCACCTTTCGAGATTTATCAAGGCTCCTCGACCATAATTCATTAAGAGGTTCGCCTTCGGCATGTGCGACTGACTGCTAAATTTTACATATTGAATACCACCACAATGCTTAGAAAACAAAAAGGCTAAGCTGTCATTCGCCAATGACCTGCACGTTATTTAAGCACGCAAAGAATAGCACTATTTTTTTATAAATGGCCTATTTTTATAAATGGTATATTACGCCTTAACCTCAACAGTACTTTCTAACTCCAATTCTAGATTAACCTAATGAATGACTGTTAATGATGAGAACCCTTAGAACAATCAGTTTTAAATCAGGTTAAAGAGGAAAAGTTTTCAAGCAAATGCTAGCCTTCGTCATGGCGTCAAAGATTTAAGAAATTGCCCCCAATTAAAACATCTTTAGAGGATCCAGTTTCGGCTTCGTTTAACGGTAGGGCGATATTCAAACGTGGAGAGATAAGCACACTCTCAATCTCGCCCATTGTATTCCATTGACAAACAACATCTAGGACTAAAAATTGATAAAATAATGCATGTTTATACAAATGAATAGCTATCGGTAGGGAAAAAGCTTCGAATAGTTCACCGAATAGAACAGACTAAACAAATGCCCCCATCTTTCCCTCGTTTTATAGAAATACATACGAATCGCCCAGTGTAACGGAACAATCAGTTATCACTGCCGCCCCTTTTTTCATATATCTGTCTATATCTACTAAGGCAACAGACAAACAATTGAAGAAGTAGGCGCGGCCAGAAGACTAGCTCCCTCCCCTATAACACTGAGGTGCTCGTAGCCGCACTGGTCTTCATTTTCATTGCTGCTAACATCTCTGTGACTGGCAACACGACCACGGCGCTGCCTGTATCGTGGCCACGTTGAAGCACTTTTTAAAAATCTTCGTGCTCATTGGCTCGCCCTACGACTCTCTCTTAGGAGGCGGGCAGCTCGCCATTCGAGAACACCTCTTTGATCTGTGGGCTGGCCAGCTGACGGCGTGGAGGCTCTTTTTTAAAAGGGGAAACCGACAACCTGGTGAGTCCGGACGCCTTCATCGGTCGAGCATTCGTTCCATCTCTCTTTCGCTTTTCATTCTCACCCTCGACGAATGAGTGGTAGGAGCTTTTCACCTGAAGAACGTTGGCAGTTGGCGACTCGTTGGCCACAAAGCTTGGCACTTTGGTCTCTTGGCCTGGCAGGCCGACGGTGAGAACCTTTTTTAGATTTCGTGAGGCCGTACGCAATCGAGGAAACGTTGTTAGGACAAACGCAATGAGTGCTTCAAGACATCAGAGCGTAGGCGCGAAGCTCAAAAGTGAAAAAAACAGATATCTATGGCGTGGCGCTCGCCATAAAGGCCGCAGTGCTTACAAGCCTCTTATAGTTATCACTAGTTTGGAGCCTGGTTATAATAGTGTAATAATCAAAAGACATAATAGTATAAAAATGAAGGTTTCGTCACCTATTATTAATCGCGCGTCCTTAATCAGTCTCAACACATATAGAGGCTGTCTGAAATATTTAAAGATCGCTGGGATGTTAGGTACAGGCGTCTGTTCCTTAGGAGTAATATTATAGTTAATCGTCATCGCCGGTATTGTTACAGACTCGTATCCCCCAACAACAGATGCTACGGTAAGATAGAAAGAGCATGTTTTGTCTTTTCGAACTGCTTTAACGCGTTCGGTTTATAGCATAGATCAAAATGCACAAAGAAAACTTTGGTAACCTGGATTTTCTCATATATATTTCATTTGACCTAGTTATTTGCGACAGTTAAATTTAAGAGGTGCTAGTCTAAAATATAGGGGCAAGGACAGGTAACCAATTGTGTAGATTACATTTGCCATGTCGTATTGTGCCGTCAGTTTTATATCCTTCTATAGCCTAGAACACGACTGCGGGATTGTAGGACCGCATCGCGATGCCCCTCAGCTCTTTCCGGGGCACGGCGCAGCTCAGAGATGACGTCAGAACAAATGAAGATGCCGCTTCTCGATCAACCAGGCAACCGACCGACGCGCCAATCGGCCAGTTCGAAACAATCGAGACGGGTAGATTGAACCGGTTCCGGCTGAACTTCGGATCATTTCATAAGGCTTTGTTCCCAACCGCCCAAGCTACCTTTTTTGCCTCATCCGATAGACGGAAGACCCCCCCCCCCCCCTCGGACAAACGAGTGTGGCCTGAGACAACGAAAGGGAGACGAACAACTGCTGCTACCCCCAGCCGGCGGACAGTTAAAAAGGGGAAAAATGAGAATTGAACTTTTAGAACCTGTAACAATGGGCAGCAGGACAGGGAGGTAGAGCAGCTGGGCGTCAGGAAGTGAACTACGCGAGACGTGTTTGAGTGAAAATGTTTAGAAAATTTATTTATCGAATGGCCACTTTAAACAGATCAAAACCAGCCGGCTGATATAAAACATATCAGTAAGAGTTAGCTAACTAATCACTTGGGGGCATAAGCTGGATGTGTTGTCATAGCAGCGCAAATTCCTCTCGTTGCTGGAGCCCATTGCTTGAGTATATTTCAGTAATTCATTTGTACGACTCTGTAAGGCCCTGTATGGCAAAGCACGTCGTAAATCTAATTTTAAGATCAAAATAATTTTTTTTTTAAATTAATTTTTGTTTTTATGTTGAGGTAGTTATGAAGTAACACTAGTCGTTCTTAGTACGAGTGCACCAATGAAGCTTCATATTTGAAAAAAACTATGTGCACCTTATGAATAAATCCAACTACCAAAAAGTTAGCCTTCAAGGTCAATTTTTTAACCGGATCTAAGCAATTTTCCAAGTCGAACGTATTTGACCTTGCAGTATATGGCGCATTTACTCGGAAGAGACAGTTTTTACGAATGTTTGTCGTTCAGCAATTGTACCAGCAATGAAGCTAGCCGCCAACATCTAGCCCAGCTTGACTAATATTACTTCAACAAATACTAATGAAGTGGCGGCAGAATCTTCGTCGCTCCTGCGGCCACTTTATATTGAGCGACGCACAAGGAAAATTGTCGCACCGCGACAACTGTCGGCAAACGTACCCTTCGGCCGACCAAGCAATTTCACAACAAATGCAGGACTTCCCATTTGTTTACGTGGGCCACAATGGTCTGTAACCAGTCGTATGGGCTGTAACGCCAGGCACTAAGTAGGGTTCCCTAACCGCCGTGGCTGTTATTGTTCAAATTGCTTGACGACGTCAACCCTTAGTCTCATACCGCTGCCTGCCTGCCTGCCTGCCTGTCTGTTCGTCCGCACGGTCGTCCTGATGCGCACAACTTCCCCGTATTTTTTTTGAGAAAGCCCGCCTATTTTCGAATTGTTGCCCCGCCCCTTGGACAACGGGGTTCCCGATCGCCCACCCCGGGGACATCGAAGGGTTTCGTCTCTAAAGGAACCTCTCTGCACTTGGATTCGTTGACCAAGACGTCAGATAGCCGAGGGCTGTAGCGTCTGCGACAGCGGCATCTCCTTGAGCGGTCTGTCACTCTCTCCCATGCTCTCATCTATCTGCTTCTGCCCTCATTTCTTGCGCGCGCGAATTTTAAACGAATGTCGACGATTTTTCTGTCGCAACGAGGACCAGTCCTATTATTGAAGATTTATTTCAGTTGGAGTTTTCGCAGTCTCCAATGGCCTCGTAGTCGTTGTGACGGCGCCATAGTTCGGGGGCGCTTGTTCAAGTTAAGTGTGATAGTGGCAGTGGTAATGCATTGTCACAATGTCGTAACGTCGCCTCTTTCGTTCACGGCACCAACGTGCTTTAAAAGGTAAAAAATGAGACATACGAACGCTTATATAGATAGCTCTATTGTGGCTCTGGACGGTTGTCGCGATAATTGGGCGTGATATGCCTGTGGTAGTAAGACTGCTTAAATTCTAAGTTCTTTTTTCAGCGATATGTAATAGATATTTTTAGCTATCTTGCTTGCTCTACTGTAGAGTTTCTTTGGCCCAGTACAAACCTTTGACAGTGATCAGCTAAATTTGCTGTGATTGTTGTTGTTGAATGTCGATTGATATGAAATGGTTTTGAGGTACAATAGTTCCTTTGACTTTAATACTATCTGCAACGATACATTTCGATGATACATTCAAAATGGCTACGGATGGCTTGTGAAATTTACTGTTTGTAAACATGCTTCCTGTTTGAAAACGTTATGGTAACCACACAGGCGAGGTGGCGAAGCATCGTCTACTGTGAGGTTTGTTACGCTCATAATTTCTATGAGGTTTCTATGCGAACCCTATAATTCTATAGGTTTCGCCGGACTATAGTTATCGATATTCGAAGAAAGGGGCTTTCGTTATTAATCGTAGGCCTATGCTAATTCTTAGAAGGGATTCTTTATCTATGGTTTGAAATACTACAGTATCAGTATTCCAACACTGCGTAATAAGCACATAAATTATAACGATATTTGAGTGACCGGTCAGCAACCACACGTTTGACAAAGTGAATATTCTTGCTAGATGCGACCCTTTAACATGTTCTAATAACGGATCGAAACGACGGGCAATTACAACTTACTTTACCCCTTTCGTTATTATCGCATCTCCCACTTTTAGGCGAATGCCATGTCTATTCGAATTTCATGAACAAAGGTATGATCAATGGTCGTAATAAGGCTATAGGCGATACAAAAGTGTGTGATTCTGTATAACTCCATTATCGAACTTAAATTCTGTTGCTGCGGCTGCGGGCTCCATCCAAGCGATCCCATGTAGCTTCGGCTTCATCACGGTGTTCTCGGTACAAGGACTTCGTTTTGGATTTGCAAGTCTTTCCCGAGTTATTGCGCAACCGTAGCTTCCACATACACAGCAAAGATTCAAAGGACAGCAGGCATTAATGTTGTCTGGGGCGAACGACTCCGTCGCCAGATCTCTGTATGAAAGAAGATGCTATGGGTGTTTCTTCGACAAGACGAGATGCCAAAGAGTTTCCCGGAGCTTGGTGGCTCCGTGCACGCGGACATAGCCCTGGAGAAGATTTGAGAAGCCCCTGGCGAGGCAAATGGCCGCAGAATGTAAGCCATCAACGGCACCCACAGTAATAGATGGTACTCGGTGGACGGTAGGCCGGGTGGCTCTAACAGGCCATAAAAGGCGGGTAACAAGCTTGCATACGTCCTGACCCTCGTCCTACTGGCTTCGGCCTGCTAGACGATGGCGTTTCGCTCCGTCGCTTAGTGACGCACCACCCAGCATCGAGCCAACACTGTCACACATTGCAACTGCATAGGTCTATGCGGGGGGATCACCAAGGCAAAAAGCGAGCGAACATCTTTCTTGTCCTGCATAGGGACCGACAACGGGCATTGCGTTATATAGATAGGCTCGCCCATAGAAGTGACTCCTAGACAGCTGATATAACCGGTTTGGTCGGTAGCCGATGGCCACTGCCTAACGGGTAGAACCGTCTGGGGCAGCAGAATAAAAAGGTGATGTAGGAAAATGAGGACGTGCATGTGCTGCGACCACACACGTTGTAGTAGGAAATATCCCCGTATGAAGATCGCTGGGGGTTTCAGGGGCAAATGTGGGACTGGGTGCTGTGGCACTATACCAGGATGTGCATCCAGCTCTTCGCGATGGTTGAACTGTATGCTCTATTGAGCACGTCTCGTTAGCGTGCTAAGGGCATTCTCTTGGTACGGGACAGCCCGCAAGGGTCATAGTGGTTCCTGATGTCTGTAGAGCGGCATGCATTTGCGCCTGTGTCATACGAAAAAACGTGTGTGTCTGTCTCGGTCTGTGCGAGTAAATCACTGCGTGAATAGACTGATGGTAGTTCCACTTGTGAAATCTTGCATCTGTCCTGAGCAAGCAAGGCCAGACAAGTTGAATGAGTGGCAAGAGAAGCGCTCAAATATGAACACACATTAATGAAATACGCGTGTTCGGTCAGCGGTGCTGAGTTCTTTCGGCGCAAACTAATAATGGTAATAATAATATAGTTAAGTGCACCTTAATTCAAGGTTTCTTTCCCTGAATAGTATCCGGTGTTAGCGGGTCAGTATAATATGTGTGTTCTTGCTATATACTTGAATACTAAATTTTGAAAGCAAGCAGGTTGCAATATTTATGAAGAAGGGACTACCAATAAAAAAAAACGGGTAATATAAAATCTTGCTTCATGTTAGTACTTAGAACTGTGCCTATGGCAGTCTGTATCGAGAATTAGAAACTATGCTACACCGAAGCAGGAACACACAAAATGCAACATTTGTCAAGGTACACATATCAGCCTATACTATCAAAGTAAGTTTTATCTGTAACTTGCAGCCAGAAAAAAACTGACGTGTGTTCAGCGTTTTTCAGCTCTCTCTGATACAACCAGGAGATCAGGCTTTAAGAACCTCACAAGGCGTTTTCTAACTAGTTCTTTAAAATGCGACCTATACGATATATTACAGTATTTGCCATATCAGCATTATTTTCGTATTCGCCTTGACGCCTCCAAAAAGCCTACGAATCAGGTTTTTTCGACCACTAAAACAACAACAACAGCACCAGCAGCAGCAGGAGCGATAATAACAACAAAGTCCGCGTAGTGCAACCAAACTGTGCATGCGTCCGCTTCTCTCGGGAACGTATCTCCTACGAATACATATGTATACGTCTTCAAGCTTCCAAAAGTACGAAGACCGGTGGTCTTTCGGAGCCCCTCTGAAGTCTCACGCAGTTTCCACCATTTTTTGATCCTCCTGTAGGCGGATCGACGGAGCTCTTCCAAACAGAACGAACAAACAACCAACGTTGTCTTGCTACGAAGCACGTCCTAAGGTTCTGCATGCCTTTCCGTTCCTCCCTTTAAACTTCCCAAAGCGTATTCGGTCCGGTCCGGTTGTTGCCCTCGGCCTTCAAGCGCAGGACCCAACTAGTTTTACACACATTCGTACATTCAGCCGGTCACAGACACAAGTAAGTGCGCAGGACCCAGCTAGACCCCTTCGTATGGGTCTTTTTCAGACGCATACTTTTCCTTCTCGCTCAGGCTACCATCTGTATCTTTTTTTCGTAGCAGTTCAGAAGGGGCTTCTCCGTGCTGCGTACCTTCCGCTTCTGCTACTGCCTTTGCCGCTGCCTGGATCCATGTTCATGGGTAGCAGCAGCGGATCCTGCGAATCCCCCCCCCCTCCGGAGCCGCAGTAGCGGCTCTTGCCGGGCGCCGAGGAATACAGCAGTATTGCATTGCAGGAGTCGGCGCAGGCCATTCGCATAAAGGATAGGAGAAGCAGACAGTAAGGGAATCGGGTAAAAGGGGGGTTTGTCCAGGCTCTTCTGGGGTATATTCGGGGTGTGAATTGGGAACGCTCGGGCGTGTTAGAGGAATGCATCTCCAATTTCTTCTTTTTTTTTTTTCACTGAGGACCAATGGTAGCGGCAGACTGGCAAGCGGATAGGGAGGTACAGGGGTAGCAGACCCGTTCGAAAATCTGGGGGTTGAACCAAGCTGGCCAGACGGAAGCTGAAGTAAGTTCAAGTCGGAACGCAGAGTCTGCCTTTCTTCTTATCGTAGGTGCCCGGCTCTAGCGCCTTTCGACCAGTAACAGCAGCCATACCTCGACCAGCATGTAGTACCGAGCTGCCGTTGTGCTTTACCGCGACTTGGTCCTAGCGCAGGCGCTGAACTTAACCTCGTCTTAGTCCTAGCATAGGCGTCGGGTCGAGCGGCAGCAACAGCAGCAGCAAAACCAGCAGCTGCAGCAGACGCGCTGGTTGTCGAGAAGGCCAAAGGACGATCCTTCTCTTCGCAGCTCTCGGTCTCTTCAGCTCAGTCTATTCACCTACTTTAGGCAAAGGCCTAGCCGCCAGCTTCACTTGCAGCAGTTGCCCGTGTCGAAACCCAGCCGAAACCCGCCTTTACCCTAGCTAGCCCAGTCCTAAAACCGGCACGCTCTTCCCTTCAGCCTACTGTCTGCTGACGCTTGCTTCGAGCACACAATTCAATGCAAAGCCATCTACATATTACCACCTAGGGGTGCCGCTAGCAACGCCTAGCTATCGGTGTTCGAGGGTGCTTTGCCGTTGATCGCGTCGACGCAAGCATGAGCTGTGCGCCAGCCGCGTTAGCATCGACATTGCATTTGCAAGCAACTGACCGAACCATTGATCGCTTCAGGTAAGGAAGCAGTTCTTCGAGCAGCGGGAAACTGAAGCTGGACGCGGATGGATGTCCAATGCACTTTTTCCAACAGCAGCAGAAGCAACCAGCGGCGAGGCCTGTGACTGACCAAGTGGCTGACGCCTCCATGGGAAGAATGCAAGGTAGGCAAAAATAGAAAACATTGCCACCTGCATTTCTACTAACGGTGGCAATCCTCTACGGATTTATTGCTGTTGCTACTACGTAAAACAAGGACTGGAAAAACGAGGAAGAAAAATGTGTAGTATTCGGTTCGGTATAGCTACGCATAACGTGCGTTTCTATCAAAAGGCTGTACTGCTGTTATTATTTCCGTGGTAAGCTTTTTTGACAAATGACTTATGTAGAATTATGCCTGGTCGCGCGAAAATCTCGTTGGCCATTACATCCTGACTAGACAGTACCTCGTCGTTTTTGATTTGTATGTACTTGTACAAGCAATGCGATGGCAGTCAGTGGGGCGGTATTATTTGAAAAATTCCGCCAATGCTAGCCCTGTAACGCAGCATCCCTTGTCAAGGTAACATTGTCGATACAACATGTTGCAGATAAAGCGACATTGATAGCGAATAACGGACCACCAACGCGGTCAGAGCGAATAGCCCTTTCGGATTGTTTTGCTATCGGGCGACAAGCACAGCCACTTTTGCTGAGTTACTTATCCGAGAGGGCCGGTTTTAGGACAGAACAAGACGCCAATGAGCTCATCTATTACCCGAGAAAGAAAGGAGGAGCTAGTGGCGATATTCGCAAGTGGCGAAAAACAGATAAACACACCCATATTTAGGAAATAACAAAGGATCAGACGTATTTACGTATATGGTAGCTGGCCGTGGATTCAGCAGCATTGCAAGTGTATATTGGGGAGTGTTGGATAGACTAAATGTGTGTCGCTTATTTAAAAGCTGAATGTATGTAAGTGAACACAGATCTCTGAATGCATTGTTTGTTTGGTCGGACAGAAGCACCCCTCATAAACGTACTTATTCATTATATGTAACTGCCGTTTGATCCGATCAAGACTCTTCGAAGCCTAAACGGTTCACAATTAATTTCATAATTACGTCTCTGATTCTGCGGGACGGTTAAAGGTCTCAAAAGTCAAAGGACTGTTCTGATATTTCAAATACGAGCCCCCTATCTTCGTAACGTTGAATTCGCTATTTTGCTTCAAACAGGTGCCGGCTCGATTCTAGCGCAGGAAGTTACAAATACAGGCTTGCCGACCGCCCTATATGTATATATTAGAATTGCATGACTGTCCTATTAGACCTAATGTTTTCACCTATATGCAACAATATGCATAAGTACAAAGATGATGGAAATCTGATCAAACAAACGGGCATGCTTTTAGATCTTATCCATATGCTAAATTAAGTAGTCTTGTACATGAAGGTCACCACCAATGGACTTGTTCAAAAAAGCCAACACTTTTTGCCGTAGCGTCGACCAAGAAGTTACCGCCATGCATGCTTGTGCATAAAGCCTAGCATAGCTGCATGATAATCGAGCCTGCAGCAAGCTTCCAGTTTAACATTGTTGCTAGAATTTAGACTTTGGGTTATTGACCTGCCTATTCAACTCCCGATGCAGTTCGGTCTTTATCCCTTGTTCCTTGATGTTTCTACCCTGTGCCCATCTGCAAAATCCTTTCCGCTCAGTTACGAGTCACTCCAATGCTCTCTGCCCCGTTTTTACACCAAACCCTCTGCAAGCAATCGCACTAGTAGTTGTAGTACTATTACAACAAGTAAACGACGTACGACGCCATATTAGCTAGCAATAGTTGGCAGGGAAATGGTATTATATCGTTCCTTTTTCATATACCACCGCTCGTGTGACGTCTACTTTTTCTTCCACTGCAGCTTAGTGTTGCCTACAAAACGCACACATACGCACGACCGTATACCCGTATACACATATAGTCTCTCACTCGTAGAGGCAACTATATCTACTAGACGTACACGTACGATTGGCTCGAAACCTTGAAATAACTCGAGAAGTAATGGGCTTAGGGCCATCTTCAAGATATCAGCAAAAGCCACCTAACTTGGCTGGCTACCTGGAGACTTGTCGAGTGTTAGCGCAACCGGGTTGCAATACAGGTCGCATCAGCCCAAACTCAGATTTTAGCTTAGATTCGTAGCTAACTAGAAACCTGCTTCTCACTTAACCGTCCTAGAAGTATACCGGGTGGCATCGTCATAAAGAAGACAGAGGCGACTGAGAGTTACCAAACAAGAGCTTCACATTTCCCTTTCCGAACTCCATCCTTAAGCTACAGAAATGACAATCGCTGCCGTTGTTACTGAAGTCGAACCTAATGTACAGGTCAACTGTACAGTCACCATTCTCATTCGCCTTCTCGCTGGGGATCAGTTTATGCCTGATTTCAAACATTAACCCTCGCCCCTAACCCAGTCAGCTTCTTCGACCCCTTTCCCGTGACAATTTGCAGGACAGGTTTCCAAAACATAAAATGTGCTTTCGATTCCCCCCAAATGCACAGCACCGAGTGACGGCTCCCGTTGTGGCAGCAGTCCCGATCTCCGCTACCATCGTTCATGACAAAATAGTGTGAAGCAAGAGAGGGGCCTCGAACCGACAGCGGCTTCTGTTATTGTCGCAATGGCTGGCCGTACGGCTTATAAAGTTGTCTTGTCTATTGAATGTATAGATGTATGTGGGGTTATTTAGCGGTGAATCGCCGGAGTGCAACTCCGTATTGTGATATACCGCGAACGTCGTGTCTTGCATTATCTGTCCGTATGTGTCCGGTTCTGACTCTGAAGAATAATTATATTAGCTATATGTGCCCTTGTCAGGAAACACAGAGACTATAGAATAGTATACGCTGGAAAATCTTAACGGTTGATCTATCTACGTTCTGTCTTGAATTTGGACCCCACATCGTTTAGGTTTAGTAGTAGTAAATATGTCATCAATATGCTATCGCAGAGACGTATTGACGAAGTACAAAGAGATAGCGAGCTCCGCATAATTCTGCCATGACGCAAGCATGAAATCAAATTTACGTTTGGGCGACATTGTGTAGGAGTTACCTATACTACCCTAATTTACGTCTAATGCTGTCATAAACACGTACTCAGAAACAAATACTCAGTAGAGAGAAGGTACCCCGCAGAACGGGCAAAAAATTGCATTCAATTGTCTAGAACGGCTGTATTATATTGTTCACCTATAATATGAACGAATAGGCAATCAGTGATGTCAGTAACATAAACATCCACTAGCCCGTCTTTCGACATATATTGCACGCTCATCAATCGTCTCTGTTTAATATCATTGTATTACAAAGGAAACTGATGTCATACAGCTCTATTAAGAGCTGAAGCCCTTTCTAGTTAAGGGCAAAAGTGTTGTTCTACCATAAAAAACCAAATCAGCTTTTGTTGTATGTCTGCGCTGTTCGATCCGTATGCCCCTGGTTGCAGTGGCTTTATGCGACGCATATATTATGTACACAACAACAGGCGACGTTATACGCTACATATAGTAACAAGCGCTAACAAGGCAACGAGGTGCGAAACAGCTGCAGCGTCAGCGCTGGCCAATAATACAAAAGACGCGACGCAACCTGATCCCCCCCATGGTGGCGTTGGCTTCTATACCAATATTCCAAGCCGTTGGACGTCGGGGCCATTGGCGTTGCCGTCGAGTGACGTCGCGATTCAGTTCTTTCTGTTGTGCTATTCAACTTCGGCCGGGTCATCGAGGTGTTAGCTTCACCGATGATGCCGCATAGTCCCCGTTGCGGTTAACGAGATGTTCTCGCATTCATTCGTCCGTGTATATTCATGAGGAGGCAAATTTGACACAAGGAAAACAAAGCACTTGCGGTGAACGCAGCATAGACAAGCCATTATTACTCCGTCGTAGAATTTCAGCTGCTGCTACTACATCTACACTATCTGAACAACGACAGCGATGTCGACCCTTCCAACAGGAGCAAGCACACCGATCAACAAGAGACGGTATCATCTGCCCTGGCCAGCGTCTGCGTCGACCCGTTCAGATCCCCGAAAAAGGGGGCTTCTGGCCACGGTCAGAAACACCGTGGAAGAGCTAGAAAACCAGTAGCGACGCAGTTTCTTCTCAAGATACCTCCTGCAGTGTGAGCAGGTCCGGTGTGTTTGTTGATCGTATATGGCAGACAACATTTACATATCCTCCGTGGACTGTTAATGCTGTCGTTATTTCAGCGGACGCTCTGATTATCGTTGTTGTTGTTGTTGTTGCCGTTGTGCCGAGATCAGATTCGTGCTGTTGTAGGCACGGGGACAGAGCGTAATTGCATACGCCGCTAATAAATAATACCAACACCTTTGTTCGTCGAAAAAATGAATATAGTTGAAACAACAGAGACACTCATGTCAATGCCATTGTATTATCAATGTTCACTTAATCAATAGACTAGGCTGGATGTAGCTATCTTCGGTGAGCCGCCGCCGCCGCCGCCGCATTGCGCCGTCGACTGCGGCCATCATGTATTGCCGCCATGAGCGTCTTCGTGATACTTGCGAGGTCACGAACTGTCTATAGCATCTGCTTCAAGGCTTATGGGCAAGGTTTGTGCAGTCAAGTGAAAGACCCGAGACAATAGCGGTAATTGGTTAAAGAAACGGACGTTGTTACAGCGAATCGTGTACAAATAAAATCCTATTATTTATTTTGGGATTGGCCGGAAAAGCCCAACAACGCTGCGACTAGTCGGGTCTAAGTAATAGGTACGTGTTGGCCTCTTGAAGTTATTGCTAAAATTTGTTGTATATATTTTTCCTTGATTTCTTGTTTCTGTTGCTCGGGCCGACAGGCTTTTGTTTAGTTGTCCTGAACGTCCTATTCAATATTCACCGCCCTTCCAACTCGTGTGACGACATAGTGATTATATATATATATATATATATATATGAATAAAAGTTCTATATTCTTTAGTATTAATCAAAGTTGTGCTGCAAGTAATCGAAGTTAAATATCACCGAATGTCGGCGTGCATTTTCTGTAATATAATAATTACGGCACCCGCAATATATGAACCATAAAGAACTTATGCGGTTGTGAATTAATTTTTTTTCCCTTTAATTGCGGGAATCATGTTCAAACTAGTGCTTATGTCTTCGTTAGGTAGCGTGCTCGTGCTTAGCCCATATCTATGGATTGGCCGATGGTTCAGTTTAAGTACATGCAATGTTGAATACCATTCCGTACCTGTTCAGCATTAGCACATTACCCACGCTAACCTTAATTGTTTACATTTTGCTGTTCCTATAGTGTTACGGGATTGTGCCGACAAAATGTTTTTTTTTTTTACTTTGCATCCGGTACTTTTGAAGCCGAAGATTACGATGGGCTCCGTTCAGCGCGAAGTGACGTGTGTCTACACCCCGATTCGAACCTATACCATCACGTACGTTGAAGTCTAGCAGGCAAACAAGCTACCCAATCGCCATGGGGACGTAGCACCTCTATTGGAAGTCGAACGTTACCGTAGCAGACGGATAGTGACAGAGACTACTTCGCGCCTGTCAGGCATTCTAGTCACACAGGTGCCTACTAAGAGATGACGGACAGAGGACCAGTCCAACTGCACCCTTAACACGATATAATAGTAGTCGTGCTGATGCTCGTAGCCCTGATACGGGCAGGAAAATGCTTATTTGAGTCATGTTTCATAACAAGCGAAAACATATAGGGGGTAATTTCGATATCAATTTTTTTTTATTGCTGTTGACTAGGACGACCGGGCGCGACAGAGTCGTTTAAAAACAGGCCAATGGATAATTAAGATAGAAACACCTATGGCATCCTAGAAGATTAAGGAATAGTATCATTGACAGCAACAGAGCAGCAACAATGGATAGTAGACTGAATAATATTGCGTACATATTGTAAGTGACATTTTTTTCTCTAACTCTCTATAGATCGGATTCAAATAGGTAGAATATAAACGCTTGTAAAAATAAAACTATTATATATATATATATATATATATATAGACCGATAGCCAGGTACCGTCGTGTTCTCCTCTGGCGAATCGCTAGCGCCGTGTCTTTTATGCACTTCAGTCGTTGGTGTTATTACGGCTATGTCATTATCGCTAGCGATCCCTCTTCGTCGTTGCAGGCAGCGTCGTACGACGTTGGCATCAGCGTCGTTCTCAGAGCGAAATGCCGCCCTTTTGCGGCTGATTGGCCGGCGGATCTTTTCTGTTTCGCTACAGCTTTTTTTATAACGATCGCGATTTATTTAAATGTATGGTAGCAGCAGAAGCAACCTGAACAGCAGTCGCTTCCGATATCGGATTGGTGGCCTTTGCTATATCCGAAAAAGGAGGAGAGAATATTGCCACGAAGCAACACGAGCCCGCACTGCGGCCATGATGAAGGGCGGCTGAAACAGCCGACGGCTGATGCATAATTTGTATCGCAATTAGTCGAACGCGTGCGGGCGAATCAATGATTCTTTTCTGCTGGTTGATGGCTACTATTGGCCCCGCGGGCAACGGCATGGTGAGGGCAGCGAAACAATACTTCTAGAACAACTCCACCCTCCCAAAGCTTCATTAGGAGGTGAGACATCGCGATAGTTCAAACTTCTGCAGCGGTCCAGGACCTTTTAATGGAAAGTGAATTGGGAACAAATGACAAGCCGGTGGCCGATTTGAGTTAATGCCGTTGTGGTAAAAGTGGCGACATTTTCGATTATTGCTTTTCAAGACTCAGCCGACTATTTTCTTTTTTAAGACATACTATGTGTGTTGAGGAAAATTGACGAAAACACCAGAGCCGTTGTACTGGGTTATAATGCAACACTCTCCTAAACGAAAAAAAAAAACACCTGTGACGGAACGAACATGGCTGCTCTTATATTAGAATTTCTCCGATGGTAAACTTCGTACATGATTGATTTACACACTCAAGTAATGTCCTTCCTGCTGTCCGGCCCTCTGATACGTTAAAGTGGGCCGCCATTAAGTATAACTAGCTTGACAATTTTAATTTAAGTTAATGGGGCAATCCAGTGGCAAATAAGACCCATCATATTCACAAGTAGACAAAAAAAAACCAATCCAACTAAATCAGTTTAGTTCACTCGATACTTACTTCCCCACGAACTGCGTCTGAAAATCGTATCTGCGAATGAAGGCTTTTCTGATACGGAAGAAACATTCGACGGACATAAAAATATCAGTAGCCATATACCCAAACACACACCCATGTAACCCAATTATATGGCCCACACACTTTGTTTTGTCGTCGGTCAGTCTGCGTTCAATAAAGAGTTCCTTATTTCGCCTTCTGTTGTTATTATAGTCTATATTAAAGGACGGTCCACAGTCCAACGCAGGCCTAGTACATATCGGCGCGCACTCGCTTCGTCAACCGGCATCGCAAATGAATCAAACGTGATCTTCGACCATTTGCTGGACTCAGCAGCGTTATGCTCATACGAACTCGATTAGTAGCAAGAGAGAGAGAGAGAGAGAGAGAGAGAGAGAGCGAGAGAGAGGGAGCTCTTCTGAGAAGGGCATGAAACCCACACTGACTTTCAGTCGAAAAGTCCCTATACCAAGGCCAGTAAGGATTCGCTGGCGACTCGGTAAATGGACCGGGGGATTTCGGCGGGTCACTGCATATGTACAAACACATCTAGACACACACAAACACATACACACATGTAAATTCAATATGGTCATATATTGTTGGGTCGTATATATGGAAATGGTAGAGAACTTGTTCGAGCTATTGGCGCGACAGGAAATATTAGTGCTATCACTAAACGCAGATAGGTAAACAGCTCGATATAGGATGTTTGTGCATGTACACTATTGTGATTCATATACACGTATGTAGAAAGACAGAGGTGTGCGTGGCTTGTAGGATGCATTATGGATCTTTGTAAAATACAGCCATTGAAGACGGCAACGGCATGAGCAACAGCTGCCCGTGCAAAACGGTGCTGATATCTGTTCGTTCTTGTTTATACACCCGTCAAATGAATTAGCTTTGGCTTGCTTGAGCGTATCCCTGGCCCACAGTGTCACTGAATTTACATCTTCGTTTATCTTTCGATGAACTAGCTGTCTGTGGTAGCAAGCAAAAATGCAATCAATTTAGGAAAGTAAAAAAAATTGTCAAAATTTCCAGTGCGTCATACTCCCTGCCTTGCTTTACTAGTCCGATCATAATACCTCTCGAATTTTTCCCAGCCTCACGAAGATGAATCGCTATTATTATCCTTGCTGTTCCAGACAAACTGGACGTAAAGCGGGCTTGACAAGCAACTTTATTGTTAAGACGCTCGAAGCCGTATTGGACGCACGAGCGCGTACGGGACCTAAAAATGAAGATTCCCTTCTGTTTGGCAAAGAGTGTCTACACATTCGTATATGAAGCTCGAAACACAATTTTGAATAAATCGTATATATATGCGCTGAACAGAGCTCTGGTAAGCAGTCGGATGGTGAAAGGCTTTCTCTTTTGCCTATGGCATTAGGGCAACACCGAACGGTACGCAGGCATAAAAAATGCAGTGGGCTTAAACCAACGCGCGCGCGCGCGCGCATAGGCCCGGCCTACCGCTACGAGTCTATTGAAATGATGAAGAGCAGCGGTATATGGTTGCGTGTGAAAAGGAGGCGTGCATAAATCTTCTCCCTGCAGAGAGAAACCTGCAGGCAGCAAAAATGAATTGATAAATTTCAGAGCACCTGTAGGCAGCTCTGGGGTACAAGAATAATCAAATCAACTATATTCCACAATATATTAGAATGGGTTTGACAAAAGTATCTTCTTATAGAGGCAACAATTTCTAAAGAGGTGATTAGTAAGTGCTAACGCTATTGGTCCACCTGTCCGAGAGTCAGGCCCATTTTTAACGATCGATCGAAGGTACATCTGTTAAAAATAAGCTTGCTTCGAACTACGACCATTAGCTAAGACATCAGCCAGATCCGAACCCAAAATTAGGTAGATTAAGGCCTATATTAATAAAAGAAGAAAACATTTTAAACAAGCTCTACATAACTTACTTATTCGTTAAGTAACTGAGTAAGTAGATGAAGGGGTTGTAAAAATACGGCGACAGAATATTGTTAGTGCCATCTTTGTTACTTTCTAGTGGTACACGTTATTTATAGGTTCAATGATTTTTTCAATGAGGTTCAATGAGGTTTTGACCTTTTTGGACTGTTCGAACTAACATTAAGACATAAAAATAAAACATAAGAAACTAGCATATTCAAGCTGAAGATTGGATCTTATCTAATAACATTTTATCATATTAAAAACATTTTTTTTTTATTTAAAAAATTATAAACAATACTTTCGTTACTATTCTAAAAGATTATCGTGTACCATATAGAACCAAGTTTCAGCTGAGAAAATGGCAAATGATTAACCTAAAATCGGAGGTATATTGTCGGGCGCAACATTACGTTTGGAGTTCAGTCCCAAGGACACTGAGACGTAAGGATGATATGGTTGCGTTCAATATTTCACGATAAATCAGATGGCCACATACACCATTTGAAGTCTCTGATGGCCGAATAGTTCATGCAACTACGTGCAAATTGTTGTGGTGCATGCATATATACGAAATGCTGAAGTGGCGCCTTCTGTTTTCCAGGTGAGAGCTATGGACGCATCAATCTTCAGCTAACTACAACTCTGTTAATGAAGCAGGTTTAGGGTTGTCTTAATTAATATATTTCTACACAGAAATCTATAGGAAATGCAATTGTTATTCTCTAGCTTCAGCGGGAGCTGAGGTACAAATACACCTATACACTGGGGTACGCTACAGAAATTATCATCGCGCTACTCTACGAACGGACAGCATGTCCTTAGCCTAAACCACATGAACTAGTTCGGCAAAGAGAAGGCTCCTTTATTTTATAAGTGCGCTCATATTAGGCCATGTATTTGTGCGCAGTCCAGTGTAAACAGACTGTCCATACGTGAAACTTTACCGAGGATTTTGTGTCCACACACGTACGCGCATATATCGTCGAGTTGTCCAGCTCCCCCCGCGGCGTCAGTTCATCTGGGCAGCGTCCCAGCCAGTGGAAATCGCTTGCGTGTAATCTGCATACCAATCAGGGGGCCGGAGCGACGTCGTTCGTCAAAAGACGAGCGCGTTCCTCTCCGGGATGTCGGCGTGCCAGCGAGCGACACGAGTTCGTATGATGACACCAGACCATATAACCCCTGAATCGACTAGTCCAATTACGAATTATGAATATGCAATTCATGTACGATAATGCTATGATGTCGCTACAAGAGCAAACGCCGGCAGCGATAACACGGGGCATACGGAGGGTAAAATTCGTTTAGGGCAGCTAGTAAGTAGTAGGAATTCGAACACGAAAATTTCTATTGATTGTAACCAATCGACCACTTGAGCGCACTGATCGCCACAGAATGATTAGATATTGTATCATGATTACTGTGTTGGACCTCGGTAATATTTAGTGTGTCAAAACGGTTAGTATAGATCATCCAGTTCTACTAGCTTGGTGATTCTATGGCGGAACGTGAAGGCGTGCTACTATCTGGCTACGCACGCTGGCAGCGGCCGACGAACCGCACGGGGTAGTTTCGAACCTTGCTTACATCCGACGCAGAGAGCCATAAAATGCCGTCTGCTATCGAACGGCGGAGAGGATGAATGAGCGAGGAAGAAAGGTAGATGACAGCAAAATGTGGCCAGCTTACGCACGAATATGATCTTTGGCAATCGGTTAGTAATCGGTGCCCGTGGCGACTCACGAGCAACCGTTGTACATGGAATGTATAATGAACGTATGAATAAATCGGCGCTATGTAGAACGAACCAGCTAAAACTTCATCCCCTTCTTCCTCATCTCGTCCAATCAGCCCATCATCGCGCCGAACCTTCGGCTAGTTCTCTCGATTTCAACCGTGTTTCTCTGCCTTGTGCAGTCGAAACCTCTCCTCAAAGGCTCCCGTTTATGAATAGGCTAGCGACATTAGGGGCTCGATCGTCAGGATGGACTATAGCTAATATTGATGTACACGGAGAACGTACGTATACATAGAGACCCGTCCATCCGGGGCTTGTTAGCTAGTTGGTTATGGATACAGTGTTCCTGTATATGCAATCAAGCGCAATGAGGCACTACAGGAAGGCCTACCCAGCGGCCTGCATGTACCTGCATACGGCCATAGATTGTTCATCGGAACAGCGGACCTAAATAGTATTAATTTGGCATTCGTTAGAGAGAGAGAGAGAGAGAGAGAGAGGGGGAAAGATTTGCATATGAAAAGCGAGAATCTTACCTTCATTAGGGAAGACTAGAGTGTATCATTTAAGATAGCGGTTCATATCGTCTCTAGCAAAGGATAAGGCTGGTTGCGCTGGAACTTGTGTGGTAATACTCGGTTCTTATATGTTTGGTTTTTTTATTTTATTAGTTTCGATATTTACATGCAGTGATGTGCACGGATTGACATTCTATCAATATTGTGTAAGATATTTATTTTACTGATTTGGCCTAGGATGCGTTGCAACTTCCAGTTCTCGATTTTCACTGGAGACGCTCAAGCGCGCATTCGGCCTTGTAGCCATATAACTTCAATCCATATGTTTTTCTGACGTTGCCTTGTATTCACCTTTTTTGTGGAGATACTTTTCTTATGGAAAAGCAGCGTATAATTAGTAATCTTTTATAGCGTGACCTTCGATTAAAGACAGCTGTAAAAGGTCAACGAGAAAAGCTCGTATTCGATTCAACAATGGGTAGCACCTAACATTCGGCTGGAACCATATGATGCCTCGATCCTCTCATCGTGTATATTGGAAATGTGTTATATATAGGGGAATTAAGTATGCCCCCTTCCAATTGACGTCTGCCGAAAGCTATCGCGCGGTCATTTTTTTTTCTCTTGCCTCAGCCATTGTCACTCTGTAGCCTGCTATATTGTTGTGTTTGCCGGACACAAGCAGGTGCAACCTGTCCCCTAATACTCAATCGTGACAGCTGTCCCCATCGGGGACTCGGTAAGATTCCTCATGGACCACCTCAGCAGCGGATAGCAGATAGAGCTCCACCGCATGGATACCCGAAGCGGTCATTCTTGTACGTATAAGCTCAATAGATATAGCATAATATGCGCTCGTCTATATGGATGTATGTGGTCACCCACATGGTGGTAATACGGATCAAAGGTCGGGGCAAACACACAGACGGGCTTACTGGCCGTTGTGACGACTGTGGCTAAAGAGGAGGTGGGCGAGACTGAGAAGGAGCGGAAAAACGCAGGTGTAAATATAAGAATAACCATAGTTGTTAGGTCTACTTGTCTCTGTTTGGATAGCACTTGTGGGATGTTGCCACCGAGTGGAAGCCCATGCACGATGCATACATAAGCACCACACGCACATACAGACAGGCACAAAGACGCATTCAGTCACAAGCTAGATAAATAAGCTGGATACATTGCGTCTTACTGATGAGGTGAATTAATGGCAGATAAACACGGATTGATGCTGCAATTCTTTTTGTACAGAAAAACAGCAGCGGCAGATTCAATCCGTATCTAATGTGCAGTTGTTCCTTGCTTACTCTATTCTACCCCATTTTTCGAAGAACTTATTCGGCAGTACAGAGTATTTTAGTGAACGAGTACTGTAAGTTGTAGGACATAGCTGTGACTTTTGCCAGCTATCCGAAAGGCGCTAAGCCTACGGCGACGCGAAAAGGACAACCAGCGGAAATGAGAGGCAGGAAGAACAACAGCCATTTGCAGGACCCACAGCTTTCAGATTTTACCAAAGTCTCTCTCATCGAAGACATCTACGAGATCGTTAGTACCAATTCGTAGTGCGTTTAGAATCAGTTGATTGGTCTTACCAAATCGTTTAGCAAGATTAGCCATCATTGTGGGCGTCCAATCAATTGGCCTGAGTCACTTGTCATGTTTGCTACGTTATTTCTTGACCATCAGTTGTCAACCTAGCCAGGGTTCGAGCAATGGCTTACCGTAGCAGTAAGAGTACGCCTTTCTGTGTGCCGTTTCTGAACGGGATAACGACAAGTATAAACAAATTACGCGTAAACAAACTTCGACTGTTTTATCTCTCGACGGCAGGTAAAGATGAATTGATTCTTCCTATCGTTCACAATTATCAGCATAGAAAACTAGTGAGCGTGAGGTCACGTGGCTCCACCCAGCCGCCCTTAGAGTTGCTGCGAAAGCCACACCTGACTTCGTTTCAACGACGACAAGGTAATGCACCTCAATTTCGAAGTCAACCTTTCGCGTAACAACAGGCAGATCCGGCAATCCTGTAAAAATCTGCTTGACATCATGCTGATGTCATGCTCTATCTTTTAACGCGCAGTATAAGAATGGCGGCAATGGCTCGCGTCAGCGCCTCTTATACTGTGGTCAGAATTAACAGTACTTGTAATAGTTGTGATGACAGATTGATGCATGTATACCGCGCCACGATCTGAAAGCGAGGTAGTAATTAGTTGAAGTTGGCTTTAAGCAGCTGCTCGCTCTGGAGAAGTAACACTGCCTCTACGCTCAGATCTGGATCCTCTTCTACTGTGAACATCGAAGTTCTTTTTGTTTCCGAAAAGCTTTGGGAAATCGTAACTTGAAGAATCAATTTTTCATGCATTTCAAATATGAAACAAGTTACCGCACTTGTGCGTCCGCGATGGGTGCACCTTCATCGTCTAAACGCGCTCGCACCAGATATCCAATGTCCCTAAGTGATTGCTATGATGCAACAATAACAACAACAACAGCAGGGAGAGCCGCATTGATCAAAACAAAAATATCGATTCGCCGATTAGTCCATCAAATCGAAAAAATGACAATCATCTTCCGCCGACAGGACCCAGACCCGTTCCCCACCCCCGGCGGCCTCCCCACCTTACACCTATCACTAGGTCGGAGCCACCTTGACATCGTGTCGTCAAAATGCACCAGGCAAGGTGAGAGTCGCCAACGGCCCGTGGTGCATATGCCTAGAACAGGACTGCCGCTCTAGGGTTCTCTGTCCTATGGACAGGACAGAGAACCCTAGAGCGGCATAGGACAACGGACCCATTCATACACAGTACACAGGCGCACCACAACGCGCGTTCAATACCTTCCCATGTTAATTCGAAACTTGGTGGCCGCTGAGCATTGGTGCTCGAGATGCGTATGGCGACGGGAGATGGCAATGTGTGCTTGTACTATTTGCATAACCTCGTCGAAAAGGCTCGTTCTGTGCTTTTGTGCAAGTACAATGGCCGGAGGTGAATGACAGACTATTAGGGAGAACATCGTTCCCTCGTTGTTGTTATTGGTACTGCCGCAAAATTGTTGGGTGTCAAATGTGGCTAACAGAATTGGATACAATTGAATTCGAATGGATAATGTGTTTCAACAACGAGTCGATGACAGGCCCATATCGTAGAAGACCTGGGTATTCGTCGATCGATGGGGGTTGGTCATTGTGCTTGTTCAGATCTCATGTTATGTTCTTAATGTAGAACATGTATAATTTGACAACGTCGAAAGTATTACGCGTTGCTACATTAGACTGCAATATCCTCATCGATGAGGTTTACGTCATCAACCAATAGTTGATGACCGTTCCAGCCATCGGCATAGTGTTAATGAACTGAATCTATAGTTAATGTTTGGCAGTCTATCTCCTCTGATTGTTCCGATTCCAATTTCGGTAATCCATTGCAATGAGTTCAGGCCGTCGAACTGTACCAGGCATCTTCTTTCAACGTTTTGATCGCATCAGGGAGCAAATTACTGAAGACAACTAATACGGCTTTTGCTAATGCGTACCGTAACGAGCTGCGTTAGATCAGTATAAGTTCCAAACCCAATTAAAGTCAGCAAAGCGGACAGAGAGACAAAGAACAGGGACCGAACTCAAGGTGCTAATCGTTTAAGGATGTCATCGCCTGCAACATACTGGAACCCGATAGCGCCTAAAAGTCGTTCTCGACTTAAAAAAAAACGAAGATCTTTCGAGAAGAGGTCGTGTTTTTCCTTATTAGCTAAGGGTTTCTATCTTTTTGTCGTTCTTTTCAAGTTCGAACGACTGACTTAGCAAAGCGTTCCGCGAATTCATTTGAATGTCATCACTATTTCTCTGTGGATCCCTAACTCATATGTCTTTTACGAGTGCCACTTTGATCTGGCCGTTACTTATCTGCCCCACCCCAATCTGCCACCACTCAAACGACCCACAAATACGCGCGCGCGATCTTTGCACACATTCAAACTTCGACACGTTTGATGTATACGACTATTGGCAGAACGCGTCAGGCTTTCCTCTTCTGGAAACGGCGAACATTTTGCTGGTATTGATGGCCCCGTAGTCGAGCGAAAAGTTGCTGGCCGATGCTACTATTTCTGCTATACCGTCTCGCATGCCTTCACCTTCTTCATCGGAGACCCCCGACTAAAACCTGGGTCCGTTTCATACATACGGTACAGCTCCTGTCATTCACACCGCCCACTGTTTCTGCATAGTCAGTCACGCATTTGTATAAGCTGCAAAGTGTGATGCAAAACAGAACTACGTGATTTGCATTTACTACCGATCAGTCTTGGCACTTGAGGTTGCTAAAGCCGTCCCGCAGTTTCTGACTTTATCAGTGAAGTACTACCGCTATGCCGTTCCCACCCAGTATCGTATATAGTTAACCTCAGTATATAGTATTAAACGTGCAAGTACACCTAATATATATAAATATATGTACGATGGAGCAAATGACGCTTGAGAGTTAAGGGGTCCCAACTGATTTTTTAATGCTTTTTAAATACGTTTGACTTTTTTAGCATTTCAGCAGAACTTTGGCGCCATTATATATATATATATATATATTTATATGTGTTGAGTTATGCGTATTTATCTGTTACGTGACTAAAGATAGACCGCGCAACATTCAATATCTGGAGGCTAGCTTGATCTGTCCCCGACCGTCGAGAGCGGTTGTCACTCCTAGGCGCATTAAATATACTACGAACGGCATTGCGCGGAAAGAAGTAAAGGGAAATTTCCTTTCAGGTAGTCCACCGTCCGCGCGTGGTTTCATGAGTCCTTTTAAGCGTTCTGTTGGTGATCTCCATTTCGGTCGAGCCGGCTTCTCTGTCTTTCCGCTTATTCATCTCTATTTCTCTCTTGCAATTTTTTCTGCGCTACTTCTTATTCTCATCGCAGCAATATAGATATGTATGCAACCGCCAGCGCTTGCGCTTGCGCCCTTATTCCTAGATCTCCTTCTCTCTACATATATCGAATGTGCATCACTTGCAAATGTTGCCAATTTTTTGGGTTTTTTCACCCCCGTCTCCCCTCCAACATCCTGGTGATAGCAGCCGCTACCGAGAGCCAGCGCCTCTATATAGCAAGGCGGTAGAAATCGTCAGTCGAAACGGTACTTGTATGCACTTGCGCCAATCGTGCACGGCCGCACGGAGTGGGGCGTCTGCGCCCCCATGTGACCGCACCACTCATGGAGGCGCGTCCGCATGCAAAGAGCCAGCAGGCCAAGAGGCGGAAAAGCCGCTTCGATGTCCCCCCTCAGCCTCGAGCCGACCACTGCAAAAACAACGACCCTAAGAAGCGCTATGGCGGCGCGACAGCCGCGCCCCGCTTTCGTGGAGGTGCTGCTGATCTTATGCTGTTCGAGATCTCTATTTCTGCTACGGCCGCAATGGCAGCAACTATAGTAGTAACGGCAGGCGGAGGAGTTGCATCACGCAGGGAGGCTCGGGTTTGGGGAGACTCTTGGTGCGTCAGTGCCGTTCGTCTGCACCGGGCAGTAGCATATCGCAGCTTTCACGAGATGCGAGTCCTTCGAGGGCACGAATCCGCTTTTCGCGAATTTCGCTTCCTGGTCCGATCGGCCGATCGACAATGTAAATAGCCAGTACTGGAGTGACGACGGGCGAATATAGTATACACATACACGGACTGCTAGCTCGAACATCAAAGGGAATTGCAGCTGGACCGTACCCGGGGAGCGTCACGAGCCCCGAGGGTGGGTCCAGTGCGCGAATTATTTCCAATTTTGAATGTTTCACTCCTCTATGGATGCGCGCGCGTTTCTGCCATTACCACCGCTGTCGACCCCGATACTAAACTTTGTGCTCGTGCAAATTTGCTTGTGGAACACGGATCAATTGCGCTGTCGGCGATCCGCTTTGTAAAACAGCGGACAAAGACGAGATTCTAGTCGAGTTCTATCTGGACAAGGTGATTTGTCCAGATAATATAACAGAGATATATATATATATATATATATATATGATCGTAATGTTAACAGAATCGAAGAAGGACTTTTACCATGAAAAAGCAGGCCATCTGTATAGGCGTGAGGATAATAAATAGTCTTTCAACTGCTCCCTTTTGCAACTGGAATACAAATATTCATAGAGAAGTAGAACTCATAGGCTAGAATACTCTGCCCACAGCTCATATCCTATTTTAATAAGTGCCCCTATGATGAAAAGGATCCTGTAGCTAAAGGTTTTTTTAGAATGATTGAAGTTCTGGCCAGATATGAAACTTTGCGGTACAATTTAAGCCATCGAATCACGAATGTGACATGGCATACCAGCCAGAATATCTTTTCAGTGAGAGAGAGCGAGAGATATCGTCTTGGCGATGGCAGGTAAAATATAAGGTTCTCAAATTTTCGCTCAAAAATTAAAATCTTAATTGGCGTTTTAAATTTATAATAGTTTCGTACATGAGCGATAGGTCCCATTTATGTGTTCTTCTCTAGGACTTCAATATCATCCCACAAGCAAATGGCGTTTACATAGTGCATACTCAATTCATTTTTGAAGTGCTTCAAAACCGTCTAATGATTTCACAGTGGAATTTGTAAATAATCGAGGCATCCGTGCTCCAGATATCGTAGCTACGAGCAGACCAAATATTCACTAGTTGAAGTGGTCTGAGTGAAGCAAGCAGTCATAATAGGGCCTGTGGCAGGTACTCTGCGCGCATGGGGCGTCTCCGCGCCTTGCCATGTGTAGACCAATGGATCATGTTTCCCGGACCGGACGCAGGCTCACAGAATGATACAGAGTCAACTTACATTAAGTGAATGGAACTTCCATTCCTGAGTTGCAGAAACAGCTGCCATCGCTAGAAGTGACGGCATCAACAGTGGAGGTTCTATTCGCTGACGCGAACCAAAAGTGGTCCCATGCCATGACGTCAGGGTGCCGTATGCGACGCAATGGGCGGTACGTTTCGCGCGGTTAAAATTCATCCACGCGTCCATTAAGGGAACGTGGTCTTGGACACGGCCACGAAATGCTGGCAGAGAATAGACTCCGTTTGAGGTAGCTACTGTAGCCATGGAAGCGCTGTGAAACTTTTAAATTTACTCGGCGGGCAGCGACAGGAGAGGAAATGCCAACAAAAAAGCATGGTTTCATATATATGTATATATATATATATAGGAAAGCGTGAAGTTTCGTGCCAGTCCTAGTCTCTTTTTATAACTTTACAATGTACATATATATATGAGAATAAATTTTAGTACGTCACGCATAACGTGATTACGAGATACGTATACCTGAACATGTGCATAGATTTAACAAATATAGCTATATAGAAGTTGTCCGGTGCTAAAGGTACAAAGTAAAAATCAAATTTTCGATGTGAACGTGTAGTACCATGCAGTACACAGCATTGAGATTTATTATGCTTTCTGAATCGATAGTATCTTTAAGATTTATCGCCTGAATAACCGCCTTATTTTGCTCCACACATGTGAACACACCTGGACGTACGCCCCAGGTGCTAAAAAAATATGTAAGATTATGCCCTGTACGGGAGTTATTGCTTGCTTTTTGCCGCCTATCCGTTTTGCGGCTACCATCCGCCCGCTCGGCCGGCCAGTCGCCAAAAACGCAAACGCTTCAAATATGACGCAATTATAGTTTTGAATTCAAATCTTCGCGCTCGAACTCTTATCCATACCGTTTTGTGCAAGGAATCACCATTTAAGTGCCTCGTCGCTCATTATTCAACGATTAACTTAATATATATATATATATATATATACCAGTGCGTCCCTTGAGTTTGAGCTTCTCTTGCGCTCGTTTGGTTCATCACGATTACTATCATTCCGACCCATTTCCTTAACTTATGTTATTAAAGACCTTCTTCACAATTATATATACGTTCATATAAGCTTGTGCCTACTTTCCTATTTTTCTCTCTCACTCTCTATTTTCGCACCGTTTTTCTCGGCGGCTAAATTTTGAACTTTCATTTTAGCCCGTGCGTTTCGTCATCAATAAACAGCGCAGCCAAACACAGGGGTTACTGAGTTATGACGGGGGCAGTCGTCAACGCTAGAAATTGTCGCCTCGCCTCAGCGTCGTCTATCACCAGTAGATCGTTGACTGAGGTCCACGGACACTGAAGGGTCAGGTCACACAAAATCAAACGGACTTCGATTAAATAATCACACGGTGAGTCTGTAACGGAAGCCGTACGACATTAGAACGAGTGGCTGATACGGTACCTTTGAGCCTATTGTCGTCCTAGTCATCGGCAGTGGGCGTAGACATTGTCTGCTGCCGAACTGGATTAGGCCAGCCGTGACCATTAGTGGTGACCAATGCAGATGTTGTTGGGACGTTAACAGAGCGACTAGGACTAGCATCAGGCCAGTTAATAGTTGAGGCTGTGGTAGCGTACGACGAATAAGAATAGTGGGTGCGTTACATTCATTAATGGACGAATGGATAACGTAGTTAAAATTTCGTGCACTCGTCGGTTGTGTGTGAGTACGGTTGATATGGCGTAGAGGTTGCACGAGCAGTAAACGGATAAGAGGTCCGCCCAAATGTGCGGGATTAAGCACTTCACAAGGTCGCTTATGAATGGGAGTAGCTATAACAAGCTTAAGACGAGGCCCAGTTCAGCTTGACCGGTTATCGGCTATCGGACTGCGTCGTTAGATGGAACGCAGAACTTTTCCGGATTTTGTTAAGATCAGCGTCTATCTATGCCAATCGACTAAAATCCTTGTCGCTTCATAAAAAGAGAAAAAAAAAGAAAAAAAAAAGCTTTTTACGTACGTGGTACGAGCAAACGACGAAAGAAATCAACGCTCAGAATCGCCTACCTGATGCTGGTCAACGTTTGCCGTATACTATAAATGGAACCTATTACAGCGCACACTGTCATATATATACATGTACAAGATGCGACGTTTATATAGTTACTGTCTTCCCCTGGAAGTAAATACGACTAACGGGAGTTAGTCGGATCGTTTGACGCGCACGAGTCCTTCTCTTGGAGTCTACGAAAGACGGGTAGAAAACTGACAGAATCAATAGGCACGAGAACGCGATAGCAATACGAAGGGTCAAGTTGATGATGTTGGGGAGTGGCTCGACGGTTCAATCGCTCGTTGATTGATGCACAGTTGGACACCTCTTCAGGCAAGGAGAGTGCAAAGAGAGTAAAGTCCAAAAGAGATAAAGAACAGAGAGAGATCAACAGGGGGGGGGGGGGGGGAACGACTGAGCAAAGCTTCATCAGCCACCTCAACCCGGACGATAACGAGAAAAAGAAAGAGGGACAGTAGGTGAGAGGGAGCGTATAACGCGGGCTACTATTCAGTGGCTTGGCACTAATGATTTTCGAACGATCCTTCGTCGTCAACCTCTCCCCGCGCGAGACCACCCCCGAGATCGAAGCTCTCAAAGAGTCGACCGACCGTTCCCGCCTCGGTATACTCGTGTACGAACCCTCCTACGAAAATTGAGGAAAGTAGCTATCGTAACGAGGGGCACTTTGAGCAACATATAAGATAGTCATTCGTAGTACTAATACCAGAAGCGCATGTCCAGCTCAAATTATGATCTAGGCATGGTGTTCGATCACACTTTACACTTATTCACATAAACGCATATATAATAAGTAAGCATCATTGAATTCAATAGGCCAAAATAGTTTGGTTGGTGTCGATGTAATATCCATCAAGGAGGTAAGTGTTGTGAAGAGAGACTTGAGCACTCTATAGATAAAATCATAGCAATCAGGAAATGTACGGTGATCAGCTGGGTACACTATAATAGATATGTTTTATGGATTAGGTCTGATTTTCTCCGAAGACATCTGATTTTCTGTTTTCTATTTTACTGACTTTTGTCTATCTTAGATTCATACATCGCAAGGTAATTCTGTCTTACAGCAAACGCTAATTTAATGATATTAGTCGACAGAAAATAAATAGACGATGCTTCTTTCTTTAAAAAAAAGGCAGTTTAGACGAGACTAAGCGCCTTGCCATTTCTATTGTGTATCCAGGCCCAGTGTATTACATAAAATTGCTAACTATCGCGTTCTCTACACAAACTAGAAGCCAACTTCAGACTACCAATACTCCTAGCATAGCAAAGTGTCAACAATGGCTACATTGTCTTTTCCTGTGGACATTTACCTCCCGCATACCCTCGGGTCTCCATGCATCCAAGCTCTTTTAAGCATTTTTCTTCCGTTCGACGCCTCTCAATGATTTATCCTGCCTTACACCCAATGCAATATGTACATACACACACACACGCAAACACATACATACGCATGTATATATACATATGTATCTATCAAGTCTTCTCTTCATCGCATGCGTGACCGTTTTGACACCGACCCTCGGTCCAAAAAACCCATTTCGGATTCTCAAACCCCACACATAGACACAGTTCCCCCAACAGCAACAGTAGCAGGAATCGTTCGTTGTCCATCGACGAACCGGGCGGCGTCTTAAGGTGAAGAGTCTCTTGCGACTTCCACCTTCACCGGCTGCACCCATAGAAATACGACAAGTATCGTATAGAGCGTCGACAGCGTTTCCATTGGCAGCTTCTTCAATTCGGCCCATAGCCCCCTATATGTGCGGCAGAGGCCATACGCAGTCACTAATCTCCTGTTCCTGCTGTCCAGTTCGTGAGTATTTCAGGGGTTCCACAGGGAACGGGGAGGGGTGTGTGGCGAGTACATCCTCAAGAGTCGTTGGAGGTTCTGGGAGGTTGGAAACTAGGAGGGATAGATCGAAACAGAGCGCCAGCAACAGTAGTAATGGTTAGCAAAGGCCATGCACAATCCGATGCAAGGCTGCAGCAATAGTAGGAGCTATAAGCAGACATTCCCTGCCGTGGTCCACTCCCTCACTCTAGTCCGGATCGGCTGTCGGTTGCCGG
Organism: Varroa destructor; assembly: GCF_002443255.2. Taxonomy (NCBI): domain Eukaryota; kingdom Metazoa; phylum Arthropoda; class Arachnida; order Mesostigmata; family Varroidae; genus Varroa; species Varroa destructor. Next base: position 43,096,000 of record NW_019211455.1, on the reverse strand, counting down.
CCTTTCGTAGGTCGGCAGTCTGGTCGCCTTCTAAAGACGTGTCCGCGGGAGGGAGGCCGCCAAGAGACGTTATGTGGGGTAGCGGCAGGAACAGCAGTGGCAGCAGCCGGTAGCACTGCAATGATGGCGGTAGTGAGTCATAACTCAAAACAGCTTTAAACTGCAATAATCTTCGGAGATCTCTCTTCGTTTTTCTTTTTTCTCTCCCACTCCGTAGGCGAGCAGTAACTGCATGGTCGATTCGCATCGTCTCTAGGTTGCCGGCTGGCCCCACCCAATATTTGACGGGTCAGTTTGAGGCGCAGGGCATCATGTCTACTAGATATGGGGAGGATATTCGGCCAGCTACGAACTACTGAGTAGCAATGGGGAACAGGGTAGTTCGTAAAGAACGAGCTGCCCACAAGAGCGAATCTTGGCCTGTCCTTTCTTTGCTTCGAAGTGGCAGCAGCATCAGCAGCAAGATGATCATCAGCATCAATCCTCCAAGTATAATAGTAAACGCTAGTAGAAGTTGGGAGTTAGGCGTGTAGCGGCATTGAGTTGGGACACAATCATGGAGAGAGTCATGCTGGCAGGACTTGCATTGCTAGAGGAACCATAAGTGTCCAGCGATGAAGCTCGCCAATGAGCGCCCACTGAAAGCGAAGACGAAGATGAAGGCAGGCTCTCTGTTCGCCCTATGCTCCTTTTTGCGTTCTTGTCGCCTTCGTCGTTGGTCTGCTCGACCGCTCTCGCGTCCCACACTGACCAGCCCCAGTGATACGGACTGCACAAAAAAGGGGGGCAAATTTCCTAAGCAAGAGGAAGTAAAAGAGGGCAAATTTTCCTCGCCTTTACTCCGCCCTGCCCCACATTCTCTTGGTTACCGACTCGGCAAAGTACAACGAGCTCCATCAATAGGAAAAACCAAAAGGGGCGAACTCCGAACTAGGGTATTGCCTTAGTAGCGTCCATATCCTCTCTGTATCCCTGCATTGCTCCAGTCGTGTACCCATACTTGACTGACTAAGGCAGGTCGTCGCCTTGCTTGGGCTATTGAGGGGTTACCAGCCCCTTAGTCCGTTAGCTCAGACGTCTACACCTCTCCTCTAGCCGCAAAAGAAGCAGCGGCTCCACGAGAAAAGAAACTAACATGATGCTGTTTTCTCTCATTTGAGAGAGGAATACAATTCAGCTCGCAGGAGAATCACCTTTGGTAGCTCTCGTCGCGTTTGGCTATGTCGTCCTTAACATCGGCTTCCCTCGATCCACGCGACCCTCAGCAGTATCGTCAGCAGCAATGTTCTACAATGGCCATTACCTTCACGGTCAGTGAAATTGAAGGCCTTGCCGTCTATGGCCAATACGCAAAACTCGGTTAGGGATGTAACGGTGACAGCCTTCAGCGGCGAATGCTGTTGGATCGCTGCCGTGTATTGTACTGCTGTTGCCGGCGAAAATTAGAGGTGGATCTAGCGGATTGGCGGTTTTGCCGGAATGGGGAGTACGTTTCAAGCTTCCATGTCAGAGCAGTGAAGCTCATCAATACAGCACTAATTCGCCTACGCTCATTGGAGTTTTTCCGCCCGCCCGAGTCTAGCTTCATCGCTGAGAATCGGCACAGCTTCTTGAGCCGATCTCACTGCTCGATGAATGGGTCTATTTTGTCCATCAGTGTTTCAAAGGCGCTCGACATTAGGACGGCTTCGAAGCAGCTACCAATTACATATAGGCTTCGTTGGATTGATGTCTATGCCTGTACAATGACGAGGTATCTGACGATATCCGTTGAATGAGTAGGCCAAGAAAATAAGGCAAACACGATAAGTTATCTATGTCAGAGAAATTAAATTAAACCGTTTTCGCGATTTTTATGCTTCAGGGAGCACGGTTCTAGGTTTTTTCCAGAATTTCTTTGCCAACTTACATTGAATGCTTCGTAGATAATTCTGACAGCTGAATGCCACCATTTACAGTATGCGTGTTCCATATGCACACGTTATTTGTGCAGTGTCCATTATAAGTATAGAGTTAGTTACGTCATAACATTGTTAACTATGATGTGTGAATTCTATTCTATCGAACACGAAAGAACACCTTTCTTTCTTTATATAAACAAGCCGTGTTGTTGCCAGATTCTACTATTTGCCTCTGTTCTTACTGCAAATGGGGATAGAGGCAAATCCTCTGCTCGCAGATCTTTGAAGATCTCCTGGGGGTTGGAAAAACTTCTTGGGGGAAGCGATCCACCCCCCCCCCCCCCGGGCATAAGCCCAATCCACGTCTGACAGCTCGTCGGGAGCTGCTGGGACTTTCTGAGATCGACGGGGATGGGGGGGGGGGGGACTTGACTAAATTTAACCATATTTCATCCCTACTCGCTGTGTATAAACATATAGCCAGCTTCTCATGCACATCGCGCAGCTCCATCGTATTGCAGGGGCGCGTTACACTTCGGGCATTGCCCGCTGGCTCATCCGTGTCCAGCTTCCTACTCTGTTACCCCCACTGTTCGTCTATATGGCTTATGGCTTATGTATGGTTATGAGCTTGGGGGTTGGACATGGGCCGCGCCATCGTTGGATAGAATGGTAGAACGAAGCAAGACGTCCCGGTTTTGACTTTCGCTGGCCTCCCAAGTCACTTCGTGCCACAACGGCTGTTTGCTGGCATGCCTACGAACGAGACTGGCATCTCCCAACAGTCAGCCCACGCCGGTAGGCACCTACTACCGGCGACGAGACAGCACCCGCAGCAGTTTTCATATGTATGTATTAGAGAAAGAGAAGACATGACCGTGGGGAACTACTATTTCGCGTATGTGCTATATGAATGTCCGTGCTAGCAGTGCTGGTCAAGGAATGATAGACAGAATGGGCAGACTTCAAAGGAATATTGCGATTTTCTTCAGATCCACTACAACGAAGACGGTGACCAGCAGCAGCTGTGGCTGCAAGAGCTGCGTAGCTATAACAGCCAACCAAACGATGAAACAGCCAACGGGAGTAGTGTTCCGAAGCTACTGCTGTAGGCCATGCTGTGGCAAGGATGACGCCACTGGACTCCTGTCTGGGCCGCTACGGACTTCGACTACGGAGTCTTGGACCATGTTACGGTGGGTCATAGCAAATCAGCGATGTTCTAGTTGAGAAAAAAAAGTTAAGAAGCCCAATGTTAGCCGTCGCAAGAGGATATGCAGTACTTTCTCTCTCTCTTTCTTTTTGTGCCTATATATACTTACATCTTAGTGGCACTAGTCTAATTCTAAGGATAGTGACATTTCGTGCAATCTGCTTTGTTGACTTCAAAAAAAATTCATTAGCTTACTAAAGATACTTTCTATAAACCTTATCTCCAATAATAGCAGTACATTGATGAGTTATTTTTAGGCTTCGATGTGTCATACACATCAGCACAAGAGAAGCCAGAGGTCGTTCCATCTCTGATTAGCCACAACATCCGGTGCCTTAATATACAAGTTGCTCTTGGGCATAATTGCCTCTCCCTCATGCCTAACCTCACATGCCTATACTCAGCAATGGGCTCTTTTCTACTAGAACAGCCTTTTGCCGGTGATAGCCGCCTGAAAGGCGTCACTATTGTCATAAACACTTGTTAGTAGGCGCCTGGGTCTTACGTTCCGTAATCAAACTGCTAGCAGAAGATGCATCTACTAAAACAGCATTGCGCAGTCCGTCAATTTCATTCTAGTTTACACTGGCACCCGACAATGTCCTATCCTAAGCTGCGCGATCTTCTCGATTCGTCGTTGTCCGAAAATCTCGGAGCGTCCCCCAGCTGCTTCGCTAGATAGAATTACACTCTCCAATAGGCCGTCAATATCCCCCTTCCTTGATGGCACCTTCCTGCGTTGCGATGATCTCCGCAGCGATGCGCCGTCTCTGGCGCATCGTTGCCTAGAATCGATGCGCGGCACTGTCTCGCGCTCTATTCAGCGTCTACGGTTGCTTCGTCAACCGCTACTATCCGTCTCCTCTCTAAACACAGGAACAAGCTAGGTTTTATGAATGAGCGCAGGTTTTGCAAATGCGTCCTATCTGTACACGTGACTAACCTATACGTCGCCGCCTGGCCTGCTGCTGCTGCTGCTGCTGCTGCTGCAGCATCTGCTAATGCTGCTAAACAAAATCACTGTGGGCGGCATCCTTCTGAATTCGGTAGAGTATCTTCCCCGCTTTTTCTCTTTTTCTTTTTCTATATTTTTACGATTCTTTTTTAATTCCTTGTCGTCCTTACTTCATGTCTCGTTCGTCTGCTAGTCAGTGACCGCTTCCTGGTCCGTAGCGTCGTTGCCCGTGTGTGATTGTGACCTGTGATGATGGTCGGCATTTGCTGGGCAGAGAAATACTAGCGGCCAAGAATGGCCGATAGACAATGCTCGATAGTTGTTCATTGGATAAATTCCGACTGGTGTTGATCGAATAGCGCCACTGCAATCGGGAAGGAGAGGCAACGGCTGTGCCAAGATGAAATGGAATATAGGCGCGGTCCTCGGTGGGTAAGCAGCATCCGAGAACGACGCGATCGTCTGAATTAAACTTCAACTCTGAGTCATACAACAGCGTTCGAGGACAATGCTCTGGCGTCAGATGTAGAAATCGTCCTAGTAATAATAATAAAAGAAGAACTAATGGTTGAATAGTGGTAAAGCAATGACAGAAACGGGAGTGGATATAGTCGTAGCATTGAATATGACTGTATGGCTGGCCGGCGGTGTCGAACAGCGGTGAGACAACAGCTCCTCTTGTCACTCGCCTTCAAAGCAGTCGTGCATTCCACCACCGTATTGTACCGCTATTATATTCTATGTAATCATATGAATTTGGAAGGTGACCGGCCATTAATAGCTGATGTCCACGGCTCTACCCGACGCCACGCGCATACTTTACGCTCGACTGTCCAGTGCCTAAATCCTCTATATAGATATATATATCTTTACCCCATACGTTTGTGGACACATATGTAGAACTCTAGAGAAATTCTTCCACAACAGTTAATGCCATGTGAGCCCATGGGTGATTGTATCTGTGGGTTAACATCACTAGTAGCGACTAGTCCGTGGGGGGTGGGGGGAACAGCTTGCGCAAACTCAACCTTCGTCGACAAGAGGAAGCACAGTGAAGGAGCGGTCCAGTGGCCGATTTAGGTCTACTATAGTCCAGTCCAGCCCAGCCCAATTCTATCAGATGAACATGAGCAGAGTCGACCCTTGGAGACACAAAAAAGATCGGGCTGGGTCGAAAGTGAGAATCAAATAGAGGGGACAGCACTAGAGCAGAAGTACTAGCAATAAGAAAAACAAAAAAAAAAAAAAAAAAACAACGAAAACACCAAATATGACAAGTAATGAACAGTACAAAGAGCGAGGAGAACGAAGCAAAAACAGACCTGTACAGGTAATATCTGCTATTTGAATAGGCCTTCTAAACTAGGTAATGTCTGGCTAGATCGCGGCGTATCCTACTCTACTATACAGGGAAAAGAACGATGCGGATGCAGATTGAAAGAAGCGAAGATAGGATGGCAATGAACTTACAAGATAATTCGATTTGATGGGTTAGTAATGAATACAGATACTTTCGATGTTGCTACGATCATTTGTGACATCGCATATGATTAGGCTAAATCGCCTATGGAAAAGCATTGACGAGATGTCCGTCTGTTTTAGTCGACTGGCCGAAACCAATTGTAAAATAAGTATTTATTAGATTTATTCAGATAGATGGGTGGTCTTCCGGACACGGTAGGCAGACCCTATACACAACCTTATACGTTCATGCGCCGTTAGAAAGTGCTGATCACTTATCATAGTAGCTAGTTAGAGATACGTTATATCAATAGATATCGTTGCATTAAAAGCAATAGTCACTGTACGCTCTGAAATTAAGTGGACCTAGGTCCAATTCTACAACAAAATTCGTCAATCATAATTAAAACAGAACGACCAAATTCGGTCGGCAGCTGGGTTTTTCAGACCTCCATTTCGAATATTATATGATAGACCGCAATGACACCAGCAACTTGCGGTGTTGGTCTAGCGAACAGCCTTTTTCTAGCCTTAAGAAGTCCGACATCTGTTGCCGCCTGACAAGCTACTGCTCCGCTTTCACTCGAAGATCGTCGTCATCGTTAGAGTCCATTAGATTACGATCGGCAAGACGAACTCGATCAGATCGAAAGATCCGAGCATTGAAATAGTTTCAATTTTGTCAGGCATCATTTTTCAGACTGTAACGCTGACTGCTAAATGAAGTTCTTTTCTACAAGACGCTCTATATAGCAGTTAGCGGGGACTCACTCTAAACTATAGAGATCGTAGGTACTTGTTGCCATTGGACCTACGTAGCTGTCACTCACAAACCAACGTCGGTCGATGAGGGAACAAGTAAATTAGAATATTATGTAACGTTAAGTTAATTTACTAGTTTCAATTGGAAAGCTTTCGTCGTCCGCTTATTAAATATGTGACACTTTTTTTTTTTTTTTAAAAATAACTATTTTCATAGAGAAGTTGAGTTAACAACTGGGTAGACGCGCACACTGTAATAAATACGGGCGTACGCCTTTACGTTGCGACATCCGTTAACTGTTTTTTGTAATGTGCCATTGATAAATGGCAATGTTCGCTACTGTAGCAGGGTCAGGATTTAGTGGTTAGGTAACAGACGGATACCTCAGCAGTATAGTTTAACACCATTACATTACAACTCTCTTAGAAAACATTACTACGATATAGGGGAAGTGTCCCGAATACGACCTAGCACCTTTTTGGCGGACGGCTTTCAAAACGGCACAGCCATCACAAGATCATAGCTGTTGCATATATTACCTCTCGACGTACCAACAATGATCGGTTGTTCGTGCTCGAGACCGTTCGCGTTTCTGGGCTGAACAGACCAAAAATGCCGCCATTACAACTACGAAGCAGCAGCAGAAGCGTAGTAGGAAAATTAAAAAAAAAACACGTTACCCTGCTTTGCTGTGGCCGATTGCTGCGTGAGCCAATCGGGCACAGCGAATCGCGCTATTGTCCAACTGCTGGCGCAGCAACCGTTCGTAGCGGTCGCTTGGCTGTCTATCGACGTCACTTCCGGCAATCAGCGCATGAGATCACCCGGCGGAAGTCTTTCATCAGACCCCCGCCGCCCCACAGAGCCGGTTAGCCCTCAAGGCGCGTGCCTAGGGTTTCTACAACTCTTCGATCTCTCAATTTCTTTCACTCTCTCCACCTGTTTTCCTTTTCTCGCTATATCTCACAAGTTGTGCGACTCCTTTAACGACAGCCACAATCGCCTGCCGTAGCTTAATGCGGCTACCGTCGCTACTATTACTGCTGCAAAGGTCTGCATCCTACGCCTGACTGGTTCGTTGGCATGTCGTTCGCCGTTGGCAGAAATCACTACTTCATTGGTCAAACGCTGAGGTTCTGCAACGGCTATACCACTAGGGGCGTCGACAGCGGCGGGTTGTCTGCTTTTATCATCGTTGTTGTTGTTGTTGTACTACTTCTGCTACTACTGTTGTTGTAGCGTCGAACGCGGCACGAGTCGGTCCGACAACCAGGCTAGTTTCGTAGTCGGTCCCATTTCGCGGCTTGCTGGGAGGATATGGGTCATTGAGCGGAAGGGTTTGTTGGTCGCTTTGCCTAGTCAGTTTCCTCATACTTGTGTATAGTCTGTACACCCTTGCGATGCCACCGCCGACCTTAATGTTATCATCGCGTCTCGGCGGACCAAGCCGTTGTCCATGTACTGTGTTGATCATCGTCCCGTCTCTAACAACAGCACCACTGCACTCCGTACCCCGTTCTCCGTACTCGTCCCGCGTCAATAAACGGCGGCAACAACAACAACAACAACAACAACAACAACACAAGAACGACAACAATAATAAACAATACACACACAGGCATAGAGCCCATCGATGCAGGACTCCTACTGCTACTCCAGCTAGAGCCGTTTTCACTGAGGACCAGCGACGCAACCTGCTCTTCATTGCACTGCGCACGAGGACGGCCATGCTCTAACGTGGCAGTCAGATCGGCCCCCAACAATAATCAGTTGGCTGGCAAACTCTGCAAGCCTCTACCATCCTGCAAGTTTGCTAAGGTTGGTTCACTGGCTTAAAGTCAATATCTAGAACTGCCCTATTCGCTTTGTTACCATTGGCGCGAAGAGTAAGGGACTTTATCGGCATCTTGTATTCGCCGTAAAACAAGCGAATGGGAAATAGACCCTTGTACGCACACAAAAGGCCCGCTTTTGTCGTGTTCGTTCTTCTTAGCCACCAGAGATTGCCGCTGAATAGGATTGTTTGTTGACATGGTATAACCTGTAGTTTGCAAACCTTAATTCCTAGGTAGTATACAATATGGAGCGAATGGGAATACGGGTGTATAGGAAGGGATTCTACAGTATAGATACGCTCGCGCTAAATGAAGAAAGTTGAACAAACAAGGAAAGAAGAATTGTTTTCTGAAAAAATCAGGGTAACTTTGCCCAGGGTGGGGTCCGCACAAGCAGCTAGATTTCTCTCCTATCAAAAAAAAAGCCTGTGTAAGTGAGTGCACAGACACGTGCCGAAAAGATCGACTCTGCCAATACGTCACTGGCATTACTCTTGAGTTACTTTCTATTCTATAGTTGTTTGTTTTCACTAATATTTCTTGTTATTACCACTAGTTTTTTAGCTTGTCTGCTGAGCCATATCCAGAATCATTGTACGGTACTTGTTAGCGCATTCGGGGGGTTCTTCGAGCTCAGTACGCATTTGGGATTCTTTACACATCCGAGGTTTTCAGACCTTTCGTCGGGTCCTGGAAGGGCACCTATTAATATATGCATGTGTATTTGCTGGGAAGCTAATGCCAAAAACATAAAAAGCTAACGCGAGATAAAATGTTCAGAAAAGGAAGAAGCGGTTAACGCCAGCCATTAACTCCGCGCTGACAGGGACTGGTATGTAGTAGACCGATACCCCTGATGTCCGCAGACACCCCCAAGCCGCTCCGCCTTAAGCTCCCCCCACTCAATCCAGTGCGCTAGCCAACCTTCACCTCCGGTCTTCCTGAAAGGCTAAATGATCGATGGTTGATGCTGTTGTTGCCTTAGGTGGAAAGATGCGGTTAGATGTGAGCGATGCATAGACTGGATGAAGAAAAGAGAGCGATATCTCACTCTCTCTCTCTCTATATATATATATACACAGGATCAGCTCTACAATCTCTTGTTGATTCTCGCGAGTACATGCATTAGACTGTGTGTTGTACTGGTGCTTGCGTTGAAAATACGATCGTCTGCGCAGGGACACAAAAGAAGTATGTCGTCTGCTGATGCCACTCTCAATAACAATGTAGTTATCATCACGTATGTGAGATAATGGCTTTGATAACCTCACTGATGGGGAGGCAGACGCGTGCAAGTGAGACACTATAATCGATTTATGTGAATCGGTTGGAACCGGCTTATTTTGTGTTGGTAATTAATAGATAGAATGGAACGTATGCCCTTGTGAACTAGAAAGTTGGAAGCTCTAGTAAGATAATCCCTAACATATATAATATACTACGTTCTGCTGGTCAAAAATGGACTTGGTAGAGGCACAGTTGACTGAGGGCATTTTGCAAGTATTGTATCTCTCGCGTATGAACGTTCGGCATGAGTTAGAAACGAAGGGGTAAATATGAGGTGATCGGTTTTTCCTTGCCAATGTACAATATCTGGCGAGTGCTAAACAAGAGTTAACGAACATATGTTTAATAAAGTGTATTAACGAAGCTCCTTCTTGGCTCGCATGATTGCAGCTCGACTTCATTGATGTTTTTTATGAATCAATCGATCCTTAACTGAGCAGACCTATTTAAAATTTAAATTTCCTCTTCTTACCTGGTAGTTAATCTTTTTCTGTGACGTCCTATTTTGTGAGCACAGATAAACACCGTGTGTGATGTAAACAAAATGTACGCTTTTACGGCGTGTCTATGATATCAGAACTCCACTATCCTTCGATAGGAATTAGCTGTCGAGATAGTCATCCGACAGAATGCTTCAGACCAGTCCGAACAGCATCGGACTTCAGTTATTTCACGTCTAATCATTCTTCCCAGTTCTGCTCGTCATTTGTAGCATTCATCTATGCATAGATCAACATAAAACGTTTCCGGGACCAATTTTTCGTCCTAGCAAAAGATGTATTACATTTAATTTGAGATTAGGTCGTACCTATATCCGACAAGAGTCCCGCTCACTCATCAATTCATTAGAAAACGCGCAAGTATAGCACTACGTGCAAATTGTTGGGGGAAATTGTGTGAATATGTTATGCTCGATCCTTTTGCTTGTAGACCCCTGTCTCCGTCAGTTTGCTAATATTTCCATGCTCATAGGTCATGCGTTTTCTAAACATTATCTTAACCAACGATCTGGCTCCTAGCGAAGCTCTAAGCCTTCACCCTAATCCACCTCTGTCCTTCGAAGATCGTTGTGGCAAAGATATATATATTGGTATGGTATCTATTAAGCATTTTCCGTGTCGTTCCCAAATCCACGTGTCGTAGTGCGTCATTCAATCTCATTTCTACGGTCAACGTGAATTCCTGATAACGAAATAATCGTCGACCGAAAACGAATTGTCGCATATTGTTCGTTAATCAATCGCCTCGGCGGCATACGTCTCAATCACGTTATTGCCGACAGCCCAATTTTTGCTTTTTTTTTTTTTATTGCGATGATTGTGGTCATCATGAAGTCGAAGGAAGTCCCGGGGTTCCTTGGCTACGATGCTGTATACGACAGAGCTATGGGTGCATGACATTTGCATACTGTTTTGCCTACTCCTATATACTTGTATCTATGATGCACAAGGCAGGGGTTGATTTACGGGGCTGACTGTGGGATTCCCCCAGGGCCCCACACCGTCTCTTTGTCTCTTATCAAGCGAAAATCTTTCTCCTAATAGCATGTCCCTATGCATACTACCCATTCTCTGATAGCTTGACTTCATCTACTGGACTTCGTTATCTCCACATCCTATCCCTTATTCGCCCCAGTAGAGAGAGGAGGAACAAGGCATAAAGGCAGCAGGGAACCAAAGTGGAACCCAGTTGGAGGACAGGAAAGCTCAAACGAAATGTTGCTACGTACTGAGGCCATCTTCCACAGAACAACAATACATTATATTACCTATACTATTATGTGTACTGTATAACGCTATTGATGGCTGACCGCCTATACATTATTCGAGTTGGTCAGCATTGTTTGCCTTACCGATATCATCACATCGGCCCTTCACCGCGCTCCACCAGCTCCACTGACCAGACAGTCCAATGAGATTTGAGCTAAATAAGATACATTGCTAGCGAAACCCCTTCCCAATATCGAATGAGCACACGGCGCGATCCCCCACTGTCGACAAACCACGTCCTCAGACGGCCAGTGCTTTCCTTCATGTTGCGGGTCCTTGTCGTCTGCTTTAGCTTGTGTTGCTGTTGTTGTTGTTGTAGGTGGTTGTTTGTTGTCTTCGTGTGTTACATTGGTGCTGTGGCTCCTGCCGCAGTTTCGTGTGTCATGCAGGACTAGTCGTGGCAGTAGTAGCACCTCACAGGACCATTGTCTTTATTAGGTGCGTTGTCATTGGCTCGTTGGTTTGCTCGCTCGTAATTGTGTTTGACTGTAGATACGGAAATCGAGAGGGAAAAGGAAAGAAAAAGAAAGACCAAGAGTCAAAGAGATGGGGACAAAAAGAGTCCAGGAGGAAAGGAACGGCAAAAAAAGTGAGTCGACCGGAGAGTTTCGCGGTTGGGGAGAAGAGAGGGCCAAATGGGGTAAAAGAACTGATTATTGACATTCATTGGTTTCATTGTGCGGGTAGTAGCACCGTCGCCACTCCCCACACCCATTCTTGCACAGGATCGGTTGTTGTCAATGTAATAGTTGTTGTCGTTGTCTTCGTCAACGAGAGCATCTACATATCTGCTTACTTAAGAGACACATAATACACAAAGGACGTGGAGCCAAGAAGGAAGATGGGAAGTTTCGGGTTGTAACTAAGCAGACACGCAGATTGCACAAGTAAGCAACAGTTTAGGGTAAAATAAGGAAGAGAGAGAAATACACACAGAGACCAGCTACTTGACCAGCTATGTAATAACTATTATTGAAGCTTGCCGATTATGGTTTAACACAGGTGAAGTTCGATAGGTGGTCATTGTTATCGTAGACGTCGACGATGTCATATTAACATCGATTTATGTCATGAATGGCTGTCGGATTGCTTGGTCGATATAAAGATCTTGGTTTTTGCCTGTCACTAATTGAACTAACAAATTAAACTTTTTTTTTTTATGGGTATTGTCAACAAGAAGAAACGTAATGCGGTTAGTGATTTCATAGAGCTAAACGAAACGTTAGTAGTTGTTTCTACAGGTAGACTGAAAAAGGACGGGACCTTTGTTCAGCGACCGACAATTCGAGTGAATTAAGGGGCACAAGTTGGACCATAATGGTTTGTCAGACCTGATGTTAGTCGTAATCAAACATCGCTAGACATACAATTCTTGCTGCTAAGAAAGCTTACGAATCATCTGACGCAGTGCTTCTCTGAAGTAACAGAAGACGTAGAACTTGCAACGTTCATGTGATCAGAGCTTTGATACGCCACTATGTGCCGTTTGATGTTAAGCATGTGCTATGTGTATGACGGGCACGTCGTGTATAGTATACGTTGTGCACGGACGGTGATAACATGCACCAACGGAGTTAGCTGGGCTGGCTATTTATTTGTCCACTTCGGCATGGATAATCAACCAAACAAAAGCACCTAATCGTTTTGTCAAACGATAGCGTCTAGTAGTCAGTGGAGTCCGTATTGGGCTCCCTCTATAGGTTCGTAAAGACGCTCATTTGCATGACTTACACACGACTATACCATATTACTAATATTCTTCTTATATATATATATACACACTCATAACTTCTACCATATTATAGTAAATGTTATTATTTTTCCTAATAACACTGCATGAGCTCCATATTCGTTACAAGACCTATACTGTATACGCAGTATTACGCACGCGAACGACGATCATCACGTGCAAATAAATCTAACTAAAAGAAATTACCGCTGGCCAATAGAACGATTGGAATTGGACTAGCCCAAGCCAAGTGGAAGAGAGGCTCGTACACGATTTTATTGTTGTCGTTCACTGGCAGCTTTAGCAGCAGCGGTAGTTGTACCCCCACAGCCAGCGTTGTCGTTGTTACCGTTTTCCATTAAAACTGTGTGAGAGCCCAACGGCAATGTGCCGCTAGAACAAACTACCTAAAAAGATGTACAGGGGAACTGGCACCGGAGGGAGAAAAAGCGCAGGATGCCCTCTGCAACTTTCGACGCGGTAGTGACGCGCGGTAGCGAAATCCTTGGCGGGTAGAAAGGGCATCGGCTAGTCCGTCAGTCAGTCCGTTGCATGGTAGCAGCATCAAAGACAGCAGCAGCAGCGCCAGTGATCGTGCACTAGCGTTCTCTGCTTCTGTATAACAGAGCCGGCTCTGGCAAAGGAGAGCGAGAGGAGCCAACGATAAACGGACGAGGCTCGACGCACGAACGGCTGAGCGGACGGAAGAACGTAGACGCGATGTGTAGTGGACTGCTCCAGAGGTTTTTAGAAGAAGAGAATCGAAAAAAGAAGCGCCCCGTCCATGCATCCCTTATACAACGGGGTCTCGTTGTAAAGCGCGTTTATTGGGCGCGTTAAGAAAGAAAAGAACAAGGGGAGGGGTAGAAAACGGGCAAGCCGACCAAAGCGGAGGGCCCACAGTGGTGGTGCCGGCAAAGGCAATTCAAAGCCCCGTACCCCCTGCTGCGTGGTTCCCGCCGTTGCTGCTGCTGCTGCTGCTACCGCCGCCGCTGCCAACCCCTTGGCCGCCACAGCGGCCGCCACTCCGGCCGCCTTACCCTATTCCTTCCTCCAGCCAGTACAGGCATGCGGCATTCGGCAGCACTCTTCCCGAAGACTCATATACGTCTCACTCCCTTCTACAAGCACTCGGCGATAGCAGCGTGCGCCAAACGATGGACAGTTCCACGATGAACGCACTCGATACGCGCGCTGTTAGCGTAGCACACGTCCTCCAACAACAACAGTAGCACCGTTCGCGGCAGCAGAACTGCTGGTGCTGGTAATACTATATAACAGCACCAGCGCTCGACTTACGAATCGAGACAGCAGGCCGACAGACGAAGATCAGGAGATAGGCGGGTGGCTACTATACGAATCTATGCGATGGCCTGTACTGCCTCGTAGAGATTCGTGAGGCATCCACTAGGGGGCGTATTGCGCGCTGCATGTGAATGCCGACGGCTAAGTTACCCTCTCCCGCGAATCGCCCATTGCGCGCTGCCGCTGTTACCCCTGTCTTTGCCCCTATCCCCGCTGCCTCCTCTTCTGCTTGTGTTTGCGTCCTATGACGGCCTTAGCGAGGCAGCGGCAGCGGCGGCGGCCGCTGCCCGCGGCAGCGGCGACGGCAGCACCGAGGAGATGCCCCCACAGAACCTCTCGTTGCCTACCGTCCAGCAGCTGCTTTAGACTGCTAACCTATGCTGGTTGCATGGTTGCCACGAATGCTCCCTGTCTCACTCTGCCCCCTTTTCCAACCATACAGGTGCTGATGGTAACCCTAGTGGTGGTTCGGCCGCCGTCACCGTCGACGTTGCCGTCGTCATGCTCTCGGTGCTGCCCGTTTTGGGGATGCCGTTTGCCCATTCTGTCCCCCTCTCCCTGTCTCGGACTGACTGTGTCTGTATATAGGTGGGTGTACGAGCAGCCAGCATAACGTTGTAAAGTTGTGTGTGTAACTGATGTTTGAGATTGGATGCGTGCGTAGTCGTCAGCCGATCGTTTGGATGCTGCCTGCCTGCCTACCGCCTGCGAAGCCCCCTTGCAAAAGTCTGCGTTTTCCTGCTACGTCTGCCTGTGCTGCAAACAGCGGCAGCATCAAGAGCCTCAACCTCCTTAGCCGCAGGCCCAGCAGCATTGGCCTGCTGTTCCACCGGCGCCTGCTTGAGGAGCCTACCGCGGGTGCTGCTCGCTGCTGATGGTGGTGGGTCGTCTACCCTACTACTAGTACTATTGCTGCTGTTGCTGCTGCTGGTAGCTCTCCGCCGCTGCCTCAGCTTCGGCCCGCTGCCGCGCTGGTGGTGCTGCTGCCGCTTCTGCGCCTACTCCAGCAGCCTGCTTGCCTGCTTATGTATGGTCGCTCCTAGCGCTTCCTCCACGTTCCCTCCATTTTTGACTATCGCCTCTCCCTCACGAGGAGCGCGGAGCACCGGAGCACGGAGCAGCAGCACCCGCAGGGACGACGGAGTCAGTCGACGGGTCGAGCGAGCTAGCGAACAGCGAACAGCCCGCGCTCAGTTGCTCAGTGAGAGTCCACGCGAGTCCCGGAGAGCACGCGGCGCGCTCCAAGACGAAACCACGACCAACGTGCTTAGCCAGACAAGAGAACTACCCATAGTCGTCGCTCGGTCGCTCGCTCTGTGGCTGCTCCCCGGCGCTTCCATACCCACCACTATACACGAGTAGTGGTTGCGGTGCTCCATCGAACGGTGCGGTCCCCCATTGCTCGTTGTAGTAGTAGTAATAGTCGTAGTGGTAACAATCGAATACTCGCGACAACGTTGCGATGGTGAGAGCTTTAATGCCGGATTGATCGGCCAGTCAGTCAACGAACGTGTGGAAACGGCGAAGTGCGCCGTGTCCTTACCGAAGGGCAGAAGCCAGAAGAACGAAAATTGTGTGAACGACTCCGAGATGCCGCTACTGGGTTCGTTGATTCGTGGCCTAGCTGATCGGTTACCTCTAGCGTTGAATGGAACACGACGAGTTAAGCGAGATGTCGACACGATTGAAGGAGGCGACTGTTGTCAACCTGTGTACAGCATCGTGTAGATCCGGCTGGCGCGCTACATAGGCAGGTGTACCCCTGCTGCTGCTGTTTTTGTTGCTGTTGTGCTTTTTGTGAAAGTGTGCTGGTGTACATATTGACGGAAGACAGCAGCTGGTGGCGGTGGGGCAAATGGTTGGAAGAGCTTTCTTATTCTTTCGATAATATCTCGAGTCAGTGAGTGGGTGGGAGAGAGAGCGAGAGAGCGAGGGGAGCAAAGAACGTGCAATTACTTCAGGAACTGCTGCCATGAGGTGATCGCAGAAAAGGAAGAAGACAACGAAGAAGACAGGAAATTCACCACCTGTGGTCGTGCGTTAGGGGGGGGGTGAATCGTTATGGGTGTGCATGTGGCGCGCATGTGTGCAACGTGTGCATGAATATGCAGTGTCACTGCGGGTGAAGGCGTTTTGTGATCGTGTTGGTTCTTTTTTTGTTTTGTTCAGTGTATGATTGCCCCAAACGACGGCACACAGTTCGTGTTGCCCTACACTGAGAATCCGGTAGCGATACTGAGGGAATTTGAGGTTTGGTTTGTTCGGAACAACATCGACTCCGCTGACATTTCCAGCTGCAACAGTGGTAACGTCAATAACAATTGTCGCTCATCATAAACAACAACAACAAGCATTATTGCTATTATTGTTAAAATACCACTACAACAGCTGCAGCAGTCAGTATAATTTAAAAGACATCAAGGTGTCAGTGTTGGCTTCTTCTGAAGATCGCGCTTGATGATGACTCCGCCGGCACTGAATCCGACGACCAACTCATGTTTATAATTAACGGCGCCAGTTGACAATGGAGATGAGATGTACAACGGTGTGCATAATAGTCGATGTGTTGTACCTGTAACTGTGATACATAATAGTCTACCTATTGAAGTGTACATATTCATCGTTAAATCTTCCCCCCCCTTGGCACTATCGATCCCCTTCGGCTCTTACACGACTCTTACTATTATTATTTTTATTATCCCTTTTACATTTATATAGTCAGGTGACACTTCACCACTGATCGACGAGATTGATCTGTATCCCTTCGAATACAGAATAAGACAGAGTAGAATCAAGTAAATTTAGCGTGATCAGTAAAACGTACGCGAAAAGAAGGACACAGAAGACTACGTCATCCATCAGCAACGTCCACAGCTGCCACCATCAACTCCTTCGAAAACGGACCGGTGAACTGTGCTCTTATGATCGAGCTGGAATTATTCGTAAGTCGTAGTTTTATTGTGCAACAATAATCAAAGTAATAATAATAACAACTACGATAGTAATTATAAATTGTGTAAGTTCTTGCAGAAACGCTGAAAAGCAGCTGTAGATCTATCGATAAATCTCTGTGCCACACAAATAACAGGATTGCTATAAACAGCGTAAAAGAAACGAGATTTCGATGGAACCGTTCTCGTATTTGTGTTCTATTACACGAAACGTGGTTAACAAGACTGGGCGAAGGCAGCGCCAGCAGCAAAAACGGTTACGGGCTGAGAAGCATGCCTCACAACAACTCATGAGTCTTTCCCAGGAGTTCTGCTGACAAACAGAACATACGCACCGCGCGGTCTGCGTGATGCTTGGACGCGAAAAGGGAAATCGACAAAATAGGTCTCCTGTTGGAAGGCCTGCGGCTGTTGGCGGTCACCCGCTGCTGATGCCGTGCGTGTCTTATCCGATCTCCCGTGGTGTATGGCTTGACTGGCAAGTTGATCTTCTTTCGATCTGTCGAAAGCGTTTGACACTGCTAGGATAGACGTTCGGACAAGCAGGCCCTAGGTACGTCGAACAAGCCTACGTAGACCGCGCTGCTAACTGAGCGGCAGTTGCAATTGCGTACAAACTTAGATCTTGCGGTTTGTTTCCATATTTTTCTAGATAGCATTAGAAATCTGCTTGGAGTCAGCTGAAACACAAAACAGCTACGGATCCAATTTGTATGATACAAAGTGTATACCTCTAATTAGAGGGTAGTAGTTTAAGATTGGGAACTAGATCAAGATATGATCATAATGAACACATATGAAACATAATGACCGGATATGACGAGTTGAAAATTGGGCTCCCAGCTATGCCATAGTGATACGAAAGGAGCAATGATTCCGTTGACAACGGATTTCCAATGGCACATCTAGTACAGTAAAAGGTAAACCAGTCACAGTCAGGCAAATCATTACTAAAATTCTGCAAGTACATCATAATCGGCTGAATCACTACAAACTTTATCCCTTTTTATAGTATAATTTGTCTCGTCGACGCTATTTGACCTCTATTGAACTATTGCAATTATGATCTAGCGAACATGATTTCGTCAGAGCATCACCAGTTAGCTATAAGCACATTTAGTTCGTCGGATTAATAAGTATACAAAACCGATTGCCCTTAGATCCGACATTGCCTTAGCATTTTCAGACGTCTACATATACCAACGTAACCATATTACTTATCTTGACACTCGTGTTCACCTACAATGAAGACTAAACATCTGTAGCTCTCACTGCTAGATGTTGTTGGTATTATCTTTGTTCACTCTGCCCCCGCCACTAGCTTAACGGCTCAGTAGTGGTGGTTTACCCCACAATGGTCGTCAACAGCTCAGTTTTGTGTTATACAATATATTATAGCACGTTAGTCCAATATCTGTACCGCTCATTGTCGGCCACATGAGCGCTCAGCCGTTCGCGCATGGACTCGATGGACGGCTCAGACCGTAGCGGCGGCGCCCCGGTGGCAACCGCCGGCTGCACCAGAGCGATGATGACTCCGCTTAGCCGCTGTCAATCCTGTTTTAGCTCAACTGCTACTGTTCGCTCAGCGGCCGCGACTCAACCGATCCGGTCCCCGGCGCTCCAAGTCCAACCCTCTCGGGGCGGGCTTTCGTTCTCCTCCTCCGTTGTCCCTGGATCCCGTGTTGGTGGTGGTGGTGGTGATGGTGGTGGTAGGGGGTATGCGCGCGGCGCGCCTGTGCATAGGCACAGCCGGAGCACCGGAGCGCCACCGGAGCCCTATGTTATGGTGGCTCCGTTTGCGCATATGCACCAACCCCCAACAGGCTTTCTCCGGACGCCCCGACCCCGGCTCTGCAGCGGCGCCGCGCCGGAGCGCAGGCAACAGCGGCCAGGAAGCAGCGGTCGGCGCCAAGGGGCCGTCCTCATTGGGGCCCTCGCCAGTGAACCTCCCTGTCTATGAGTTGCAGTCGAGCGCCGGTAGTCTCTGAGGGCTGCGAGCGCCGTTGAGCAACCAAACAGCCACTGGCGCCCTCTGGCGAGCCGGCCTGCTTGCATATTCCAGCAGTGGGCGCAAAGGAATGAGAAGAGAAATTAGAGAGAGAAAAGAGAACTCCAGCTTGAAAAACTCCGAATTCGAATTCCTACCAGGGGGAAGCGCGGGGAGGGGGAAGCGTGAGGCACGAAGGGGGCTCGAGCGCCTGTAGGAGCTTACTTGTGGTCAACTGCTTGTCTTTTTCACAAAACACAGACAGGAAGGCAACCACGAGCGGAGAGTTAGCTAACAAACCTTTGAACCGGATTGACATACACCGACACGAATAAAATGGGACATCTGCATTTATAAGGATAACACGTCCCATTGGCGAAACGTCCAAAATCGTTCTCCATTTATCTGTCTATTACTCTGTCCCGTTTTCACCCCAGAACGTCTCAACATTTCAGATCGCTTCGAGAACTTTTAGTGACCTGCGAGGCATCGCAAAGCTTCATACTTAATTGCATACGCCCATCTGCTGATCACGAAGTGTATATCATCTAATGTTGTATTACTGGTCAGCTACATATTCTGTGTACACTGGTCTATGACGCTTGCTTGTGATCGCTATCCTTTCTAACAGAGCGCTGTATGTCGTATGGCAGTTCTGTGCATATATAGGCATAGTCTCCTCTACGGATCCGTGCAGATCGCTTGGTATCCTCTGGTTCCATCATTGCGGCGTTATACTTGGCGCGGAAGTTAGTGCAGGAGCTCCTGACAGCTCTGCTCAGGAGTATTAGACGTCTCCTCGCAGTCGGAAGCCGAAAACCGACTTGGACGATAGTTTGCTCCAGGAAACTCTCGTCCTTTATGCCCATCGCTTGCCACGCGTTTTTAACGCAGGATTGATTTTATGCGCAGAATGAGGACACGCACACTCTCTCGAGAATTGGTCATCTATAAAGCATTCATAATTCATAATGTGAAATCAATGCGTGGTCTTAGTTGTTGTCTAAACCGCATCGGGCTGCCATTTACTTTGATGCTGTTCGGTTTTAGCGCTGTCATCGTACCACCGTATGACCAGTCACGTATGACTAGCTCAGAGACACGTTTTTATAAGTTAGCCATTGATGTTTTCGGCGTAGTCGTTTGTTATTGCGACCCCTACTTATTTTACCTCATCACTTTACACATGTGATACATACAAATATCTAAGAAACAAATAAGAACCTAATTTCTGGAGAAACTTTGTCGTGTGGGTAGACGTCTGAGTAGAAAATGTTTAAATCTTTCGACGAGATCTTCCTCCACAGGACGCGAAATTGGGATCATAACAGGGGCGATTGCGGCGCTGTGAGCCGAGCATGCCAAACTTACGCCATTAGAAATCGACAGCGTCGGACGACCATTGCGAAGCGCCGTCGCTGCGAAAAAGATGAGAAGTTCGATATCTGGAAACGAAGTTTGGAGCTGGGTCTGGGTACTACGCGAGGGGGCAACACGCACTGCGAATATTTTATGAAGCCCTCACTTTAACCGATGCGCGGGCTTAGTCTCGACCGGGAACAAGGCTCCGCCCTCGAAAAGCTTAGATAGCTTTTGGTGATAGAACGACCGAGAGCTTGATGGAGGGGCATGATATAACGTTAAAAGTTTGCTATACATCGTATAGCTGGTCTTTTAGGTGGCGGTAAGCGAGCTAATGAAACGGGTTGCACACTGTTGAGACCCACCTCATGCATTTTTTTTGTTGAAAAATACGTCGTAAAAGAAAACGCACCAGCTTTGTAGAAGCAATTGTACGAATAATATCGTAGGCGACAAACTCCGCAGTTAGAAATTGTTTCAGTAGCACAAAGTTTGTTGGCTAGAATACTTAACCAATTTATTTCTAATATACAATGTACAATCGTCCGCTATAGCAGACGAAACTCTAACTGATTGTTGATGTAGTTGTTAAAGCTAACTGAGCAAAGAGGTAGTTGTTGAGTACTTTCTGCTGTTAAGAGAGTGAGTGGCGCACTCAGTGCTATACAATGTTAAACGTCACTCTCAAATATGAATGCCTAGCACTTTCATCCGTAACCCCCTAGCATTCGTCGTTTTACACATATGCATACGGCGAACCACTGGGGGTCAGATGAAATTACGATATGTTGACGCTTAGCTAATAATTCCGTATTCCTGCCTATACATAGGTCCGAACGGTCTACAGATGTACATACATATATAACATACATGTACGTTATCTGTACATATATTATATACGACAACGATGGAGCGCGTTTAACAGTTTCGTATCAGGTGGTGACTAGACGCACGTCAGGACTGAAGCAGTATGTGATATAATACCACCAAGACGAAGTTTCTCTAGAATGAAAACGAAGAAGAGGCTTGTTTCCGTTAGTGTCGATGAAATTCATGAGTTCAGTCAATGGCAACGGCAGATTGCAACTGATGGTAATGACGAGGTCGGCGTTTGCCGTTGGATCGATTTCGACGGCGATGATAATGACGACGACCTCGACAAGGAAAGTCTTTCCACCGATCGACTTTGTTTAGTGCGGACTGCAATGAAGATGCCAATGGCCGTGTCCCCCGGACCCAGGGCGACTGACGTTACTGGCATAGCCTGTTATTGCCGCCTATTCGATGCTATTGTTACTGGTTGCGTTCACTTTCGAGTAGCACCAGCGGTGGTTGGTAGTCATAAATCCAGTAAATACATCGCTTAATGCTTTTGGCATTATTGCAGCGTCACTTAGAATTGCCTTTAGGTCAGTCCACAGCCGGATGGTCGTGCGGTCTATAGTAAGAATAACAACAATGACGACTCTAACAACAGAGACTGTTGAAGGAGCAGCAGAATCGCGTTTGGGAGATCCAAGCTGGACCTATAGGCCATGGTTTTTAATCTCCACGACATCGTATCAGATTAACGGCTAAATAGGATCGCTCGCCGAGTCGTAAGGATTGCGTTCGATAGCGACCCGGTATGAGAGTGATGCGGTGAAAGAGCTGGTGGATCGGGGCCTAGACGGCAGAGGCACGAGACCCTCGGGCTGCTTGTCGCTGTGGGCAGGTTTTGTGGGTGTTGCGTTCGTGGACGCGAATTGGCTATGATTTTCATGATGCACGTTGACATCTCATGTCCAACATGAAGCTATAGATCAGATGGTATTTATTTGATTGCAGCGGATTGTTTTGGCGTGTCAGGGCTGCTGTCGTCGTTGCTACTGGATTCTGCCTGTTTAATGGTTTGAACAAGAGGTGAACATCTGTGCAATTAGCGGATCCGTGAGCTATATAGGATACTAGCGGATGGAAGCTGTAAATTAATATATAACAGCGTTTTGGCTTGAGGCTCGTGTCTGCGATGATTTGATAACTACGAGACCCATTGTGTATACATCATATGAAGAGGCATTTCGATGTCCTATTGTGCTGAATCAGGCTTGTCATGCGGGGCATAATGCTTCGCCCAAATATAAACTACTATTGAAGTTAATTATTGATAGCACTGACATGGTGACGCAATAAATTTAATAGGTATATCTGTATCATCTGCATTTTGACACACCTATCACAACCTGTGTTTGCTTGAGGTTTGTTTTAAGTTAACTAAAACTGCATATAAAAAAAAATAAATAAGAATATTGCGGATCGCGTACGCATGTATATCTAAGCAAATGACGGTCTGCTTGATTCAAATGTGTCCAATTGCCCCTAGGCACCACTAAAGAAGTTTGAACAATTCGTCAATTCGATTCATCCTTATGTTCTGTGAAAGGATATCTTTAGTAATATCGCAAGTGGGTTAGGAATAGTTCACAATGCCTATACAGATACGATACACACTTTCAGTCTAACCTTAATCGTCTGTTGTGTACGACCGCATAGCTTGGCATCGCAACTTCTCTCCTTGACCGTGGCAAAATATCGTATGTTTTGGAGTATTTATCTCACCATGCTCTCCATCAACTGGAGCTTTTTGATGCTCTGTTAGCCTTCCACGGCCCGCTTACCCAGTCGACTTCCAGTCAAACGTCGATGTTGTCCTGTCAAGCCGTTTAACCGCTCAGCTGAGATCGCGGCTAAATTTAAACAGTCAGATCCTCACGAATCACGAGCCTCGGACCGAGCAAACCGCTTTTTCTCTAGGTTTGCTCCTAAGCGTTGTACGAACCCCATCTGAATCGATGATTAGGGCGGGGTCATGCTGCGGCCAAGCATGCTTTGTCATACGTGTCGCTGGACGAAAAGATTGGCTTTTAATTGCAGGCGGAGTTGTTGTTGCTATCGTTGCATGTATTAAGTGGTCTACCGCCGGGGTGGTCCCTGTCGGCTAAATACGCCCCACATCAAGGATCAGAGGGGTGGTCTGGGGGATCGAGGGTACGAGCAAGCGCAGAGAATACAATACGACTGTGGCTAGATGTTAGCTAACGAAAGAGTGGGAAAACAGTGTTAGTTCTATTTGTCTTAGCGTATATTTGTATCGGTCGGCGCAATGTGTGTCGGCGGTCTGCTGGGCATCAAGTTCTCGACTGGGACGCAGCAACAGGGAAAAGTCGGGCATCTCACCACAAAAAGAATGGACCAGCATATGTATCCCATATGACACTGAGTATCTACGTATACATAGAGACTCGTATAGATACTACGAAGTAGCAATACTTTCCGAATAGAATTCAAACTTGTGACATTTACCCAGAAGCGGACGGCGAGAAATTGGGGTTGAGTAGTCGTTTCATGCGTTACTTACCTGATGACACAATATGCACAATATTGTGTCATCAGGTCCAGGTCAGGTAATTCTAAAAATAGTGTTATTTTAATGGTGTTGTTTAATGTACAAAGCTGTTACTATAACAGTGAGTCGCCTGGCTGATTAATGCGTTACTTAATACGACGTATACGTTCATTGATACAGGGAAAAGTTCGCATGGATGCATTCTGTATGTGGAGTCTGCTGCTTTATCAGGCTGTTTTTTTTCAATAAGCGCTAGGCCCCGATTCTTCGCAGAACTTTAGGACAGTCTTTTTTAGAAAAATACGAATGTGCAAATCCTTAATAAGTATTTGTCACGACTAAATAGGACGTTAGTTGGTATTGGTATGTTACTAAACCTCTATATCTGGCCATTATCTTACTATAATATTGTTTCGACTAGACAATACCTGGCGGGAAATATTGTATGCGGTTATATTCTGTATTATGTATTCCGTACGGATCGATACCACTGAGGTATGATAGCTCGTAATATCCAAAGATCTATTAGCTACCGGGGATTTAGCGCAACTGCTTGCAGAGCTTTTCCTTCATAAGCGCTCTCAAGCTTTTGCCACAATCATTGTTGACCTGATTGTCGCTAATTGGATTGGAGAGTGAGGAAGTTCACGTGTTAGACGTGATTGCGTAACTGGCCTGTATAATTAGTGTTCATTCGGCACCATACGACTGATGCCGACACGCTAGAAGGGACTACGTCGGCCGCTGAAAGCTAATCCCGATGGTGGCTCCGAGTCTGATTTGTTGTTTGGGGGCCGACTGATCACAATGGGCGTTAACCCTAAATGCTGAACGTTCAGGGTTGTTTCTTGATTGAAAGGCTCTGATCTTATAGATCTGCGGTTTGTCGCCACTGCGACTAAAGGCAATTCTGCAGCCGTTCCTGTTCACGCGCTTGCCCCCACCATTGCCTTTATCGTGGGAGGGTAGCCGTGCTGTCGATACTATAAGAGGACATTGACAGGCTAAACGGGCAGAGGTATGGATATGCCCGGTTGGGCAAACAATTTGTCGAGTATTCACATGTTAACTGGTCGAGCTCTGAAAAGTTAATAGTGAGCGAGCACCTAGTAGCAGTATTCACGCTATGCATGAGCGTTAATTCTAGCAAACTGGAAATCATTTCCCATACTGAGATGTAGACCCAACCCTGAGGACTTAGACTCGTGGGGCTTATAATGTACATTTGGGCGAAGTACGTGGACTAGGATGCTATTTGAATCGAGGATATTGACACAAAAACATGAATATTTTCATGTGTAAGTCTATAAAATTAGCTTCTTTCTGTTGAGATAAAAAAGCTTCGTTTGATTGATCACGAATACGTGCGTACATACCTCATTGACGACTTAATTTACTTCATTGCCATTTACTGATCATACGCACTTTCATTAACTTCAATTCACATAAAACAACCGATGGCAAAGAACATCCATCCATGAAGTCATATATTATATAAGTGCAGTGTACGTCCAGAGGCCCTGTACGACAGCAATGAAGCACACTTATCAAGAGAAGTTCATCAGAACACAAACTATTAAGTTTCTGAGTGACTCGTTACTCTGCGCGTTTATGTGGACAGCATTTAGTTCTTCAGCGATCCACTGGCGACATCGGCGGATAGATTTGCCCACTTTTGATCGACATGGCATAGTATCAAAAGAGTAAAGATTCGGTTTAGATTAAGAATCTGGGCTTATATCGTTATTTTTGGCTCACGCTCAACAGGCGTTGTCTAGGGTTTAATAAGAGGTTCAGACAACACCAATTGCCTTTTTGTTTTTCTGATACCAGTAGCCCGAATGAAAAGGATGACCCTGTAACTGACCGTGTTTATTATGGCGATATGTCCATTTAGTACTTGCGCTTGGTCATGGCAGTACACACCCTACTTTAGCGTGTTGCTCTCTATCGTATCTGTCGAAGTTATAATGATATAATTAGTCGTAGAACGACAATTAAGACGTTGTTTCCGTACGTTTCCAGTGAAATTCCACTTAGACGCTACTGCGTAACGCAAAAGTGAACGATTCTTGTTCTAACCGTGTGCGACATTTGTATTTAATAGTACATGTAATGTCACTACGTAGGAAAAGGCACAATGTAACTGTTTCTGATGAGTCGTGCCCCCTTTACCATTTGTACTATTTTTCGATACTTTGTGGAACCGTTATCGTTTTTTTCAATGAACCAGCCTCCTGCATCTCTATCATAAATATGAGTGTAGTCGGAAGCATAACGCACTGCAGGAAACACCGCCTACAGCTGCCGCCCAATACGAAGCTCATCTATCGAATATCCCATGTATGCTATCCCATACCTCTCGTTCACGCGTTGCTATAGGCTTTATAGTATATGGCAAATAGCATAGAAAGTACACATGAATCGCTCGCTACTGCCGCCTGCTGGTACCTAACACTTCGGTGAAGTCTTCCTACTTTCCTGTGGGTTTGCCTGTTATTCGAATGGCGGCCGCGAGAGCGGTTCCAGCATTGACTACCCGCATAAAAGCTTTTTGCCTTCGTGCCGTTTTTCTTTCGAATGTGCTACGAGTTCGGCACTCCGCAAGACTGACTCGCTGGCGAGCCGGCCAGCCCTCTAGTAGGGTTGTTTGGTTCTTGCCGATAGTAGACGCTGCCGCTGACGACCGACTGCATATGTGAAATGCGATTCAGGCTGGACCAAATAATTTTTACGATTTTTCTCGCCGCCGGTGCCGGTTAAGGAGCCACTGCTGCAGCTGCAGCAGTAGTAGCGGCGGCCAAGGCTTTCTTATTTCCTAGCCACAGTCCTGAGGGTGCCCGCGGACGGCTGTGGCCAGCGGTAGAATATCGGTGCCAGTTGCAATGGTGATCGCTAAGGGCGTGCGAGCTTTTGATACAGGGCGTGGGGATAAGTTTGTGAGGGGGCGTTGGGGTACAGCGTGCGTTGCCTATCCTGCACGCTGACTGGCTGGTCGAGCTTAGCTTTTTTCTCAGCACGGACCGCCGTCGTAGCAGTAACAGGAGCAATGATCGACCCCGGCAGTGTCCGGCTGCACTGTTGGTAGAGCGGCTAGCATTTTAAAGGCAGCAAGTTTTTTACTGTCGAACTCGCGCGCGCGGGCGGTCGTGCCCCTTTCGCTGGCGCGCGACTATCCCCCTATTTCCCCCCAATCCTTCTTTACCCCACCCTCCGCCCGACAGAGACATTTCCCCCATAGCGGCTATATACTGCGTGTAGCACCCGGCTAGTCGCTTTAGTGCCGCCAATTCCATAGTCCTATTCCATCGCGGATCTGCGGCACGGCAGTATGGCAGCAGCGTGTCTCTTTTCCCCTCTGACTTGAGCCTCGATGTGGCCGGCCACAGTTTAAATACAGCCGCTCTTCTCTGTAGATGCGATTGGCCATTCCTGCGCAAGTTCAGAGAGGAGAGATACATATGAGCGCCTCAATGTCACACCATAACTCAGAATGTGCGACTGAATCTATACCCTGTATACTGACCAGATCCTGCCGTAAGGTACACATCAACTATATAGAAAATTTGTGATATTTTGCTATTACTGACGCTGCAGGACAGCCTCTGCAACTATACATCACGCACAAACTCATACATACATACATATATATATATATATATATATATATATATATATATATATATATATATATAGTCGCGATGAAGTACCTGTAATATAGAGCGACCCCGAGGATATTGCCACCAACATAATTAATTAACAAAACTCACCCCATTAAAATGTCGATGTGAACGATACAGAAATAGTGCAATGCTCACAATGCACTTCCCCTCACGCCGAAGTAATTGCCCCAAGAAGTGACTGCTTAGCAAAAACAACATCATTCACACGGTCCCGCATAGTCATTTGATGGGCGTACGCCGCCAGGGTCCTGACAGGGCATCGCTGTGAAGTAAAGCAGCCTATGCGTCGAGACTCTCTTTTTGCCCCAGATCGCTCCGGCCCTTTCTGTCCAAAAGGGGAGAATCTCGAAACGGACGACTTTATATTATAAACTGGACGAATTATACACATCGGCAAAATGGGATATTGTTTAACTTGGCACGCTTGGGTGCAAATAGTTGGACCTTTGCCACCTATAGGCATATAGAGCAGGAATGCATTAGAGCTTCAAGGCTGACACATATCTGGCGTTCTAAACAGGTTTTTTACTGTACTATTAACCATTAGTCTATTAGAAAGTGGTCACATATTAATAATAAATAAAATGACTTAACGTTAATAGATAAGCAGGCACGATTTTGCCAGGCCATCGTAATAGGCTGAACATGGTTTAGGTATGAATGCAATATGCCTAAATATATTTTCGACGACACGCAAAATCGTCTAGATCCATAGACAGAGCAAACATCGATGAGATAATGTATACTCAATATGAGGTTTGCGAAAAACGGATAGACGGAAATCAGCCATTGAAGTAGATATCGCGGTGGACGTGAAAATGTGTTAAGGGGACGTTTCATTTTCGTGATATTTGAACAGGCAAACGTTTCACAATAGATTGAATCTAATTATAGATTCTATTGAATCACACATGTAGTACTCTTGTAGCAAAACTCAGCTATATTCCCATATGTCCAGCTGTTCGTTTAATCTAAACAAACCCAGTATTCAGTACATCAAGGTCTAGGACTACGGGGTTACCTCAGGGTGTAACATTGCAATCCGTTATTTTCTCTCCTTTGCTAGCCGGCGCGCGCGGATGTATTAGGCCATTATGAGATCAATGTATATACACAGTAGTACTTAAATGCTACATCTTTAACTTATTAATAGCTGAACGTTTATTGTCTTGTGCACTTTGTTACTTTAATGAAAGGAGAAAGGTTAGTCGGCGTGAACTTTTAATTTTCCCATTTCGATCTCGCACTTGTTTAACTTATTGTTGTTGTCACTTTTGGTTCAACTCTGAAATACCGTTTATACCGTTTACTCCCGCCATAATGGGTCTGTGCTATTAGCAGTAGTAGCAATGGATGTATAAGAAGAAGTTCAACATATCTGTTGTCGATCGCAAATTCGATTCATCCATCCACTGTTTTGCAGATGTCATTACCAATTAGGTCAAAGAAGTAACAGCGGGCATCGTCGAATCTAGCTAATTCGTACGAGGGGTCACCCGATCTCGTCCCGTCACATCACAACGTTAGACGCTCTCTCAATTTCTTCCACTTCGTATTTATATTGTCAAACGCTTTTTTTTTTTTGTTAGTAATTCAAAAACCGACATGTATTAGAAAACGTTATATAATGCGTCCCTAATATGTGAGAGTAGCAAGCGAGATTTAGGGAATCTGTCGAGAGCTGAGAGCAGGTGAGACAGCAGGGCCTGCCTATTTAGCCATCTGGCAAATACGGCATTGTTCACCTAATTGCCCTAGTGACGCTCATGCCAGATGGTATTAAGAGACGTTTCACTCTATATTTCCAGTCTTAAATTTTAAAGCGAACCCGCCGTGACGAGTTCCTGCTCCCCTGCAGTCATTCCCGCCTGACTGCGCAACGATTTGCAGGGTATCGACATTTTCGAATATGATTTGATGGCCACTCAATACATCGTGCAATTTCTTGAATCGTTTGAGTATACCAGTTTTTCATTTTTCTGACGTATTGCTAAGGGTAACACCGGTATTCAAAGAAAAAGGACGCCAAATTGTGTTATTTACTATGACTAACAACCAAATTCTTCGGTGCCTATTGCCACTGAGAATTTATCGTCCGCGTCACGACCTCTACTAATGACACCATTTTTTCTGTCTTCTTTGTCCGACCCTTCGAATTCATCCTCGGTGACTTCCTTCGTGGACCTCACTCCGACGAACGGTGGCTTCTTTGGCAACTTTTCAACATTACCAACATCAACTCCAACGTCGATATCGTCATCATTGTCATCGAAACCCACGTTTTCTATTTCTATTCTCATTGACTGTGTTGTTCCTCAACCGTGCGATTTCGTCCGCTATCTTTTTATCGTTACTTACCTACCTGTGCCGGTATCCCTGCAGGAGCAAAGCATGGACGCTCAGTTCGCTGTGGACTACATGAACCAGGTGCATCAGTTGCTCCAACAGCAGCGAGCCTCGCCATTGCTGCCGGGACAGCAGCTGTTGTCTCCTCTGCCGAGCCCGCAGCTTCCGTCGCCCCCAGGGGCGCCGGGTGCCCCTGGCCATCACGTGACTGCCTCGCGGCCCCCTGCCGCCTCAAGGCGTCCATCGGCAGCAGCCGCCAAACCGTATTCGTGCAACGAATGTGGTCGCGGCTTCAAGTACCTGCATACTCTGAGCTTCCACGTCAAACAATCACACGACTCCGACGGAGGTGGAGCGGAAGCAAGGTTAGTTACGTACTTGTGACATTTACGTCTTAGGCCTAGTTTGAGTGCCGTCGTATTTGAGATAAGCTTAGGTTTGTTGTACAGTACGACTGCATATAGGAGCTAATAAATAACTGCTGTGTGTGCAGACAAATAACAAGAATTATAGAACTGATGTGTTGTCGGCTCTTAGC
The DNA here is from genome assembly GCF_002443255.2 of Varroa destructor. Taxonomy (NCBI): domain Eukaryota; kingdom Metazoa; phylum Arthropoda; class Arachnida; order Mesostigmata; family Varroidae; genus Varroa; species Varroa destructor. The sequence goes on along the minus strand of NW_019211455.1, from coordinate 43,065,527 downwards.
TTGAAGAAATTTACCGAGTAATCAAAAGGGACGTTTGCACGTGATGAGTTGACAGATAATATCCGTACTCTTTTTATTACGGTATGGAAAATACTTAGCTATAGTTTGAAATTCTGTGTGTAAATAAAGTATTCTTTGTCTGACTGAATTTCCACTGGATTCCAAATAGAACAAAATCTACTTTTGTGTGTTGTTTAATATATTTATATACAGGGTGGGACAGAAGTAAGCTTACGGTAAGAAATAGCTAAAGTATATAATTAGAAGACCACTAAGCTTGCAACTGCAAAAAAAGCGAGCTTACAACTGAAGCCGCATTCGTATCAAGTATAAACTTTTAGCACACGCTGTGTATATATATATGATGTCATCTTTGTGTCGAATGCACACCTTCTTCTTGTTGTTTATGTTGTATAATTGTGTTTATATTGTATAATTGATTTGATATGACCTGCGAAGTCCAACGCTGTCTCATAGGCTATCTCGAATGCGGAAGGAACCCGCTGGCGGGAGTACGTCACCGCCTTCACCTACGATGTCACCCGTATTTCCCCCTGCGGCAACAAAACGGTCCGGCGAGCAGTTGGGACCAATAGTCGGTGGCCAGACAATGCAAGCAATGCCCCTGCTCAAGAAATCCCTCGATAGAGAACTCGTCCCAGCACCTCACGAGGATCAGCCCCTGTCACTTACGAAGAGGACGTCGCCGGCTATTGGGTAAGCAGGAACAGCAGCAGCTACGAACTCGCCGGATCAGTTTCCGCCTGCCTTGAAAATGTTAGACCCCGCCCAGTAGATTAGCCATTGGCGTGCATGTATGTTCTAGAGTTGCTGATAGCCCATGGTATAATGGTGGGATCGTTTGATCAAACCGTCCGTGACGTAAACCAATATAAATGACTAGGTCAGTACTAGTCGAGCACCTCATTGAACGTATCCGATATTGTATCCATTGTCGGGGTTACTATATGGTCCGTAATTGTCAACCTTAGCTATATTTATTTATGTACTTGATTAGGCTGGTGCTATCATCTCCTGCTAAGCTAACGCTAACATAGTAAGCGCAATAGTGGTATAATGATGATGGCAATACTGATGATCACAATTAGTGTTTAGTTTGACCACCATTAGCGTCCCCACTTAAAGGATAGAGCAGTCCGCATCAATAAGCATGTAGCTTCTCGCCAGATGGACAGGCCTAGGTTCGTAGGCAGCTACCGGCTCTTTACCTTTAACAGAGCCTTTTGCGGCGGCTACAACGTAGCATACATTTTATAATACATATATTAGTCTCACTCGGGAAAAGTACACCTTCTAATATTTGTTCTCTCCTTCGACATATGCTATTTGCACGGTGCCTTCGCGTGCGCGCTGAGGTTGGTGACGAGGTGTGAGCACGCAGGCGAAGGAGGCGATCATTTAAAGTTGTCCGAGCAGCGACGAGTGTCAACTCCCACGGCGCTCAGACAGCGACCGACCGACCGACCGATCGATCACTCACGATCGCACGCGAAGAGAGCTTGCTGGTCAGATCGAGCTTGGTCACCCAGCCAGCATCGGTTGGCTTGTGAGAAGCGCATTTGCCTGACCTCACGAGGTGCAAGCAGATCTCGAAATCGAGGAATCGTTAACAACTGCTGTCGGTCGGCTGTTTGATTGGGGGGTAGGCTAGAACCAAGCCAGGATGTCACGGCTTTGATGAGGTCCGTCACGCATGCTTATCTCAATTCATTGGCAATTGTGATCGATTCGGTTGAGGTAAAGTAGTACTATTGCTTACCTTCTAATTGACGTGACCCTGTGGCGTATCAATGATGACATGCGATGTATGTGTCTGAATTGATAGTTGTCTTTATCGGCGTGCTAGCTTATAGGGGTATGGTTTAGAGTGTCTTGAGAAGTATGGATGTGTACTCAAAGAATGTGTGGTGTATTCATAAGCGTTTAGTAAAAGGACGCATTCCCAGATGGGCTCGGAGGTCAGGAACCCTTGAGATACTGTACAACTTACCCATCCTTGAAAATACCAAGCCTGAAATCACGTATAGTGTTTTGAGTTTTTAGTACGATCGAATACTTCAGCAACAACATCTACACCTGTCAACGAATCCTATGCCTCTTTTAAGCCCCACCGATCTGACCCATTTTTATACGAATATTTGGGTGCTTAAATAAGCAATAGGTTTTCTGCAACAATGCGAAAGATCACTATTCTAACGGGTTTCAATGCGTACCATGAGAAAGAATACGACGGCACGGAGAATCTTCAGAATAAACTCTCAAATCCATTATTCGATTAGACGGGACCTTGTCTCATATTCGTCGCTATCGTCCGCCGTTTTCATTGAGCAACTTCCGCTTCTACTGGTGTTGCTGTTATTATTTACGTTATTATCGTCTGCTATTCTCTACGTTACACAAGTCTGGACTCGTATTTGGACCGCCTGGCCGTCTTCTACTACCAGCCATTTTGAATCGTTAGCCACCTATTGGCTAGGCGGTTGCGGTAGCGCTTTAATTCGTGATTAGGCGTAAAGTCCATTGCAGCATTTGCGCTGCGTTTCAAAACAGCCTGCCCAACCCCGCTCTGGCCAACCCGTGCCACGGGAGGCTTCCTACGGCCTACTAGTCCTACCGCTGCGTCCTGATCAGCATAGTATTAGAGCGGTCACCCGCCAATGCGGCAGTTCCCGTCACATTCGCGCCTTCAAGGGCCTTCAATCAATCGGCGTTGCCTGCTCCTGCTGCGGCTACTTTCGTCGTTTCGTCTGCTTCCAACCCGCAATTCCCGCCCGGAACCTATTTTTTGTACCCCCTTCGTTGCTAGCTGTGCTGGCTGTGCTAACGGACCCTGTACGTTGGCTGTGCCTGTCGCCATATTATAATGGAAATTCAGCCAAATCTCGCGGAAGCCGACGGTAGCAGCATCAATTACATGGGCAGAAACTGAATCGCCAGCCTCTTTAGCTGTGTAGGAACAGCCGGCCCGGTTTTATGCAGAAAGGCTGAAACCTGAAGCCATTGGTGCGGTGAGTTTGTAAAAAAGAAACCAGTGGAACATCCACGACAGGTCTATGAAACTGCTTCGCCAGACCCAACGCCAGCTTCACCTTCTCGTTCAGGCTGCTTTGTAGTCGCTCGTACGAGTATCTGATGAGAGTCAACAAAAAAAAGACGAACGTGCGTTCGCAGTACTGGATCCTGCCGAAACATTGCAGGCCAGCCAACCGTCGACGCATAAGTTGCGCGTAGGGCTGTTCAATGTCCTAGGCCTATTTTGCGCCTGGGCGCAAGTTAATTCTGAGGCAGCACATAGTGATAGCGATGTATAAGTCCCTGCACTACGAAGAACGCTACAAGCTAGCTCAATGTCGTGGAATATCGCGTTAACAATTCAAGCTTCATTCAGGAGCAAGCTATGGCCGTATAGAAATGATAATTTCCTAGCAGATTCTCAAATTGCCTATTTCTGAACTCGACCGAGAGTGTATGTAGAGTGCCATTTATGGGCAAACAAGTCGTTCGGATAGTCCACTTTGATTTTCGTTGTCCTTTGAGTTGTATGCTCCGTACTCGTGCATTTGGCACCCTGCGTACAGTCGAAATGATATCGAAGTCAAATTCTAACGTTTGGGGCAACCCGTTTTCACTACGCTTGGCATGCTTTGATCAAATAGAAAAGAAACAGCGCAAGTTGTCAGCATACTCCAGCGAATTAATGAAAGAAACGATGACAAATTTCATGGAAGAGCTTGTTACCATGACGAGTTCCGGTTTGCAGGTTTTAGCTTAAATATACTGCTTCAGAGTGAAACATTCAGTAACGAAATATATGGTGAAATATGGAAAGGTCACAGGCTTGCCCGGTGACGGTTTGCGTCCATTGGATCGAGATAACACCTCAGCGATATGCGCCTATGCATGTTTTATTTAAGTTTTCGCAGTACTGTTGGAACAGAGTAATCGTGTAGTGCCTTCAGCTTGGTGGTAGAGAAGGCGATCTGGCATCGCTAGCAGATCTGTAGTCTACGAAATGTAAGGTGTCAAAGATGATGAAAAAAGTAGTTCTGTATTTGTACTTGTTTACTTAGCAGCACCTCCAGGTCAGACGAACTACGACGACGGCAACGACAGGCTCGTTCTTTTTTCTTCCAAAGCTAGAGTTCCACGGAAGGATTCAACGGGGTGCCCTAGACGAGGGGCTGGGGTGGGCGCGCGAAAAAGGCGGTACGCATGACCGTGCCAGGGCGCACGGCCGCTCTTAATACCTACAGTATAAGAAAATTCAATAACTCTCCGGGAAACTACCCTACTGCCTGGTAGTCCAGCGGTAGGCGGATGGGTGACTCGACTTTAGCTAACTCAATTCAACTTCAGCCGATTTCACGGCAAGTCTTTACGTCGATTCTATGTCTAAGGAAAGCCGGCGCGTACAAGTCACGCTAGCGGCCAGCCAGGTTTCGCTACAACTATTACTTCACTCTGCTCCGCTCGAGTCGAACTACTGCCACTGCTCTTATGAAATGGGGCGCTACTATAGCCGGCCACTTTCTCGCGGTGCGACTTCAGCGCGGTGTACGGTATAGAGGCCAAAAGTGAACGATGAAGGCTAGCTGTATGTAGAAGGTACGTGCGGGTACCAGCGCCCCGAAGACCGCCGACTGGCTCCTTTGAGTAATCGGCCATGGCCGAGATCATTCTTTTCTGCGCCTTCCTTGATAGTTGGGGCTCAGGCGCTACCGACACCACAAACGGGGCTGACCCTCTTCACAGTCACAGCCTCGACTTTCTCCCGATTGACTTCGCGTTCTATCTCCTTTCCTCTCACTCTTAACGTGCTTACTGGTTTTGGCATTCCTCCCCTTTGCTGACGATCCTAAGGATCTCTGGCACCCGCTTCATCTCTGGCTCCGTCTTCCATCCGCCGATCCGTCGGTTCACCTCGATCTGTTTAAAGTAACAGCCAGCTTCAACAGACTTAGGAAACGGGAAGCTTGCGCTTGGAAATGGGCGCCTGCACACGAACGGCGGTCCCACGGCGGTCAGGCCCAATCACAACCAACTTGCCGACGTGGTACTCTACAAGCCATAGGAAAACTGTTTGCCTTCATTATAGTAGTAACAGCCTGTGGTTGCAATAGAGGCCGTAGTCACTGCTGTAGTCCAAGCAGCTACAGACGATCATTATCAGAGTGTGTCGGTCTCCGCTATGCGGCTAAGATAACGTGGCAAGGCAACGCGGACCATGGGCCAGCACGAATACAATGCATAATCGAGGAGAAAAACGAAAATTCGCAAAGAGGGCACTGCAGAGCAGTGTGAAACGAACCAATGAAAGTCATGTTCATCTATCCATTGGTTTAATTAGCCGTCGGCAACCGGTCCCCATCCGCACCTCTTTTGTGTGTTTGGTTTCTACAGCGTCCATTTCCACTATGTTACAAAAGGTCTCTGCTTTCCCCAGGCCTGGGTGCGTTCTCTAGTGCGCCGTGTATTCTTGTGGAAAATTTGTTCCCAATTGATCGGAACTTACTGTTTTCCGGATTTGTGGGTTTTTTTCCTTGTTGGTCTCACCCCCGCCGGCGCTCGTTGCCTGGTCGAGCAATCAGTTGTTTGTGTTCCCAGCAACGAAATCGCCTGTCGCTATTGCGCCACTAGTACAGTCTAAAGTCGCTATCGAACGGGCTGGCGTCTGCCGACGGTCTAATGGTGCCTCGGTATCAGCCCCAGAAACATAACATTTGCAGCGAGGATGCAAAGAGACAGGCAAGCCATATTGCATTTCGTGATATCAACCTTGCTATCCGTTCCCGGACGACTAGCACCGCGATTGAAACTATCCGCAACTGCAAGCCCATCTGCGTATCTACCTGCAGCCTAACCAGCAGCTCGCCTGGTATCTAACTGTTTTCTTTTACATCTCACACGTCCCTATCATTCAATAAGGCGCAGCCCGAATCTTCCACGAATCGCTGGTATCAAAAGCTCCAGCCACTCGTTTAGTCCTGCTGCTACATTAAGTCATTGAATAAAAGCTCCCTCTTCGCATCGAATACCCCTAACTCGGCCCCGTTTCCCATGTTTCCTCGCCTTAAATGCTGTTCTTTCTCTCCATTCGTTTTGAGACGGCTGGTTAGCGCGATCAGTTTCGTTCGATCCTGGTTCAGGATCGCCAGTGTTGGTGCCGTAAAGACGCATCTGTGCCACGCACGTCCACCGCACCTCAGATCCGTTCATTGGTGTTAGGTCTCTTTTTCGTAGCAAGTCGACCTCTCTTTCTCGCCCGCCCGTTTTTCGTCGGACGAAGCCGACGTTCCAAAAACTTCGATTTTGGATGAAGACCAGTCGAAGTTGAGGCAGTGGCTAACATCACGGGAAAAGTAGCGGGGGAGACGTTAGGTAGTGAATGAGGGCTCTGCCTCTAGAACGCAAAGAACATTCACGGGAAACGGGGGAAAAGGAACGCAAAGAGAAAATTAACTTAGGCCAAGCTATGAAGTTTGATGGAATAGCCGATGAATGACCGCCATTTTATTTAATTGCCGTAGTGGCGAGTACAGAAATAGTGCAGAGAAAAACAACTGGAGTAGGTCTGCTAAAGTGACAAATGAACGGTGCGCGGTATCGGTTCAAGTTAATTTGGATATCCTGCTCCATGAACGCTACCGTGAACTACAGACGGTGTCTTTTTCAGCATCGAGCTGGCTGTACAATCGCATTGCCTCCTAGTTGCTTCTCCTTTCGCGAAAGAGCTACCGTCATAGTAGACGCGCTTACTACTAGATGTTTACATCTAGTAGTATCGGCATCTCGCATCGAATAGTAGCTGCGGATGCTGCGATGAGGGTAAGTAAAGGCGCGCCTCCTGCCGCCGATTTTTCGTACGAATGAAGAAGCAAAAAGGTGGAGTAGTATAAGAAGCTGGAATAAACTGTTCAGCCCGCGTTGGCATGTCCGAGCCTATCTTGTGCGTTCCTGCAGCGTCCAGGTTCTCTTCTTGCAATGCGACTGACGATTTCTCGTTCTTTGGACGTCTTTCTGAGGATATGTGCATTGAGTAGGCTCTCCGATCTGCCGAAGGCGGGCATTGCACGTCCCGCACTAGATACCTTATAGCCATCGAAGCCAATGAAGCCAGGCTGGACTCGCCGTCTGGGCAGGACTTAGCAGGCATGGGAATGACCACAGGACGGAGTCCGTGGACCAGGCACGCAGGCCATGCAATGGATGCGGTGATCCGGCCGTAACCACGCCTAGCGGCTGCTCCTTGCTGTGTACATTTGGGCATATCACCAGCACTCGATGAGGGTGATCTGCGATTACTGGATGAGGGTATGCCCCTCCGACCCCGTCGTCTAACTGGTCTGCGTACGCACGCCTTCTGTATTTGGATAGAGAGAAAAAGAAAAAAGAAACGCAGCAATATCGCAAAGCCGAATCGAAGCCCAAAAGAACCAAGAAAAAAGCACAGATTGCAATAACCCACATGCGCCGTTTGCTCCTATTACACTGTTATACAGTAAAGTCTACAGGGAGCTTTTTCTGTTTTCTGTATCTATATGCGCTGTCTGTATACGTACTATGTCATATGACCCAGCGTAGACGTTTGAGGTTCATCATAATCCCACAGAGAAAAGAGAGAAAAAGGGAGAATCAACAAGGGGAGAGACAACTTAAAAGAAGTACAATTAGAAAAACACCTACGCCAAAGGTCATTCCGCCATTTTGCATACATATCTCGTATAGTAGATCATGATTATGTTTGTAACAAACCCAGTACGGAAAAGAGTCAATACGCACGCCAGTTAAAACCTAGTCAAAATAATGTAATACGATGTTAATACGATAATAACAAATGTTATTATCGTATAAACTACAAATGCGGTGTTGCCGTAACGGTTTTATGTTGCCATTAAAACTGAACAACCACCTTGTGACGGCTTGATAGGAATGTGTTCTGCTGTGAACTCAGGGACACATATAACGTTATGTTAGATACCACTGAAGTACCACTACGCGTACGTGATTTGTGCGCAAACGATGGTGCCGGACGTAAAACTTGTCGGAGTACTTCTTTCGGAGTAGTTGTATATAAATCAGTCGTCATTCCTGTCATGGATACATAATCGTTAGCAGGCTACTGCTATTGTAATGATAGATTTCAACATCGTCGTTACGCTTAAGGAAAGCAGATTGCAAGGCATCGGAACGGGAAAAAATCATGTTGAAGAACGTTATATGATGTACAGCTCAATAGATGAAGGTTGCGACATGAAAGAAAAAATTGGAATTAATATCGACATCGGTAATGGGCTTCCATACACGCACCACCTTTACTCAACCCCGCTACCTTAACATGTAATTCTTATACATCGCATTATACCTATGTACATTGGACATGATTAAGTACATATAGCGAATACTATGTGTATGCATACCGTCTAACCCGAATTTCGTCCGACGCCATCTGGTATCGTCTAGTCTTCACTTCGATTTTCCTCCTCGATCAGCCTGTCACGGAACGACTCACAAAGTCTAAAAAAGAAAACGACATCGAGCCTATTGAGTAGCACTGGAAAGCAAAGACATTGTGCCTAGGTGTTCGCTATGGCTTCTTCGTTGACCTCCGTTCGTAGGCCCGTTCAGTCATGTCTTGGCATTGATGGCGCTTACCGTCTCGGCCCGCAATGCAGCAGCATCCTGGCGTTAAGCCGATAATCTTGGCATTAGACTACGACAGGGGCGCTGGAGGAATGGAACATCCATTCAATTATGCCTTTTTCCTCGAGTTTACTTCTAACCCTTGCCCTATCTATGCTTCTACATAGCCTTCTATGTATTTTTTTTTCGGTCCATCTGTGGCTTCTTAGTATGATGCTATCAGCCTCACCGTGGCCTAATCTGTCTATCCCGGCCACGTTTGGTTTAAGTAAGGGTTGGTTCGTCCTGTCCTAAGGCCTTTTTCCTTTAGCCTGTCTACATCCACCTGTTATTCTGCTCCCGTTGTAGCATCCGTTCTTCTGTAGACACACGCACCACCACCACTACCAATACGATTGTCGTCGTTACCATAGAATTCGCCTGCTTATCTGCTTAATATTACGATGATTATTACACTCGCCATTATTATTATAATCAAGCTTATATCATCATAGCATCCGCAAAAGGAACAACGAAATTTTCCCGTTCGTCCGAAGCTTCGCGGAGCACTGATGGCAATGTGGGGTTGAGGGCTGGATTATGGGAGGGGTGAAGGAAAAGGGGTATCGACATTATGAAGGACGACATAGAAATTGCCACCCAGGGGCATCGCCGAGCCAACTCACAGCTCACGTAACATCACCAGCTAGTAGTTATCCAGCTACCACGGCAGGAGCAAACGAAGAACAGGCGAACAGAATATTTAATAAGGCCAAGGGATGATCACCTATGGTACAGACGACGAGACACTGCAACGATACTCTCCATCTCTATGGCTAAATAGATTTCTGCTAGCCGGGCTGCAGGAACGCGTTTCATCACCGTCTGCATCGTTTGCTTCAGGCAGTAGTTCTTGTTGAAGGATCGTGTAGAATATCGCCAATGCCATCGTAGCTCTGAATCGGCCAGGGCGTTGCGTCCGTCAGTCACCCAACTGAAAGTCGATGTCGTGATTCTCAGCTGTGCGACCTATCCGTAAGTACTGGCACCGATCTTGAGGTTGCACTTATTGGGGGGACGGGGACGAACTGTGAGACAAAAAAAGCTAGCGGCGCTGCTTCTACCGAAAATGATGACCTGAGCACCTTGTTAAGGAAGTGTTCTACCTACGTGTCGCGCGTGGTTAGAGCTCGACGTTGTCTACTGACATGGATCAGCGTATTAAGAACGATGGCCGAGCAGTAAAAAGTCTATCCTTTAATGGCGTCTCTGTGTGTATGAGTTATCTTATGGCAATTAATAGGCAGGCCAAGATAGTATTCTATCCCTTCGCCCAAGGCGGGCTGCTCACGATATGTCCTATCGACAGAACTGGCCTCCATGGGCGCCGCGTTTAGCATGTGACTGGCTCAGCAAGATTGGTGCATGATAACCTCCTCGACTTGGTAACATAGGTCCTTCGCTTGGAAGTTGAGGGCAGCGGAGATCCCTGTTTCTATCGATTGCCCCTGAGCAACAACTACTCCGGGGAGAAATCAATTCGCCGACAAACCATTGGCGAATTCTTTGCCCTCTTACATCTTCCCCCTTTAATTGATTCGCTGCCTTTGTGCTCTTTCTGTATAAGGAGCGCTTGTCCTGTCTCGCTGCTTGGTAGAAGTCCCTTTCTACCTCCGTAATGCCATGCTATTCATTCTCTATGAGCATGTGTGCGAAATCTGTCAGTCGTCCCTATCCCAATGATCGCGTTGACTACCTCTGTTACTGTTGCCGCAGTGTTTTGTTTAACCTGAGTAAATCTGAGCGACCGCTATGAATTCCTACGAGTGGTCCAGCCGATAGCGCATCGCCAGCGTTTCTACACATGCCGTAAAATCGGGCCTACGTTGGACGACGCGGAAGTTCTGCACTATAGTACTCAGTTACGGGACCTAGCGTTCTAACTTATGCAATTCGTAGGTTAGCGCCGTGAGCATCAGAGCTCGACCTCTGTACTCCACCTAGTCGACTGCTGGTAAGAACTAGTCAACGATGTGTCCTGGTGTTCGTTTAAGAGCTCGCGAGAGGCAAATGATAACAAAAGAAAGAGCCCTCTAGGAAACGCTAAGGACCCGGGTAGCCCTCGTGCTCTGACGACCAATGAGTTCCCCTACCCCGTAACCTGGTGTGGGCCGCTCGCTTAGTCGAGAGATTGACAGCATCTTTAGAAGATCGACGGTCGGCGGTCCGCTATACAGTACAGTTGCTACTGTTTAGCCTCTAACGGTTCATTTTCGCCTACACAACCCATTCTCTACCTCCTTTGTTGAATGTCGTTCATTTTCTCAAATGGGTCATTGGATGAGTTCGCATGAATTGATTCGAACGACGGGTACTGGGCATAGCTGTCCTGGCTAGGATATTTACTTCAGCAGGCATATGTTTAGCAGAAATTGGTGCGTTAGATAAAATGGCGTCGTTTTGTAAATTATGAAAGCCGATCGGTGAGAACCGTATGAGATAAGTTCAGCAACCCAAAATAGCAGCGAACAAAATAAAAATGTGGATTTGAAAATGTACATTTTTATTTTGTTCACGGACCAACAATACATCTTTATAAAGGTATAAGCAGCTTGTATAAATCCTGTCGCCAATACTAGCTGCGCGCCTCGACTCTAGTGTTTACCTAGGCTGTATCCGTACGTATGTTCAGCTATCGGCTAATTCGAGTAATAGTAATCTAGCGGATCAGTTAGGCGATGTCGTCCTTTAGTAGGACGAACTCCGCGCTTCTGTCACTGATGGTAGACTTTGAAACAAGATTCGAATTAGTGTCGGCAGTAGGAACAGCGAGTGGAGAAAACAAAAATCCAAAGCACTTTTCTCACTGCGATCGATCCGTGGCTAGCAGACAAGCCTCGTCGTCTGGAATCACCGGCGGATCAAACTGGTCGCAGGAGCGTCCACGGAGGGGCACGTCAACGAGTGGACAGACGAGAGCGCCTACAGTAGCGTTGGTGGCTACCGACGACAGGCAAAGCCGCTACAGCCGCGACTATTCTAACATACTACAGTGAGCGCCGCCGCGAACTGAGGGACTGAACGCAGCTCCAGCAAACAAAGAATCTAATAATACATTACAAGGTCTACCAGGCACGGCCTGCTGGATTCATCGTGCTTATGGACAACGGTGGCAACTTCCATTGTAGCTTGCTCTACCATGTTCTGACCGGCGTAGCTCGTGAGCTGGTTCGGCTGACGAATTCGGCCAGAGAGTCAACGAGAGTTGCAGGACCGACCCACAGGATGGGGGTGCTGTAGGACGTAGAGAGGGTCGAAAAGGGGCAAAGAAACAAGAACGCATTGCACTTCCTTCTACGGATGCTTCTGATGCTAGCAGTGTAGGAGGACCTCGTCTCGGCGGTAAAAGAAGAACGGGTGCTGGCAGCAAAACCCCGTGGTACGTGTAGTGTAAGTCTTGCCTATTTCCATGGGCTTTTAACACTCGGCTGTAGTTGTTATGGATATCCAGTGCATGGCATAGAGGAATAGTCGGCAGTCCCCGCAGTAGCAGCAGCAGAAGGAGGAGAAGGCGGTGGCACGCTTCATTAGCGATAATGAGGTGCGTATTCATCATTATCTTACCCCTTAGTCAGCCGGCAAGAGAGTACTGCATCGCACAGCATTACTACCGCGCCACCGTCAGCGAAATTGACATTGGTCTCAGTAGCAGCGCCGTTAGCGGGTCTAACGGAACAATGTGGGGTGACGGTGGCGTCCGATACCTCTATGAAACCCCAACACTCCTCGTCGCCCCAAGAAGCGTTTGCTGCAATGCTACAATAGGCTGCTGCTGAAGCCAGACCTACCGAGTCGGGGCATCTGCAAGGAGTTGGCAACGATTCTTTTGTATGTACCACTTCGCCCGATCGACCTCTGTCTAACTATGTGCATTTTTCCTTTCTCGTACTCTCTCTTTTTCTCTCTTTTCGTTGATCTCTCGATGTATAATTCTTTGATGGAAAGATGGGGGAGGAGTAAAGAAGGTGGCTGTACAACCGGGCAAAAAAAGAAGAGGTAAGAGAATCAGAGAGCAGACGAACCCATCAGTTCCGTTTCGACATTCCGTTAGTCCCACTCCACATTATTATTAGGTGAACCGAGACGGTAAAGTCGGGGCATGGAAGTCGGGAGTGGCATCGGAGCCGCGAAGAAGGTGATTGTTCTTATTATCTGCATATGTATGTCGTCTGTATATACTGGCATAGTTTCATGGTATTTCTCGAGCGCATTTATAATGTGCGCGCAATAGCCTCGATTGATGTCGCTGCCAATAGGATTTGTGGCAGGCATGCAATTAATGAAGAAATGGAAAGCGCGAGTAAGTTCGTTTGTTTTATGTAGATGTCCAGTGTCCAGGGTGTTTGTTTCGCAACTTCATTACAATGTGTGTCCAAAAAAAAAGTCGAATGAGATCGACATTGATGGTTAAAACACGGTGCCTTACAGTTACCATTGATGATATTGAAAGCATCTGTGTGTCAGCTTAAATTGCGGAATGAAACGCAGAGCAAACGGAGTGCGAAGTCAATCAAACCGGCGACATGGTTTCACCGTAAAAATTCATATCAACATTAAGTCCGTCTGCCGCTGTCAGTGTCTACCCGCAACCCGTTTTTCCCACAGGAGCTTCGTCGTAAAAAGAAGGTGGCAGGACGATGCCGGGGACTATTTTGTGCGTGTGTGTGTGTGTGTGTGCAATAATGAGTTCTAGCCGACGCTGCAAGGTACATAGACCAGTGGCAAACGGCAACCGCTCGCTCGATCAGGCCTAACGGTTAGAGACACCTGAGACAGTACGCGCGATACTAGTACCGAAAAGTAGTAGGAGAGAGATTGCTTATACACGAATAGCGTTCTAATAGACAGCAATGTTAACGCAGCTGCTGAAGTTTGTAACTGAGTGAAACGAACAAAAGATTTAAAGGTGGGCCGCGAACTGGATAGAGGCCAGTATCTCCACGGGCTAAGCGAAATTTGTGTGGTTAGAATTAGCCGTCCGACTGCAGTTCATCTACGCATCTCCTCGAGTTCTCAATCTCCAGCTTCTTGATCCAGTCAATTTCGCTTTTCATGCTATTTAATAGAATTAGTAGTAGCAATGTGTCCAACCATAGAGGCAGTGTTGTACGTTCGATGTTAATGCCAGTTACCGGTCGTTGAGGTGGCGGGTAGGGATCTCCGGAGGCTATAGTAGAATCACTCATTGTACTATAATATAATAGTTGCGGTTAGTAAAAACCAGTGGTGCATCAATGACGAGCCGGTGTGCTACGGACCCCCTGAGTATAGAAATTGTAGCAGTACTAATAGTGGTAGAAGTAGAATAAAAGTACGCCTCTATTCCCCTTCGCTGCCTATTGTTAGTAAGAGATGTATCTGATTCCTGTAAGGTTGGAAGGGAGATTTGCGACGGAGGAGTTCGCACGAAGAGGCCACCCATGGGAGGTATGCTTGATCGCTTTGCATCATAGGTAGACCGACGTTAGGAGAGATACCGACCTCGATTCATGGCAGGGCGAACAAGATGCTTAGAGCTGCTGGGACAGATTTGCAGGACTCAGACTCGTCGCGCTAGGAGACTCGATTGGAGCTCCGTTTTCCCCATTCGGACTTGCGGACCCTAATGCTCCTCTGTTCACACCAACGGATCGCCGATCATCAGTGATGTATCTCCGCTGTTGGCCAAGCCTCCGATACGGAGAAGACCACTGAGGTTGTTGCGGCTAACAAAAACTCTACTACAAACGGCGCCTTCGTGCAAAACAGCATTTGACTGCCGCGTTATTTCTTCCTTTTCGCGGTCTTTCCATAACTGCAGCACTATATGGAAACGCGTGGAACTGAACCGTGCGAAGAGAAACTGTCTGGTATTGTTCGGCCAGGCAAATAGCAGCGACGGTGTCGCGTTGAGTCAGCATGCGGCAATGAGGATGTCTTCGCAGTTCGCCCACAAAGTACATCCGTACGATAAACAGGCTCATATACACAATACACCTGTACGTGTGCAGGCTCCATGCGCGAAAAAAGCCTATTTCCTCAACTAACGGACGGGCCTCTAAGTACCTTTAGGGATTCAGAATAGATGGAAGAAAAAGGAATTGGTTGATACTGATATGCCTTTTAGATTACAGTACATCCCTCTGTCAGACGGCGGATATTGCGTTTACGAGCTTTTTCTATCCTGTGCCTAAGTTACATTCAACGCATCTATAGATATCATAATACCTGCATGTGTCTGTTTCTGTACGTCTGATCCAGCCGTAGACTATTTTGGGCTCTATCTTTCCTTATAAACATCCGCAAAAAAAGTCGTTAGGAATGTTGCCAATTCAAAACTGACCTCTACAATTTTCGCTGGATACATTTAATATGCACTGCGAGATCAATTAAATCTGGCAGACCAGCGTATCTAATAACAGACACTTGTTCTATATATATATATATATATATATATATATATATATATATATATATTGTCGGCCATTTTTGGGAATAAGTTTTATCGAATCTTACCATCCACTTTAAGCCAACCTCTTGCTATTCGCACGACCTTTAACCTTTCACAGTGTTCGGACATGACCCACAATTCAAGTCTTTTCTCTTACGTTCCTTCGATTCTAGGCGAATTCAGCGGCTCCGGTGATCGGTGGCCTGTTTTCAGCCTTTGCTCATGACTTGTCTAGTCTCACAAATGCTAGCTAGAGGAAGCAGGTCGGCTTACGTCTGCTGTTAGCCGCTTTCGTTGGTTGGTTGAGGCTTCGTTCAGACCACCCAGCCTAACGACACCCGAACGGAAATCAATGGCGCGTATCTAATAAAGGCTTAGCTAGGGCTACTCGTCTTTTGCCCCCTCCGTTTTCCCCTCACGTCAGTCTCTGAGCGTTTCTTTGCTTGCCCTAGTCGTCGCCCAATGCCAACCAGCCACCCAATGCATACAGACACTCTTCGTTCGTGACACAAACAACTGGGACCAAGAGAGAAGCTTTTGGCACAGTCTTCGGCTGCCTCGTACTCTGGCGAGTCAAGGCAAAACCAAAGTGATCCTTGAGATTATGATGGCTATGAGAGTAAGGTCGGACTTGAAAGATGATAAGGACAGAAAGACTTCGAAGAACTGCATTGTTGCATGCTATCCATAGTTGCTCATTTGCTGACCTTAACTCCACATCACTATAATCAACAGTGCTTGCCGTTCATACTACTTTTACCCCTTTCAAGTCCTAACCGCGTCTCGACCCCGTTTTATGTGTAAGCCTGAGCCGTCATCATCTCTTGATGTCGGTCCCCTCGGCTTTTCTTTCGCATAGCGTGGTCATTGTCGCCACTAACCAACTACACTGACAAAAAGGGGCATCTCGCAAAAGCCTGTGTCTTTGCTGACCGCTGTCCACGAAGCAGATACAGCCCTTTGCCAAGAAACTTTCCTGGCCAACAAAACAACTAGCGCTTCGAAGATCCCAAAACCGCTAGCTGATCAGCTCCGAGGCAGGGTTGGTGAATGACTAGCGGCTGAAACAGACAAACATCATATTAGGCAATGACGACCCTAGCGCGGTAGCGGCGAAGGCATCGCATGTGGCGATGGTGCGGGAGCAGCAGTAGTAACAGGCGGGTCTGACCAGAGGTCGGATTTGCATCTTAGGACACGCCGTCCCTGGACCGGCTATCGAAAGGCCAAAGGGTCGCCCTATCGGTGCTTGCGGGGAAAGCTGGGATAAACTAGCTAAGGCGTCGAGAAAGGGTCTAGGAGTCAGCGAAGTAGGGCTGGGTGATCGTTTCTGGGTGCTAATAGATGACGTCGTTAGCGCGACACCTATACACTGGTCGGCTTCGTCTTGCTCAATGTCTCTCTCGCAGCGCCGGTCGGTCAGTAAGTCCCCGCTTTCTTCGTAGGTTTCGTATTACCTCCCTGGTTTTCATCGTCATCCTCTTTCCGTCACTTCGTCTTTCTTCTTTGGCCCGCCGATGTCTCGCCAGGTCGATGCTTGTTGTACGCTTCTAAGCAGAGCCTCAGGAGCGCAGGCATAGTTAGACAGAAAGGAGGCAGCAGGGGTGACTCGTCTCGAGGGAACACAGCAACAAACGAACGACGGCCAGCTCTTCATAGTCAGCCCCCGTCCTGTCTGCCTACGCCAGTAGCAGTAGCAGTTACAGTAAGAGATGCATGACGCCAACGACAACAACGTCGATCTTATTCGTGTAAGCAATGTAAAGCAGCCACGCCAATGCACGTAAAGGATGTCTACTAGGGCTGTTGGTGGACACTATAGACAGCAGCCGGCGTCCCGCGATATCGCCTAGCAGCAGCGGCCACGGCGCCGCTCAAGGTGGAATACATAAGCGCTGATGTATTGTGACGGCCAGAAGCAGCGGAAGTGGCACCGGACCGTAGTAAGACGACACATACTGTCGTCGCCGGCGTACTGTCTCTAACGTCGGCTACATCGGGGAAACGGCGAAGGCTTTGGTGGCAGCAGGGTAACAGCGTAGGAGAGGGATGTTCTCGTGTAGTCGTCCGCACCAGTCGTAGTATGCGCAGTGGTAGTCGTCGTATTAGTCTCAACGTCGTCGTAGGTAACGAGGTTTAGGCGAATATACAATGACTTACATGGAATGACGATGTAGGAGGGCGGCGGTGAAAGCAGGGGCGACATGCCTCCGGAGGCATCCGTATAGCTTTCTGTAGACGAGTAGACGAAGGGGCATCCCCACAGCCGTTGAGGCCATGGTAGCCGGCGTTCGGTGGCGCCACGCTCTTCTTCAGTAGAACGGGGTCAGCAAGTCGGTTCCTTCGCACCGCTTCTTAGCTGGCCGCTCACCCCTTCCGAGTCCCCACCACGATCCCACCCCTCCCGCAACACTATAGTCCTTCGCGTTTCTTTTCATTCGCGTACCTTCCTTCAGCATAGTCCTTTCGAGTTGCCCTCTAGTCGAGATGCCGACGATGCTTAGATCGAGTTGGTACCGTAGCCGACGGCGAGAACAACCAAGCCCAGCATGCGGTCTCCTAGAGACTATGGCGTCGTTCTTCGTATCGCCTGCGGATGCTACGGCCGTCGAAGGCATCGAGCGTACCATTTACATGATAATCTGATTACTCGTTATTCGCTATTATGTATCCCCTTGTCGCCATGTTCCACTTATATGCTACCGCAACCGACGGTCAGACAGGAACGCAAGATCGAGGCTCAGAGGTGCTCGGACGGCCTCACGGGCCGGTGAAGGCGCCCTAGGGGCTGTGCAGGGCCTCACATACATTATGTGTACGTTCCACTCTGTGCCTGCGTCCTATACCCGTTCAGTTCAGCGACTGATAAACCTTCATAGGCTCACGCATGTGCCGAGATGGTGAAAGGGGTTGCGCCGTAAGCAGCGATGTGTGAAATCGCGTAGAAGAGCAGAGATCTGTCTGGGGCACATGAATAGTATCTGTTTGCCCAGACAATCAGGGGACATATCTAGCTCATTCGCAACTTGAGCATAGGTACGTCACGCGGTAGTAATGCGAATACCAGAGGACTGGCCGTCCGCACAAATGATAGCTTGGCATGGCCCTGTGTTTCAATGCCAGAACCAACCAGTCATCCAGTTACAATTTTTCTCTCATTCACACTACATATAAGACTGACACGAAGTCCGAGTGTTTTTCTCATTCATTTTGCTTCACCAATATGGTGTAGTAAGCGAAAAAAAAAACTCTACGCAAAGTCGATTAACTTTGATAGTATAAAAACAGCGTCGTACTATCAATGGGTAGTAAAGCCATTGCGTTAGTGTGAAACTCAGGATTTCAGAACGCCTCCCTGTATATAGTATATCTATTCATGAAGCAGGGCCCTGGTAACTGAACAGGTGATTCAACAAAATCGAACGTTTCATCCCATCTGTAACGACCCACGATGACGATAAATGGTAATAGTGAATAGCCTCGGACGACTAAATATCAACGGTTCTGCTCGCGGCGAAATGTGAAACACCGAAGCGCCACATTGACGCGTCTCACAGCGCTCGTAGACGTAGCCATATTGATAGCGTTGCGAAGTGTTATCACATAAGTCGATAAGAAGCCTTCTACTCGTATGCAAGTATTGGACAACCTCGGTGGCTTGCATTTACCGTTAGTATAAGGCCTATGGCTAAATACGATATATGATGTATCGATACTGCTCTAACGGTGAATATGGCTTTGCATGAGAGTGGGGTCGAATTAATGAGTGTGGACCCTATAGGAAAGACAAATAGGATAAAAATGGGTCGGACGAAACCCGTATATATGAGGCACAGCTCCCAGGGCTGACGTTAGGTCTTGAACAGGCCAAGGCCTGCAAGTGTGTTCCCATAGGATAGATTTTCGGTGTACAACGGACACGGTGCCATATTCTTGTATTGGCTATAAATGACAAGGCGAAGCGAGATCTGGGAGACCAGCAGCAGTGCTGGTCCTCGTTGTTGCAGTATGCACCTGATGGCGCCCATCTGATCGTTACAAGATCTGCACAAGATCGATGTCTTTCCGTTCTTCTGCAACTATGGTTTAAATATGGCCGCTAAGTCATAGAGCAAAAGGTGGAGAACGAATAAGAAACAGAGATTGACTATTCGGGCTTCGTAACTATGGTAAAATAACCTAATCCGGTATCGACATATGGCGTCATTGAGCAACGTGCTCTCGAAAATGTTTCGTTACCATCAGATGACTCAAAAACTGGATTGACAAGACCGATAAGCTACCGGCAGATTTCACCTCATACTTGTTTTTGGTTCAATACATTAAAAAAGACATTGGAAAACACGAACCTTAGCGTAGCATAGTATCGCATGACACACATTGACAAAACGTAAGAAGCACCGTCCGTTTCCCCAATAAAATCTATTATAAGTCGTCGAAACAAAATGTGGCAGAATACACTAAGTCGAGCTAGACGACAAATGACCACCGATAACAGCAACGAAATGGTTCTTAATCCAGGCCCTCCTCGCTATAATTACAACGGAGCTGTACCGCGATGTGTATGGTGCCATCACCTGCCTCGAGGTAAACATTAACCAACATTTTCCTTCAGCAAAGTCCGGCACCAATGCCTCGTTATTCTCTGAGTGGTCGTGTTAAAGATATTGTTGTTGTCGTTGTCGTTGGAACTAGGGCTGTTTCGCTTCCGAGCGGCGGCTGCTTCTTCGCACATGTCTTCCCTCGTACTGCCCAGTGAGCTCTCCTTTCCACGAGTGATAAGTACCCCCCACCCCCACCCCCACCCCCCGACCTATACACACAGCCGACCTAACCAAAAGGACGGCATACAGTCATAGGCTGCTACTGCAGCGACTCTCGCTCGCTCGTT
Source organism: Varroa destructor (assembly GCF_002443255.2). Taxonomy (NCBI): domain Eukaryota; kingdom Metazoa; phylum Arthropoda; class Arachnida; order Mesostigmata; family Varroidae; genus Varroa; species Varroa destructor. The sequence goes on along the minus strand of NW_019211455.1, from coordinate 43,045,506 downwards.
CCTACTCAGTAACGCCATATGTACTTCTCCCATTGCTGCTGCCGATGCTACTATTAACGCGGCAAACTGTAGTTTTTTTTTCTTATCAGCAATAGCCGACACACGCGGGCCACCAGCTCGTTCGGTCGCTCGCTTGTTCGCGGCTCACAAGTTCCTCGTCGTCGCCACCCCCGGGGGCCGTGATCAAGACTGCCAACAGCACCGCCACCTCGAACCCCACAATCGCACGTCCCCTTTTCACCCGCCTAGCCCCTGTTGGTGAAGAGTTCCTGCGCACTTGTACACCAACGCACTCCTCATGTGCTTTAGCCTTCATGTGCTCGCACTGATTCTTCTCATAGGATTTTTTCTACCTCTCCTTTGTTTGATTTTTTTTCTCTTACCCTCTTATACTTTCTTTCTCCAGCTTTTCTCCTCGACGGTACTCTTCCCACCTATACCTCGCCCCCTTACTTTCTTACTCTTTATTTCGTTTGTTTTTTCCTCTTTCTTCCTCATATTTATCCCTCCCTCTGATGCGATAGCAAAAAGAAGAACAAAGTGCTTACGGCATGAGCCGTAGCCCAGTTGGTCAGCTGGGCAATGCTTAGCACAGTGCTTAGTTACCACACACCTAGCTATTTCAGTTTGCCTTTTGCCGTGTGCTGTACGACTAAGTGCAACCCCTAGTCCGTCCCTATTTGGTCATAATATTTCTTGTTATTATTGTAGTAACAGCAGCGATCCTGGCAGCGGCGGTTCGCCGTTTGCCCTTGTTGTTGTTACTTGTCTTGCTGCCCTTGCAGTCGAGGGATGCGTTGCTCTCATTGTGGCATTTGCTTACTTGTCCATATCGTAGCCGTTGTTGTTGGCCACGTTGGCGCAGAAATGGCGGAGGCGTCTGGTTGATGCCGTATTGTAAGATAAGTCTGGCCCTACTCTCTGATCTCTCATCCCTGAGGAGTGGATGGGGCCTACGAACCCCAAACGAGTCACTCAGCAGCATCAGAGTGGCACGAACAATCCTGAACATTATGCTCATTGTCAGATCTTTTTATTGGCGATGGCGGTACGGTAAAGTCAAGCCTGTGCTAGCCCCTCTTTGAATGAACAGTCCTAAGGAGTTTAGATGATAGCGAAAACATCAATCAAGGGGAAATGAAGCTTCAACGAGACGCATCAATGAGAAGCATCGATGAGGGATGTCAAGAAGGAAAACGAAGCCGCTGCCGGCACCTCGTTTTCGAGACGTGAAGCTTAGAACAAGCACAGCCTATACTAGACATTAGACCGATCCCGGAGGCTGGATCCTGCTTGTCGATGGTTCTTTAGCCAAATCTTTCGTTCGTTTATACTTCACGATGCTGGTGATTGCGTAGGCTTTCGATTGACTTACTTCGATAGGGACCAGTTGTACTATAGCGTTTAATTCCATTTGGGTTTCTTTGCTGTCATTTGAATGAAAAACATTTCCGATTTTATTGCGAGATAGGCCAGACCTTCAGAAACAAAAAGTTTTAAAAAGCACCGGCAGTAGGGTTTGTACAGTTGTATCCTCTATCAAGTGATGCCAACGTATCAAAGCATAAATCGCTAATAGAAACCCATAGAGTATAATGTGGAATATATAATAGATTTTTTTCTAGCTTTTGCTAACTTCGTTCATGCCTTACCTAAAAATGGTTTCAACTTTCACGTCTGGTATTGCCTTAGTTGAACATTACTTCGGACGGTTAGCTCTTTCCAGCATGAAATGAAACGTGTCTTCGCCTGCTTTCGAACCTGGGCTCCGTCCGGTATCCATTAGCTTCGTAGGTTAACACATTACCACAGCATCATCACTGGGACAACACATGTCCGTACTTACTCAGTGCAACAATGACAGTCAACGTAAATGACAACATTAAGTACCATTGAAGACATCGTTTTTTCCCAGGTAACAAACGTCGTCATGGGAATCTGCTGATAATAGTGCCAATCTTGTGAAGTGATCGTCTGCTCCTTCATCGTATTCTACTTCTGTAGAGTATTACTACAGTGGCCAATGCATCGAGCCATCAGCAACGGGTTACACCTGAATGAAGTTAGGTTTTTCGCTAACGACAGTCCTGCTACTACTACATAGACACTGCGCACCAGTAGCATGACCACTGACAAGGACAGCTTGGCGCTTCTAATCTGTGTCTGGCCACTTCTGCATACGCATGCTCGCCGCGTATTCTGCCGAAAATAGCTGAACACCTCGCCGTGAGCAAAGGCCATGGTCTATATGTGGAAAAGGGTTGTTGTAGAGAAAGATAGGGAAACAGTCAGAGTAATCTGATCCGAAACAGCATAAATATGCTGAAGCGGAACGGTATACGCGATCCGACCGGGCCGTGCGGCAAATAGGGGAGATGACAAAAGCCAGTTTGCATCTGACAGCCGTTCAAGAGCCTACAGCCTTTTCTTCACCCCTTTCATTCCTCCGAGCACGGAAATCAAAAGATCTAGGAAACTGGCGAACAAAACTCTGTACAGCCATTCTTCCCTCTACGGGTCCTTTTCTTTCATTGGATTCTCAGCCCTCTCAATCGGATAAAACGCGTTTGCCCTCTAGGGGGCGGAAGGCTCTCTTCGCTAGGGTTCTTTTTTGGTTTATTTCAAAGGTTTATTTGACGATCTTAATGGCGTCACGAATAGTTACGTTTGTCCTTAACTAGACGGGTGTTTCTTGACAATATATAAAAAACACATATGTAGTAACCATAATGTGCTATAGTTTTTTTGTGCAAGTTGCCAAATAACTTGAGGCTTAGTTACAGCAATCTGAAATGTTTTAAATATTATTTGTTGCCTTCAATTTTTCTTTCCAAACTAAGTAGACTGCAGTGAAGTGCCGAAATTCGAGTTCACAGAGGCAGATGCGGCTCTCATACGTTTCAAAGCTCACTTTCTGAGCTAACTCTTGCAATGTTCAATCTCATTGACATTTGTTTTGCACTAAAATCTACAAAATTTTGCCTCGCTCTGCATAAAACATCCATAAATTCTATCCTCACCGCGAACGGGTAGGCGATCAGTATCACCATGGCCATGCAAGTCGCATCGTGCCACGACTTCTGGATCGAACTGCCCTTGGTGGATTGAGGCAACCCCAATTGGGAATAACGATGGCGTCAAATCAGTTCCTTGCCGCTTCTCCATGGGCCTGTCCCGCATACTTGCTCGCGCACAACTATTATGTTCTATTGCCGCTTGACTATGGCAGCTCCACTCTGCCCGAGTGGTTGGTCGCTGGCTGGGCCTGACACCTCGGTGTGAGGTGTCAGTTTCGCGTCTATGCGGTGCAGTTGCTTTCGTATGCCGGTCAGGCGCATAGGCGGGCGTGCCCACGATGACCCTTCGGCCACACTATCCCTCTACGTACCTCCCTGAACTCCCAAACGCTCAGGCCGCGCCGAGTCTCCCATGTCGCTAGTCCCCTTGCAGAGTCCTAGACGCAAGCTGTATTTACTAATACTATATACTAGTACGACGACTACTGCGTACCGAGGTCTCTTATCCTATGAACGAGTAATACCGAAGCTCCCAAAAGCGATGGGTGTTTCTTACCCTATCAGCCGGCAGCGTCACGGGGCAGTGCAAATGTGGGGAGAAGGTGAATATGAAGCTTGATCAGAGCTCTGGTCTAGTCTTCTGCTGCCCCCTTTCTGCCTCCGTACAGAGCAGACTGACTGCTAACCCGACTGATTCTCTTGGCTCGGATTCACATGCACAATGCACGTGGATGGCGGATGATAACGCGGGGATAGATGCTCTTGTGAAATGGAATAGCACCTTACATCGATGTTAGGTCGTGATGCCTGTTTGAGACTCAGTACGCATCGGGTACGGCTACCACGAAAGCAATAAGGACGACCGCCACGGCGGCAGCCGTACTGTGGATTCCATAGGCTGGCCTACATGATGCATACCGTCCCAGAAAACGAGGTAACGGAGTGCGCTAGTCGTTAGGCAAAAATCAACGCGTGTTTACGAGTTGGCTCAGATGATCGGGCCGCATTTGCTATGTGGGGCAGAACGGCGGACCATCCGGACCAGCGACACCACGTCAGGAAGCTTTTCAGCCAGTCAGCTCATGCCGTGCAGAAATCCCACCGTACGGCCCATTGCAAGGGCTGCTAGGTTGATTAATTGGGAGATCGGGCTAACTGAGGTGAAGGATGACTGCGATGATAAGTGCGAATTGGCTCTATAGGAATAGGTAAAAAAGAAGAAGACAAATCACTCCAAATACGGATTTCGAAATGATTGGGATACGGATTCTTACTAGCAGGACCGCTCGTAGTAACACCACAGCTGCAGGGATTTTTATTGATATAAATCTTAGATTTACATAGCTTATTTATTACTAATTCAGATTGCAAATGTGTACACGTTGTTTGGTTCTTCAACAAGATGGTGTCAATAACCGCAACGACAACCTGTTCATCTTGAAAGACGCTAGAGAAGTGCTAAGTTCTTAGTTAAGATAACTTTGGAGTGCGCCACTATTTATTATTGACAAGCTAGTTCTGCTAAATACAGATACTATACCACAAGGGCGTTCGTCTATTTACATCGTAGGGCATAAATATGGCTAAGCTTCATCGCAAATAGTCGCTGTTTAGACGCTGTTAGACAGATGACTTCCAGCATACCATTTCCATTTATTCATGTCCTATGTCCGTCTGTTTTACTACACGATTATTCGCGGGAAAGGTTGGCTCTCCACAAAAGAACCTACGCAGGTCTGCGCAACCGTCGCCTGATGATCTATCATCGAGCGTTTGTCGAAGTCATGCAAGAACGGCCAACGGTGAGATTTATGGTTCACAAACTGCTGTCCTGCCTATAGCTTCTGATCGTCTTAAGAGTCTTCTTGTGCAACCACGAGCAGTGGGCGCGACTGCTCACTTTTGCCCAAAGGCCACAGCCTAGCATGTCTCCAACTCTGCCTCGCATTGTCTTCTAAGTGCCAGTTTTTCGGGTGGGTGTCGCAAAAACCCATACGTACTCGGAGCAACGGCGAATCGCGGGGGAGTGAAGAAGCGGTGAAACTCGGAGAGAGGATCCTGCTGCCCCCGAATCCTGTCCGATAGCCATGATTTATGGCGTCTGTACCACCTAGGAGAGAAAGATATCCACCGGCCAATCCAGCTAGATTCTCAGCCCAAACTGGCTAAGGATCAGTGAAGGACTACGCACGCTTGAGCGATATGCGCACAGGAGGGCTTTCTGGGACAGCTATCTTGACTAACTGCTAGAATTGTCTAAGCGAAGTGTTTCGTTTGAAGTCGCCTACCACACTGAAGGCTGACTGCTGACCCATAACGGGCAATCTTAAAGGCAAATGAATGCGTTGGCAATCCAATCCAGCAAATCTCGCCATATACGTACATAACCTGGGTACTTCGAATTCGAAATGGTTGAAAGCTGTTTGAACGGACTTTAAATTACTCCGTTTTGGTTTTGAATTAAATTCACGCTTTCACGACAGAGAATAGTGCAAAACCGTTACGCTACATGAAAAGGAGGTGGTTATAATATCGTAGTTAAACGAGACATTAAATGGGTTATTTGTTGCGCCGTACCATTTGGCTTGTCTACTGCGCCATTGTAAGGGCCATGTTCGCTTTCGACGAACCACTGGACACACACAGGTAATACGCTTCGTCTAAAAACCACCCGTACTTGCGGAGTACGAATCAGAACGATGGATCTACAATATTAGTCAATTTAGAAACTCCTTGAAGGTGACTTAGTAGTTTTAACTTTCCGTAAAAGTTACTGTGATCCATCAAACCTTACGTACAAATCCAATACTAGCAGATCTAAAATGACGCTTCGATTTTAGGTAACTTTTTCAAACTGTCAAGATTATTTCTTACTTCATACATATATGTATATCGCAAATATTTATGGCTTTGATTACCAAATTATGGATCGGTATCTTCGCAGATATCAGTTCTAAGGCGAAAAGCGTCATGTCTTAAAGTGAGCAAATCAGTACGAACCTGCGAACCCTTTCGTCGCTGCCCTTTTTGATACTTCTTTCGGCCCCGACTTTGCTCCCTTCTCCACTTTCCAACGTCCCCCTGAGACGATGGCTGCTACCAAATTTTGCCTAGCAGAAATATCTATAATTACATAGAACCGACGTAGTCGGCTGAGTATCCTTCGTATTGTTGATATCGTTATGATAGGAACTCGTACGGGCCGCTATTTTACTGCAACCAGATTTCTTGTCCGCATGTTTGTGTTCCATTGAAAACGCGGCTGGGTACATTGGCGCGTGGTTACCGACGGAAGCACTTCGGAACGTCGAGAGAGATCTCGGCAAAGCGGTGCGTAGTTTCAAATAGGCGAAGTTAATCCAAACATTTCAAAAGCCACACGAGCCCCTTGGTGGGGACCCGTCGCGCGCCTCCACGTTGGAGCAACCCTGAAGCGTGCGAAGCCAGACAATCCAATTATTACTACAATTGGTAGATAGGAAGACGGTAAAGCGGTAGACTCGAGAGCACGGGGGCTATCTAGATAACAGAAACGGACAAATAGAGACGAAAACAGCAAAAAGCTTGCTTGGCTTTACTGTCCTCGCTTAGGTCTAAAATCGTGCTGTGGGTAACTGTGTACTAATATTGGTACCCCCTAGCACTACCAACTGATTTCAAGCACAATCAAACGTGAAGCTTCAACTTGACGTTGGCTTCACGTAGAAGCGTGGGTACCCTTTGCCTCGGACTGAAGCAAAGCACCTTTGCGGCATAACATCCCACAGTGCCATCTAGAGGAGGCGCAAACCCCCAAAAGTCTATTGACTAAAACGATTGAAGAAGCTAGCCCGAGCGAGCTCAAATGAAAGCACGTCGTTTCATGGTATCGGCTGCAGTAGAAAATGAGTAATATAGGCCATGACGCAGTGATCGAAAAAAAGAAAAAAGACTTTGTTATTTCTGTTTACCTTGACCGCAGACGGCACTGTATTTTAGTTGGCGTTCGACCGCTTGCTGAGTACTTACCTACTGATCTCTCTATCTAGATGAGTTTCTGTAACCTACCTTTGTGCGCAGGTATGATGTGCTCGAATTGTGGCCTTATTGTAGGCCGGTTGTTGTTCGTTGTCAATTTTTTTTGATTTTGCTAAAGCCTTCGATCAGTGCCTGCCGCGAATGTAGACCGAACATCGATTTGTTACCGATCTAGTTAGCCAATTGTAAAGTACGAATTACTTATGAAAAGGTCGATATACTGTATTGTGGTTAACATTGTATTGTAAGAAACTACTCCCATTAGGCCGTATTCATTAATATTGATGTTTGCATGACTCACTAGCTAGGATTTCGTGCTGTGCCATTTACCCTAATTAGTTTTATTATACTACTATATTATACAATATTATACTATACGGTTATATTGGGCGCACGATTTTAATAATAATAAAGTGGTAAGTGGCTAGAACTGTTAGTTGGTAAGTACTTTTTATACATTTTGGCAAACTTCATTGTAGGCGCAAATTCCGCCACACAAACCGCAAGGGCAAACCGATAAAGACCCTGCGTTACCTCACTTTCTCTTGTATTTTTGTTGATGGTTCGAACTCGAAGAAATGCCCTTTCGCTAAAAATGTCCAGTTGTTTTATTCTCGTCAAGCGCCTATCGTAATCGTAGACGACTAAAAAATCGTAAACACATACGACCGGATTTGAGTCGTAGTGGCGATGGCAGGGTAAGCTTCTACCCATCAAAGCGTGGCACTTGCTATTATTGCGACAGCATCGTGAAGCCGCAAGTATAATGGCCGACTTTTTTTTTTGGTGTTTTCAACCCTGAGCCCTAGGCGCGACCACTGTTGGAGGAGATTGTCGCGCATCTTTCGAATGGATCTCGTATGGTGTCGTGCACTCAGCAACTGCAGTAGCAGCTGCGTGCATACCAATTTGAAAGATAAAAGTCTTCGACTACCCGAGTGCCAGCCTATCCATACTGGCTGTTGAAATTCTGCATCGTAACTGAATTTGCCTCGTTCTCCCGGGTTTGTTTGCCAACTGAGCAAGAAATGGTGGTTGGTCCACTAGCGCAAACTTGCCGAGAAAGCGTAGTGGGGAACTAGCAACGGAAGGGAGTAAAATGGGACAAGTGGGAACTGCGCGTCCCCACACCGCGTTGACCATGGTCCGTTGTCGGTCCCTACCAATGAAAGATTAAGGATAAAGGGGGGGAAACAGAAATTTGGCCTAGCCAAATAGAGAATGAAAATCGAGAGTGAGCAGTAACGATAGGTAACGAGAAAGAATGAAAAACAGAAGGAATGAAAGAAAAAAGAAGAAAAAAAATACCGAGAGATGAATATAGATGTAGCATTGGTTTGACGGCTGGTCACCGGAACGCGAACTAATGCAGACGGAGTAAGCAGCTCGTTTGTTGAGCCAGTGGCACAGCTTCAGGGGTGGTCTGCTCTATCTGGGCTAAGAGTAACGTATGAGAAGAATGAGCGTATTGGGATTTTTGAGGCGGAAGGCAGGAAGTTAGCAGCTCATGGCACAGGCAAACTGAAGTCAAGCTCAACCTTTATGCTTGTGGCAGCCGCGCAAACACCTCTTCGTAAACACCACGTGTTACATCCCACCACGGTCGGCGGGGACCAGAGGCTGGCGACATCTTCTTGAGCTTAACACCTATGTAGCTATGATGTGGAACTAGAGTGGAAGCCCTCAATGCTCAGGGGCCACTAAGGACTTACGTTGACTATGATGTGAACGAAGTGGCATAGTGCCTCAGCACTAGCATTATAGTAGGGGGCAGGCTATTGGTCAGCCGGTACATATACAGACTGGAAGGTGGTGGTGGGTCAGATGCGTTTGTGTCGGACCGAGAAGAAGAAATATCTAAAATTGGTTTGAAGCGTCAAGAGAGCTGATGCCAGTTAGATGAAAAAAGAGGACAGAGAAATGGCGAAAAAAAAGCGCAGGGAAAGAAGCTAGCATATGATAGTAGTGCATCTGAAGAAACCCATATTGGTTGTCCCTCCACACAAACCTCACTCAGCTGTGTCCGCTTTGATGTGGACTCTGCAGCCGAGACCACCATAAGGATCTCGGGCGCTGCACACCTATGTACTTGCCATCTTTGCTTTTCGAACACTGAAAAAAGCGTGACACAAGCCCATAGATACATACGCGAATGTAAATTTACCGGTGTGCAATTCATTGTTCTGGATATATAAAATATGAAAATGTAAAGAAGCGTACAATTTCTAGTCTAAATAGGACCTTTTACATAGACAAAGCTAAGAGATTTGCCTGTACAAGTCAATGTCTTGAGTGTTTAGAAATGCATCAGGCTTTGCGAGACCCCGGCAACGCTGACACTCAGACGTCACTGGTTTCCAGATGTTTCATTGCTCCACTAGTTTAAATATGACTATGCCCTTCGCTGCTGGCGGGTAGGGGCATCAAACCATGGGCGCTGGACTCTGTTCCTACCGCCTTGCCGCGTCGCATCAGTGATATGAGCTTCTTTGCCTAGCCGTAGACATCTTAGCTAGACCGAAGGGGCTGCATGAACGGTTGGGCGAAGCAGTTGCAGCAAATGGGTCCTCAGGGAAACGAATATGCATCATGAAGACGGATGCCCTTAGTCGTCGCCTCGTGCAATGCTAGTCTAGACTTAGCCTTCTTCAGACAGACATACATACACACATATCCATATCCATACACAAACACACTTCGTGTGCGAAGAGGTGCAGATGGCGATGCCCCGTACCTGCCCGATGCCTCTGTTGCTATCGCGGAAGACGTCCAAGGTTCACGCATCTTTACCGCTGTGCGCAACTGAAACAGGGAAACTGGCGGCTGCCCATCGGGGTGTGTAACTGTGGCTGCATGGGGCCCCCGGGAACAAAAGATGCATCTTTTACCTGCATCCCTTAACGCCTCGGGCTAGGTTGCTGCGGCTTCTTTCAGCTACTTGCTATTCAACCATGTAGCACTGTATGCGACTGTGGAGCGCGGCTACTCCAGACAGGAATAGGTTGGCGGATACGAACTCTAGACGGTTGAAACAACTCTCCCAACTGTATGAGCCCTGTTGCACGGCTTCAACCGTTAAGACAACCTCGTTAAAATTATGCACGATAGCAGATCCTTTAGCTGGCAAAAATGGCCGTTCTACCAAAAAACACTTCCGAGTAATCAGCAGTATCTACACATGCTTCGAGAATAGATCGAGTGAGTAATTCGAGTTCCTTGGCGATCTGTTTCCAGGACAATTCCATCACCTCCAATGTTGTTGTCTGCCAATCCAACCCCTTCACCGTCATCGATGCCCTCTCCGATGCCCTCACGGATGTCTTCGCCCGTTGTGAGCACTTCAGGAGGTCCGGGAAGCGGCCTAGGTTCAGGCAGTGGCGCAGGAGGACAACTTGGTAACATCGGCCATCAGAGCGGATCGAACCCGCCTACAGCGCCAAGCACTCCTACACCACAGGACCAGCTGCTCAGCGCGCCGTCGATCCTACAACTCATGAAGAATATGCACGTCGAGAGTCAAACGAGTCTCGCCGTTCAAATCAAAGGTGATAATGTAATTGATAATATGTATAAATAACTTCGTTGCTTAAAATGCGTCATCGCTTAAAATGAACTTAACCGGAAAACAGCATTAACGTACGCTTTGGACGTACAGATGCATTTTTATTTAGATAGGTCCCAATTCGCCAGGTGAGCCCGCATTGATTTTACTTCATTCACTAATCTAACTAAGGAAAACACTGTGTAATGTGTAAGTGCTAATAAGTACCAAAGTTACGAAATTATTTCTGTTTCAGGTGTGATGCCGGACGGCAGTGCGATGAAGCAGTTCGTTCTGTTTCGATGCGGTATCTGTAATCGAACCAAGGCGTCCCTCGAACGCCTGCTTGGCCACATAATCTGGTTCCATTTTGCCGACAACCGGAAGCGGCATTGTAACAAATGCGGGGCGCTATTTCGTTTGAAGGATCAGCTTGACAACCATCTGAAGCTCCATCAGCTTGCTAAGGGTAAATAAGATCTTTTTGCGATCAATTCCGAGTTAGTACGAACAGATCTGTGAAGGAAGAAGTAAACCCATACAAAGAGATAGATTAAAGTGCTATAAAGGTCGAAAATACATTGAGCATCCTTTTTCGTTTGAATTTGTTTGACTCTGTATGAGCAACAAATACAAAGAAAAGATCAACTCTTTTATTGCACGAACGCGCTACGTGCTGTCGCTCGTCATTAGGACTTCTGCTCAAACATTTCCATTTCTTGCATATAGTGTCCGTCTATGGAAGCACTTATCACTATGGTCTTTTTAACTACTCACTGTACCTATAACTAGACGGTAAAGGTGAGAACGCATTACTATGTACACCGGTCGTCGAGTCCTTCGTGGCCACGAACAACTGGGCCAATGGGGCAACGATTGCAAAATATGGTCGGTCCCTATGTCAGTCTTCCCCATTCTGATTGTTTAGTTTTTTCTGAGCTATCTACATCCTCCAGTCTGTATTGTCTACTACAATATAATCGTCTGTACAGATGATGGTTTATCTCATCCGCCTCATGCAGCACGCCGCCAGTACGCGCTAATCTCAAGCTCGACTAGCTATTACTAAATAGTACTATTTGGCCAAACTGTTGTAGCTGGCCATTAGACTTACAGCCGTGGCCAGAACGATCACTCCAGAGTACTCTACGACTAAGCATCAACTACCGCCATCTCTCTTTTGTGCCTCTCACATCTTTTCGAATTTAGGCTTAAATTTCCCTTTCATTTCGCTTCGGGCGGCATCGCAGCTACTCTGGGCCACGCGCATCCCATATCCAGGACTTCAGCTCACTCTTACATCCAACAGTACATAGGCAGGAGTGGCTCTTGCGAGTCGAAGAGGTCCCCACCCTGTCCGCATCCTCCGTTCATGCTTCTGGCGTCTCTTCCTCTCTTTCACTGTCGAAATTTCTACTATTACTATTACTTTTACCACTGGACTTATTCGTTGTCCGTTCGTCCCCACGCGCTGTTGCCAGCAGCCTCGAGCCTGACAAGCCCCAGCTTCGCTGTAGCCTGATTTGACCGGCCCCCGGGGGTAGCTGTAGAGAACAGGGGATAGCGCCGCCAGTGCAAGGGATATGCCGTTTGCTGCTGCACCATGCACACACTCAGTGACTCTCACATTGAGCCTGCAGCACCATTACCCCTGGCGCTGCTACCGCCACCATTCCTGCATAACTGGCCTCATGACTCACTATGGTTAGTGGTGGTTGGGTCTGGTTAGCCTCGGTCATTTTCGTTCTCTGAACTCCCCTTGGTCGTTTCTTTGTGTCAGCCATGCCTGTGCAGTCAGTTTCCGTAGACAATGCACGGTAAACGCGCATACACACAGAGTGGCCATATATGATGACGCGCGAGCTCCGCAGGCAGCTAGCAGGGAGCTGTCTTGTGGATCACCTCATGTTTCACCCGTGGTAATAGAACGAGCGCTGTAGAACCCTTGGTTATGTTAGTTTTGGCCAGCATTCTAGTCTAGTCCAACTTTTATGCTACTTCACCGCCACTAACTACTGCTCCTACTAGAATTAGTGAGTTTAAACGGGCGGGAAGTCCCGGAGCTAACGGCAGCGGCGGCTGGTGCAGCAGTAGAAGCGAGCTTTAAACCGCCCAGCTACCGATGCTGTCTGTCCGACAAGAGGGAAGTCCTCTTTTTCTCCTCTACTTTCGATCTAGCCACTCTCCGTCTTTATCCCGACCCCCCCCCCTCCCCCCACGCTTACCCGTCTTTCGTTTTGGCTGAACATTGTATATAGCATTGTATATAGAACTGAGCATACTTCTCGTGTTGGAGCCATTCACTGGCTCTCCGGTGTCGCCGCATATGGGACGACCACCCTTGTTAGTCTACGAACAGGCGCAGATTCTGTTGAGAGTTAAGGGCTGGGGGCCGAGGACGAAAAGATGAGGAAGCTGGAGCACTGCCGCTACCGAACCCCCGCCGGTATTGGCTAGACCGAACGTGGGAGATTCAAAGAAAAATCTCCTCTATATTTTGAAGAAAAGGAAAGGGAGTTGGGGCTTGGAATCGGGAACAGGATAGGGGGTGAATCTGGGGTAGTTCTCCAGAGCAGTCCGTCTCAAGCAGCAGCAGGCAAGACAGTGACTCGGTGGTCAGGCAGGCATAGAGCAAAAGAGAAACAGGGCGCAGCGTTCGGACGCTGAAGCTTCTCGTTACTGCTACTGTCGTTGTTCTGTTGGCCGCATGGGGATGGTTAGATTCAGAATGAATAAACGCCGTCTCGACGAGACTAGGATTTACTTGGAGAAGTGAGTGGAGAAGAGCCCTTGCTTAGGCGTCTGCGATCTGGGTACCGCGCAGCAGTGGCAACAAAGGCAGCTGGAGGCGCAATAGTCGCAGTAGTCAAGCGGTAGAATCGTTTCTACAGCAGAAGACCAACAGGCAGACAGAAGAAAAGCGAGGTCCACCACGAGCGAGGTCGCCTCGTGAGCTTGGATCTAGTAGCTGCACCAGCAATAGTTCTACAAAGGCAACCGCATTACTATATAGTCGACGTAGTAGTAGGAGTGTTAGTGACGGTAGTGGTATGGTCATGGATTTTGGGGTTATTGCGAATTCCGCACGCAGCTCGTGCCGACGGACGAGGCTACCGTACTACGGTACTATACGGTGACTAGCAGGCATCGATAGTGACTCAGTCGAGACTCTGGCCTGAACGCTGGTGACCCAGTAGATTTCGCCAGAGACTTCAAAGCATAGACATCTCTCGCTTTTTTTTTCTTGCTTTTGTCACCATAGTGCTGCTGCTCCGGCGGAACTTGATCGGAGGCGTAAGCATCTAACGCTATATGGTATAAGGGGCTGACCGAGATAATTTCGTTCCCGTAGCTTTTCGAGGACAACGAACCGTCTGACCAGTACCGCGCAGTGTGGTCTGCGCCGTGGAAATATATGGCGTTTTTCAAAACATTTTTGCCTTGACGACCGGGAAGGTGAAGAGGAAGGAGCTCAGTCAGGCGCTCAACCAGCCATAGTCAACCGGTACTATCCAGTAAGAAGAAACTTTATGCATTCCGCGCACCTCGCAACGACCTGCAAAATGGCTGCCACGAAGGCCTTGAAGCGTATCGATTTTGATGAGGGGAGAGAACAAAAGCAAAAATGGTTGAAGACGTATGTGAAGGACGACGCTGGGTTAAAACAAAAAATGGTCTACGAGGTCCAGTTCAACTGATGCAAGGTCCGTAGATTTTCCGACTGGTTCATCAATGGGAAACAGGTCGATACCGACGATGACTGATGCCTACCATCTCCTTAAACAGTGACGCAGGCCCTGGGGCGCGCTGTCACCTCGCGGAGGCAGTATTGGCAGCAGAGTCATTTGCTTGCACGCCATTGAAGTATGGTGCCATCGTGAAAATGAAATTCGAATTTGAGATACGAGCCATACGAAAACGGCTGTGGCTGTGCGAGAACCCCGGAGCCATCACGGGACACAGGCGAAATGCAGCCACTAGTAACTACGGGCGCTTGGGCAGGAGCAACGGTAGTAAAATAGGAAACTACGAGCCCACGGTCTGGCATTATGAGCCACCATATCGGGAAAAGTCTGAACGATGAAGTGATGAAAACCAAGCATCCTCGACTAGAGCCGTCAAGATGGCTCGCATATATCACGCATAGCGGGTGAATGAAATACAATTCAAGGGATGAATGTGCAGACGTTCGCTTCCTCGTTCTTACGGTGTCTGATCTGGCATATCGACTACGGCAGCCTACCTTTGCGACGGCTTACCAGGCCATGGTTTAGATTAACGGCGAAGGATGATCTGTCTCGTGAAACAAACGATGCATTACATGGTTTAGCATACCACGTCCGTGCACACGCTGCTAATTCTCATACAGAGAGATTGACGTCTATTAAAATACACATAGCTAGGTGGTCAGTACGCTCAACCTGTACACTTTGCTCTTGACATATAAATATCGATTACACACTAAATAACCAATATAAAATATACGCCAATTGATTGCGTCGTGAAGCATTCTCACTACTATAGCTGGCGTTTATTTTCTCCTTTAACAACCCTCCACTAATAACGAAAACTACAATCGTATAGCATCCCGTTCTTTCTGTATCTGCTTGTGTTGGCTTCGCGATAATTTCTCTTCATTATTACCGATTCTTCATCATCATCATCGTCGCGTATTTTCGTCTTTGTTACCGTTCACGTTGTCGCTACTACTTCAATTAGTATACCCCCCGCTGCTGATTTTCCCGTTGGTATATCTAAAGCTCGCTTACTTCTCCATGAAATTAGTCCAGTTTTATTTTGTTTATATGTCTTAGTAGCTCGGGTAATGGCGCTCGTTACGAGAGGACTTAAAATTCTGAAATTTCTTCTATGAGCTGGTTTTAGCGGACATAAGAGGCCAGAAGACGAAAGGGGGGTAAGGGGCCAAATTGGACGAATCTGGCGTTCGCCAGGATTTCGTCTCAGATGCTAGCATTAACACTGTCCGTAATCAGTAGCACCCACGCTTGCCTGGCATCGCAACTATTAATGCCTGTGGCGACGGTTTTATTCAGCTTGTCATCTATAGAGGAGATTTGGCGGCACCCCACGAACGCTGATGGTCAGCTGACTGTTTGACAGCTTTTCGAACATTGCTTCGTTTCGGTTTAATTTGCACTAGTGAACAACGAAAGCGGCAAACACGAAAAGGAACTAGGACGAGAGTCTGGCTTGGTATCGTCTGCTACGCTATTTTTGGGTGACTGTCGCCCTTGTCTGCAATGACGGACAGAGCGGATAAGCAAGCAAATGCACAGGCGGCGGGCCACCCAAACAAATAAGCGAGCGAGCGAGCGCGCGAGAATAATGCGATGTTCTAACGATCGCGTCAGTGCGCGAATAGCAAGGAGTACTTCAGTACTTTTCGTGTGACTCGAGCTGGCGGCGGCGACAACTGCTAGGAGCCCCATTGCTGCTGACGCTGGCCAATGTCAGCTCGGATTGTGGGACCACCCATAACTATCTCCCCCCTTGGTGCGCCCCGTATTTCAAACCCCAGGGTCGTGCCAGGTCAGTATTCTCTTGTCTGGAGAGATGTGACGTCACTATTACATCGCATCGCATGATCACTGTAAAACAGGATTGCTATTGACGCAGCTACTGTTGTCGCTATTACTGAAGCAACATTGAGCGACGATAGAATCGAGGGAAGAAGGAAAGATAGAAGAACAGCGGGGAGAGAAGGGGAAAGCGATAGAGAGGGGAGAGCTAGGGGTTAGACAGGCTAACCGGACAACGAGTTGCTGCGACGAATCCGGACCTTTTGTTCGATATTATTCTCCGTTGCTATGCTCTTGTCATCACCGTGTTCGGTCTTTGGAATAGATCTGTACGTATTTTATATCTTAGACAAGTCCCGTTGAAGCATTTGCGAGTGGAGCCAAACGCTTTGTTGAGTGTCCGTTGTCAACGCAGGGTAGTGTGGCAATAGCGGAGATGTTGAGGTGAGAGGTGCTTTTTATGACGTATGAGTTACAACAAGATGAAATAAGGCCTTTTTAAGTAGTCGAATAATGTTAAATACAAAAACTCTGTCTGTTTTAGGTTTCAGTTGGCATCACGTTCTTTCATGATAGAAGTTTTGATAAAAAAACGTCGTTGACTCTGTATTGTTATATCCGATATTAGTTCGGGTCGCATGGGTCGCCAACTCACTGTTTTTGTCCGTCCGCCCCTTCCAACAAGGGAACAGGGGTAATGGGGTAGTGGTCACATCTCATACAGTACATGAAGATATTTTGCCAACTACTATGTAGTTGATTCAACTACTATGTAGTTGATTCAGCATCAAGTCCATATCGACTAGCCACACGGACACAGTAATGCAGACACCTGCCAGGAATAAGTGAACTCCTGGTCTAGTTGAGGCTAGATTTACGTCTTGAGAAGGCAAGTAGGCGACCTCGCGATTTTAGTAACTTCTCGCTGTTGCATTCTATCTGTGCTTTTTTCCTTCAAGTCTCGATTTTTCTGCTTTGAAGTCGTCACCAGCTGGCACGACTTCTCTTACCTGAGCGCGTGTAAGTGATTCGGAATAGGGAAGTCCATGCGTAGGTTTAGCGGGCCTTCTGGCTTCCACATTGGACAGGGCACTGTAGCCGATCCCATCTTTTATGCTCCGTGGGTTGGTAATAACGGCTCTTGCTGCTTACCCTGCTGTCGGTGTCGTATTGTTTCTTTTGATATTTTCATCGTTATTCTAGCTGTTATCGGCGGACAGCGTTTCGAAGTCTGCTCCGTCCCTGTCAAACTGAAAGGAATGGCAGGGACTTGACAATCGCCTCGTTTCGTCCACTTAGCCAAGACAGCCGTCACCCGAAAGGAGCCCAAAGGAAAAAGGTTTTCATTTGAACTGACGCCGGACAAGTGGACAATGACGTGTCTACGAGTGATGTATGGGGATAACTACGTATCTGTAACGAGCATCTCGCTTCGGGGCTGAATCTGGAAACTAGATGGCTGAATTTGAAATATCAAGGCATATATGCAAACGGTTACATACAAAAAACGACCATGGATCGAATTTGATTGAAAGTTGCAAAAACAGGTATCTACCCATCTACAACATACTAACATATCCAAACAGATCACCACCATTGGCATATTCAAATGGGGTCGTCCGGAAACCGGGCAAGCACCTCGCGTGTATAGGCCAATAGCCTTGGGTAGTATAACTGCGTTTAAATAAACATGTCGATTGCATCATTCAACCTTCTGCTTCCACAAATCATTATCAGTTAACTCTTTCATCTTCGAATTATCACTATTAAATATGTAAAAATAAGAAATCACTATTAAATAATTGCGTGTTTGAGTTATCCGTGACTTCACCCCATATTGAAATGCGCTCCGTTAGTCATCGTATCACCACTTCGTGTCTTCTATAGACATGTTAAATCTTACGACGGGACGAGACGATAGGTTCTTTGCTTCCGTTGATGAACAAACCGAATAACTGGCTAGCGGACTATTTCAGTTTCAATTATTTATTCTTTCTTCAAAAGAAACAAGGGCATACTTGCGTATCTTTAATCGGAGAGTCCGGTTTTCGAATTGAAGGATTGTGAGGGATAGGTGAAGAAACACTAGAAGACAGTGGAGCCGTCTAAGCTTCGCCTCCTATTGATGAAGCGGGCGGTGAGGTTCAGGACGCTGTTGGGGTAGTCAGCAGTACGACGACGGTGAATGCATCGTGCAAAACAAATAAGCCTATCTCCATGTCGGTCATCCTCTCTTTCTCGTCACTTCAGCGATGTTGCAAATCGGTGCCCCTGGAGACGAGCTACTACAAAGATTTGATTCGAACTATGGAGAAACAACTTGCGAGTGGCGAGGTGAAGTGCTTTGTCCTAGTTCATCCATAGGCTGCTGTGTCGTTAGGTGACCGGCCAATTCTTAAATGTCGTCCTCTTTTCCTTTCTCCCAGCACTTGTTGCCCAGTGCAGTCAAACATAAGTTCGCTGGGCATGCGGCGGTTCACGTATTCTCGCCAATACAGTGTCCAGTCTCTTCGAGTCCGGTCGAGTTGTCCGTTTCGATCACCACTGCGTAAAGGAATTGTGTCGCGCCGTGGGGCAAAGATTCATCTCATTTTAAACCCCAGATATGGCCCCTCGATGCCCTCTCGAGTGTGTTGGCTGGCTCTTTTTACCTTACTTACAGTAGGACCAGTAGCATTTGCTTCAAAATAATATTATGGGACCTCTTCTCGTAGAGCTTACTGGATGCTGCTAGCGTGCCGTCTCTTTACGTATAGAAACGCCTTAAAATGCCAAGGTAACTGGCAAACACCCAGAGTCGAACGCGATTGAAAGGAGAAGCAAGCAACGTAGGAACACAATCTTCGTTTGAAAGCGTTTAGGAAACGCGGCACCGCAGAAGGAAGAGAGGGGTTTGAAATTTTCCACCACCGTTAGCCCTGGGCCGTTCCCTTATTACCATGGCCTAGTGGCCATAGTATTAGAGCCTAAACCTTGAGAGCTTCGTCCAACCGAGATCCCTAAGACTCTTCGTTTACCATGGGACAAGAAAGGGACTGAGCTGGCGCTACTAGAGGAAACAGGGCGACCAACGATCGACAATCCCGCTTGACGCGCCTCAGAGCATTTGTCATATTCAATACAGCTGAGTAGCTACTGCGTTCTACTAGGCTGAGCAAAGCATATCGAACGGATATTGGCACGCCGCATTGGGCGCAAACTGTCGGACGAGTTTTACGGTATAATGGAGGAACCAGAGGGAAAATAGTAAGGAAGCTAAGAGAAACAACGAGTGAATAAGGTCCCAACAGTAACAATAGTATTAGCGTGTTGCACTGCATACCGACGTAAGTGAAGTAGGTGTTTAGCTTAGCCGAGGATTTTGCGAAGTGTCCGAAGGCGACTGATGCTCACTGACGAATTTATAATGCAAAATACAACTAAAACTGTATTCATAACACGACGCCTTGTCCAGCCGACAAAGGCGGGAGAACTACGTGAGATAGATACATGTGGCTTTAGAACTACCATTAAAAAAAAACGGTTGCTTTAGATAGAGGTTGTAGTGATCGCAACCAGGACGAAGGCAATTGTTTTGCTCGTTAAATTTGAGATTACCATTATGTTTAACTGTTGGCCGAGAAAATTCTTTTCAATCACGTTTAATACATAGTGGAGTAAGTTTCTATAATGCAGGCGTCTCAAATAAGCAGCATAAGAGAAAGGCAAGGTCCTTTCAGAGACGTTTTCCTCGAAGAACCATATTATAACTTATCTGTTCGCTTACATTACAGAAAATGCAACGGCGCAGGAAACGGTGAAGAGTGTTGACGAGACGCGCACTGAGTCATCTGAAGACCTGGAAGATCAGGCAGCCAGACAGAGGCCGATAAAACGGGAGCCCGAAGAGAATACAACGCCAGTAACAGGACAGCAGCCAACGGGACAGCAGACCAACCTGCAAGGTCCACAAGGACCTCAGGGTCCGGGCTCACCTGTCACTCAAACCCCTACTGAAGAGAATAGAAGGAGAGGTAAGACTGAACAAGTTTGCGCTTAACAAAGTTAATGGTCGTCAGTCGACAAATCAATCTGAGACATTAATTAGTTATAGATCTGATAAGGAAGGGTGAGATGTTTTTTGGAGACGCCAACGTGTTCTAGGCTCAGAGGCAAACGCAGAGTATATATAGCTGTGAGGGTGAACGCGCTTACCACACAGTAGCAGTACTTTAAGAATTTCAAGAGTCAAAAACCGGCAGCTCTGAACTAAAGAAAAACCTACATTACGCTGGCACTATTACTATTGTAATTAGCATACATCAGTGATATCATTAACACGTACTGATCAATATGTTGAAGTTATTGCTGCGCAATCATATTTTAGTCATTTTATTTTTTATTGCCGATACCTGATTGGACTCTTTAATTTATTTTTTGCGCATATGATTACAGTATCATCTGCGACCGACGGAAGCCTGCCATTCCACTGCAACTTCTGTGACAAGTCGTTCGACAGGCTGTTTTCGCTGCAACGCCATGAGAGGATCCATACAGGAGTGAAGCCGTGTTACTGCAGGGTATGCGGACGGGGCTTCAGTGAGAGGCGCAATCTGCGACATCACATACTTCGCTTCCACGCCGCAGACGATGTACGCGATGATCTCCGCGGCTTCGACACCCCGAGGTTGGGCGCTTTGCAAACTGATGACGACGGGCTTGACGGCCTCGAGGATGATGCGGATCGTGAGGCTGACCGTGATTCGTTGGATCGTCTTGAACGCGAGGCGTCTGTTGAGCGTCTCGAGACGCTCGAACGATTGGAGCCGGGCTTTGCCTCGAGCCCCGAACAGCCGTCATCGACCGGCGGGAGCGATGACCAGCTGAAGGCGTCGCTTCGTGCCGACGTTCCTCCCGGAGCCATCGAGCTCGTGCAACGGTTTTCGCAAAGTCCGCCTAGCCCATCCGCGACGGCGGCTATCGCCAATGTAACAAGTTCCTTCATGGCGCTGATGGCGCAGAACCAGCTGCAAAATTCAGTCAACCACCAGCTTCAAAAAAACAGCCTGGCAGCCTTCGTTCCCCCCTCATCGAAAAGACGGAAAGGAATTCCGACAAAGTACACGGACGGACCTGGCGGTTTGGACGAGACCGCTCTTCAAGTTCTACCAGCGATCCAAGGCCTGCAGGCCATTCAGGCAATGCAGGCTAGTCAAGCTCTCGGGACAGCGGCGTCCGAGGGCCTGTTCGATTTCTCAGGTCAACGGGATCAAGCGCCGACTTTGAACAACAATACGGCCCCGGAACCTACCACCAAACTTGCGCTTCCGACTGACCTGAGTGTCAGTAGTGAGCACTAGCCGATAATGATGCTTAGAGAGAGAGAAAGAGAGAGAGAGAGAGAGAGAGAGAGAGAGTAAAGCGAAAGTGAGAGGGATGGAAACTAGAATACCACCATAAAAAAAAGCAAAAAAGATGACGAAGTTGATGAGACGCATGTGCCATCACTGGAAAACTGTTCCAGACGAAGACGATCATGAGAATAAGATAGAAGATAATGCTCGAACGAGGTTGAAAAGAAAATGGAGAAGCAAGTTGAGAGATAGCCCACTTTGTCCACGGTTCTCCAGCACCGCCGCCACTTATCAAATAAAACACGCATCTTACTTTTATGATATGACAACGCACGACATTGTTCAGTGAACGATTTCTATTGACAACGGAATGCTACAACACGGACAACAACTAGTAGTACTAACGAACTCAGGAAAATTTTGCGCCCGCGCCAAACTCTCAACTAATGGAGACTATATCAAAAGCCCCCGCCCGAAACACAGTAAAGGCGATCACCGGGGGTTATAATGGGGGTGGCCGGCGTGGGCGTTCGTCTTACTTCTTTGTACAGCCACATCGGACTCATGGCGTTGAGTCCTACAGTATTCACAGGAATCAAACATTCTTACACATCGCGTATCTAGGTAGGCCAGCCACGCGAGGAGAGTGCCGAAGGCTTCGATTGAACTATACCCACGAGAACGGGGCCTTTTGCACCTTCTTGCTCTCGCGGGTCCCGGGACCGCGTCCACACGTTCCAACTCATCTGCTAGCAAATACTGCTGTTTCTCCAACCACAGCGTATAGAACTGCACCCAAAGCGCGGGCAATATCAAACGGCGTTTTCGCGCAGGATGCCTTCCGGGCGCTCCGAACTGCCGCAGGGACAGAAGTTCGAAGCACGTGCGGCGGCTCGGTCCATGGGCCAAGCGGGAATACAGCTGATATACAACTCAATATGAGCTATATCCAATAATTTATCACTGATTGCCCGATCCCGAAAAAACTGTGAGGTTCCGAGGTCTGGACTGAGCTACAAAAGCGCCATGTCAAGCGCCAGACCTCACTCACTGCACTACATTAAATATGAATTAAACATACAGAATTAAATACGGAAACTGAAGTCGGAAATATTGCGTATGATAATGATAATAACAACAACAACAACAACAACAACAATAATGGAAACGTCGATAATAATACGATAATGATATTAATAATAACAATGAATAAGATAATAGATATACCTCAGCACATTTGTCGTCGTACGTAATGATGAATCAATTATAATAAGCAATACACTACGCAAAGTCAGTAGTGTGTCTCAGGTGTCTGGAGGGCCGCCAAACGGGGCTCTTGTTTGTTGCGTACATTCTGCGTGCAATGGAAAGTTAATGAGATATGTATTTGATCCGAGATATCGAAAACCGAGAGGGAGAGCGAGAGAGAGAATATACAAATAGAACTCCACCTTAGTAGACGCAGAAGGTCTACGGCTACGTGCCACGAGTGCCCGCGTCTTGTCGTCTGCTAGGTGTTTGCCTGCTGATTACGGCGCTGTTCGGCGCAAGTGGCACTTTGCTGTTGGGTTTTCGTTTTGAAAATGTTCATGCCCACTATTTACGGTTAGGTTTGTTTACCTGGTCTTTCGTTTAGTTGCCGCTGCCGAATAATAGGCTAGCCGGTAGCGGCGGTCTTGAAGATCAACATGAGGAAACGAACGTAAGATTGATCATTGATTGCCGACAGACTATTGAGAACCCGTGAGTGATCGCGGCATGTTCGCAAAAATGCACTAATATAAAGAACATAAGATAGACGAACGGCAACCGTAGAGCCCCAGAAACTGACTGTCAGCGGTGTAATAAAGACAAACAATACACAAAGACAATATATCGGCCGGGATACTTCCAAGTGGAACAAAGGGCTTCATTTGGATGTACCCCCTCATGTTGATCTACCTCGACGTTTTTTGCCGTGTTGCCCATTGTTCAATATACAAATGGATGAGCTCTAGCAAGAGGATTAAGAAAACGATATTACTATTATTACCATTGTAATGAGAGACTAACTATAGCTGGATAAGATTATGAACAATACTGATATGAGAATAATAATAATTATAAGCAAATGAAGATAATTAAGCCGATAAATTATGCGCCTAGCAGAATGAACACACATACAAGATAATAACGATAATTATTAATATGCTTATGAATATGTGGTCGGCTGCGTGTAGACGCAAATGTTTGTGCGCGTGTGTGTAGTAAAAAAATAGTAAGTGTGAATGATGAACCAATAACACAGGTTTCATAGAAAATGAAAAATGTATGACGGCAAAAACACGATGATCGTTATTAGTCTCTACGCTGACTTTCTCCTTTGACCCTGCACAACAACTATACTATGGAATTCGATCGGGTACGAGTGGGATGAAATTACACAGACAATTTTTTCAAAACCGACCTATCTCCCGGCTATGGCCGCTCCGACGCAACAGCTCAAACTCTCAATCATTTTCCGGACCTATCTCGACCATTTTACTGGCGATTTCCCGAATCAAAGCAGTTTTGATGCAGTCGAATACGCAAAAGTTTTCTAGGTGACCCCTGTCTGAGTATGTGGGGAGCCCTCACATTCTTATTTCTTCCCTTTGCTACACATTTTCTAATTATTCCCCCATAGTTTTTGTGAGGTTCGCAATACGGCTGCGTTCGAACTGGCATCATATGGAAACCCTCAGGGAATCAGGCAGGAAGTTATTATTACCTTATTACTACTGCTAGGTACGAACCATCATGTTGTGTGAACTGTGCATGAAGAAGCAGCCGTGTGCCGGCGTTACTGTGTGTATGTGTGAATGGCAGCGTTCTTCAAATGAAGAACATTTTGCAGAACTCTCGCGAGGGCTGGTACTGGCTTCGGAATCAATGACCCTATGAATGGCAATACAACCGAGTTTTAAGGGAGCGGGGGAGGGGGGAGAAAGACAAATGGTGAGAGGGATCGAAGGAAATAATTAAAAAGAGAAAGATGCTTGCCAATGATCGTACGAGGTCGGGCCACCCGCGGGGCTAGTGCCAACTGTACATAGAGAGAAAGAGAGGCCGTGACAACGTTACGACGACTACGCACTACGATGTAACCGACAACCAACTGAAAAAACTATGTGGTAACCGTAACTACGGGGAATAGAAGGAGATAGGGGTAGGACAGATCGGACAAGTCGAGCGGGTCTGGCTTCCCACCGAAACCGTTACGGTCCCCGTCACGTTGCACGTCACCATGCACCACGCAGAACACTTCAACAAATGCACCCGGTAGCGTCACGTGGAGGCCACGTTCTGATACCACGTTCTGTACTACTAACTTTGTAAAACACTGTAGTCTATCTTCGAATGTGCATATGTATGTGTGTCTATGCCGGATATTGAGCGCCTGTGACGGAGCAGATAGCAGACGACAAAAGGGGGTCAGAAGAAACGGAAGGAAGAAAGGAAATAAACATATGACAGCGGAATATACGGAAAAACATGCAAGAAAGCGAGAGAGGACAAACGCAACCGAATAACTTTCTGTCGATGCCAGTGCGCCGCCTCGAATTTCCCTTATGTAAGAAGGAGGCTCAGGACGCAAGCACATCGGCCCACAAACACTCACTACGGGTATTTACACAGTTTGATGAAGATACTAATTACGATGATGATGAAACTAATGCTAATATGAATGATAATAAATGAAGATATAACAAGAAAAATGGTAATAAAATGCTGACATACAATAAATGATTATACAATATATATAAATATATATATATATATATATATATATATATATATATATATATATATACAATAAGAACGTATAGTAAGACGATGAGATAATAATATCGAAGTTCGGAACAAGATAATAATAATAATAACAATAAAAATGCTGATTATATGATGATCAAAGATCAATCACCAATAAACGATGTCGATTAGATTAATGCCTGGACCAGTTGGCCAGGAGGAAGGCGCGCCTCGCAACTCGCGTCGCGCCGCAGCATTGCGCCCGACATGTAGCTCTGAATAAGGGGCGACATAAGTGTCTAGAAAAACTGAGAGAGGGAAAGAAAAAGCAAAATATGGATTGAAACCGAAACTGCAAGTAAGTGCGGGCGAACGAGTATACGTCTTTGGCCAGATGATACAAATGATGACCGCAATGCTGCTGCTGATGATGACGGCGATGATGATGATGATGATGATAGTAATAAGGATTTATGACGATGACCATAATAATGGATGACGCTAAGACAAAACGAGTAATGCAATATATTATACACAGAATAAGAATGAACAGAGACCACCCACAAAGGAACCATACATGAGGATGATAAAAGCGATGACGACGACGACGACGACGACGACGACGACGACGACGATGATCATAATGATGATACAGGTAAAACAATTAAAACCATGTAATAGCAAACAATTAAATAATAAAACATCAACAGCAAGAATAATAGGCAAGCAGACGAAATTAATAAACAACACACAAGCAGAGGACAGGAAAATTACACTCCGTACGAGGAACGAAGGACATCACCACCATTAATGATGATTATAAAAGCAGACGATCACCTCTTCTCAACACAAACACCAATGAGCAACGACAACGTCAATGAACATTGTCGATGTGCGTGCATTGTGTGTAGCAAACGGGATGTTGCAAATAGCGAGAGCTGCACGACACACAGTCCTCGGTGAACGAGTTGGCCTGACTGTTTTGTTTTTCATCTGGCGACTGCGGCGATTTTCACGTGGCCTTTTTTGGGTTGGGAGACGATAGCGGATGATGGAAGAAGAAAGTAACAGGAAAAAAATAGCCCGAGAAATCGCTGTGGTATACGAAAAATGGTGGTAGACCGTAAACACCAATAAAAGTTCCCCAGCTCCGCCACATTGCACCCACACAATTTACAATCACGACTATCTGGTTTGTCAAGAATAGCAGCAGAGACAACAGCGATCGAACTAGCAGCAGCAGCAGCAGCAACAGCAGTAAAGTAAAAGGGTTAGCAACATCAACAAAATCTATACAACACAAAAACAAAGGAAAAGAAAAAAAAAGCCGTAACAATATGACGACAAAAGTTAAGGATGAGACAACCGCGTTGCTACCTCAAATATGAAAAATTTTCTTATTACGAATAAGTAGACCTTGTGCTATCAAAGTGAGTTAATTAACGATCAAAATGAAAAAGGTACACGAAGACATTGACATACAAATGCATTGCTACACATCGACAAACGTTGACATCAACAAAACACCGTAAATAATGTTACAAGAAATAACTGTAATAAAAAAGCAGTGAATAAACGCGACAAACAATAAATTCGCCGTGCTCACCTTGGGGTGCGAACTGCAAGTGTGTGTAAATACAAATTTCGCATACATTATGTAAAAATTGGATAGTAAAACGAAATGTAAAATTTTCATTGAAAGAAGAAAAGGAAACAAGCAGGTACGTATTCAAGCTGCCCAACAATGCAATATTGATCATAATAGAGCTGAAAAATTGTCGCAGTTGAAAAATATTTGTTCCTCGCTCCCGTGAATTATGATTTGAAATCGTTTTTGAATTGCATTACGTGCCTGCCTACAGTCTGCTGCAATTAGTTACAATTCATGTGGAACATTCCTAAAATTCAAAATTTCAAGAATTATAATTAACTTAATAATGAACAGGTGTAAAAACACACATGTAAAAACGAAAAACAAAAATGTGAATTCGAACCTTTAAACAGTAAATAAACTTTTTGAAGGGAAATTCTGTTCAAGACGAGGGAACCGGCTGCAAAATCAAAACCTGTCTCAAGGTGGTGCCGTAAACGCACGAGGGAGGTCAGGTACGGAGCTCTGTATGAGTGATTATTATATTTATATAATATAATGTAATGCAAAGAAATAAAGTAGCAACATTAAATACACTGTGTTATCAATCATCGTAACGGTAAAAATCGCCATGTGGCACTATTTTTGGACAGTCACAAATGTGCTTTTCATAATGACCTTTTCGAATTTATACATATAAATACCCTATGTATATATATATATAGGGTGTTTAGAAAATCACGCAACTTCATTGAAATCTAACAAGGCTTTGGAATTACAAGGAAAGGCTTTACGTGGAAAGCTTTTTTTTGATTGGTCTACCTTGTGCAAATCAATCTGGATAATGTCATATATCTTAAATAGGAAAAAAAGCAAGAAACTCACACCGATTTGCTCTGAGGGGTTGTCGAGCGTTGGCAAAAAATGTTTAAATCCTGAAGCAATTTCAACTTAGAAGGCGTTTCGAAGTCAAACTTAAAAGTAATTGGAAATGTTTGTGTAAAAGTACGCATTTTACTGTTGGCCTAGTAAAGGTTGTTCAATGGAAAAATATGAGTTCCGTACATATGATATGGTATAATAGTAACATATTCACTATAATAGCATAATAGTGAATATGGCGTAACAATAATATAATAAAAAAAGGAATCGACAATGTTTTTGTAGGATGTATAGCGAAATATGGCTTACAAAGTGTGATTAAAATAGAGAATGTTAAGAATATACCGAAAAAATATAAAAATCTCATCAAAAGATTGAATGATAATTAGCTGTGTCAAACTGATACGTAGGTATTCTCAATGAGGATTTCGAATATTATCAACCTAACAAAAATGTCCCACCCTAAAGGTCACAGTTCACTTTTAGCCACTGAATGCTCTATATAATCATTTACGCTGATTTCGCTTATATAGAATATGAGAAACATTTTAAATCTCCTTTTTGTTGTCCTATTTGTTTTCTTGTGTAGTGAAGTTTCTGCATGAGAGTTTTCAGACAATCTATGTCTTTCTTTGGCCGCTTCTGAATGGCATTTTCAAGTATACTGTAATTAATATTTTCACTGAATAGGCAACAGCATAAGATTTAAATACTGGTTTTGAAGTTGTTATGCGATACCGTCAACGACCAGCTCTTCGATAAAAAAATGTTCTTAATTAACACAGCCTTAGTCGACAGATACGCCACACAAGTAAAAGTTGTTTTACATTTCTACAAGTTTTAGTTAATTCTCAAGGGTTATAGGATATTTTTGTTGTGCTTATTTCTACCAAAATAAAGGTATTGGTTAGGAGCTACGTCAGAGTATCGAGGTCGAAGTCGATACGGGTTAAATCATTAAGGCCGGTAGCTCTGTTAACTGCGAAGTGAATTCAAATAAAATTTAATTATGCTACATATACCTTATACATACAATAGAATGGGCTTTAGTAAGAGTTGTTTAAATATTTAGGTCAGATTTTTGTTGCTTTTCATTTTTTTCAGGACATTGAAACTTTTGTCTACACGATAATGATAAAGTAATTGAAGACAGTTGCTCTATCTGAAAGACCAGTCACTTTCCCACAGTATTTAGAATATAATTTAGATATTGTGTGTCCGTGATTCTAAATGGTGCCAACTCATAGGGGTCTTGCTTTTAAATACTCCGACACACATATATTATGGAACATTTATTAAAGTGACTAACATCATAGGATCTAAAAGGTGATAGAACACATGGAAAGAACTCAAGAAGAGGCTTTCCATATTTTATATAAATAGTCATTGGTTGAGAATTAATCAAATACTTGATTGCATTGATTTTTGTTAAAGTGGAAGTATTTGTACCTCGTATAGTAACACCTTAGCAGTCTAAAAAATAAATATACTCAAATAATATACGTTGCAATGCACTGCGTTTAATCAAATATGGTAGATTGCAAAGAAATTTAAACACTCTTAAATATATGAGCCGCGAAAATATGGTGGTAGTATTTTTTAATCCAAGTTCGAAGATCCGTTGAATAAACAAAATTTCAAAATAAATTTTCAAGGAGAAGAAAGTTGAAGTCTAAGAACGCGGTCAAGCATTTGACCTCATCAGGCGATATGCTGAGTGTTCTCTTATAAACTAAGCTTTCATGCGTTCTCTCGCAGCAAACCCTCTTCAATGTTTATCAGAGAATTCCACTTATATTTTTATTTCAAATGATACTTCCAGATACATCTGAGAAACTGGTCAGATCACATCTATTGTGCTTGTCGGTATTTCAGCACAGTCAACTCGTTATCAAGCCTCTATCTCCTTCACGATTTATTCCGCTAGTATTTCTCAAGTCTGATTTACTTTTAACTAGTACTATATCAATCTATATTTAAGTGGCATATATACCTGGCAAAAGTGTAAAATAAAGACAACAGCGACAACGAGCGTGATAATCTTTTCTAGGCGGTCACATTCATATACACATTATTTCCTAGCCGCTGGTTATATACTTCCTACTGAATACACATAAAAGCGAGCTAGAAAACTATACCGTTTATTGATGAGCATCGGCCAGTTGTCGTTCTTATTAACTTGTTATTTCATTTTATCCCAAGTAACTTTTGTATATTTACATCGATATCCGTGTTCATTGGGCGTCGCCCATTGGGCTCCTTTGATTGACCCTCAATTCCTTTTGTTGGCCTTCACGTTCTATTATATATTTATGCCTATTTCGTCGTCATTGCCAATCCAGCATTTTAATGAGTTCAAAACTGCTATACTTCTTCACATACGTTTCATTGTATCGCTTAGTATCTGATACCTTTTTCTTTTAACTTTAAGTGCGTAATACTCACGTATTCTATTAACATCTGTTTATATGTGAATGTAGAAATATTAATCTCTCTTGTTTCAAAATGTGTTTTTTGGATGCTTGTTCCTGATCGATATCGCATCATGTTACTCCATTGGAACTATTTGGACATTGTTCTCTTAATGAAAATTTCGCGGTCTCTCTCTCTCTCTCTCTTTTTCTCTTTCTCTTTCCCTCTCTCTTTCGCTCCTTCTTACTCGTCTAATTATCCAGTGAACTAACTACATAGTATTTAGTCATTAATAGTGATCTAGATTACTATCGTTCTTTTAGTAGATTCACTTACTTGCACGACATGACTCACACTTTATTAAGTTGACAAACGTACACCAGCCACTCATAACATAGTGAAAACTTGTAAATCGTTAAATGTTACAATGTAACATTGATGTGTGTATGTGTGTACTGCTTCCTTTCTTATTCTACATTGGGTTTTTTTAGTGATTCTCATTATATAAGAATGTATGTTTTTGAACAAAAGCATGGAAAACGTAAAATCAACAACAGGTGCTATGATCATGTAGACAGCAGGCCAATCGTAATTTACTACTATATTACTGTGTACGGCAGGTCATATCAGTCTTACTCGCTGCTACCTACTATATAGTACTTCTCTAAGCCGATTTATAGCACGTATAATTAAATATAGCGACCACAATTTCACAAGAAATAATAGTAAGAGTAATATTGGAATATCTAAGAGTAATAGTCCAACCCATAAGGAAAATATTGAAAAAAAAAACAGGGTGTTGCCCTGCGTCCTAATACTCCCTTGATTAATTTTTCAGTAACTATTATTACAATAGTCATTAAATATAGTTTTGGCACGGTCGTGATATATATACGTATATAGTATAAAGTATACTATTTATAATCTTTTCATCATATGCGTACGGCAGAGTTATTAGTTTATAGTGATATACCATGTTTTATCTAACTAGTGGTTAGAACAATATGAATTATGACTTGTTAATGATAATAAATAATGTCATATATGATTTGATAGTACGGAGGAAAATTCGCACGAGCGCGGCCCAAGCAACAGAGAAACAAATCCGATTTTGTTTTTCTTTTTTACGATGGTTAGCCCTTTCCTAGTGAGCTATACGAAACATTTACTTAAATCCAATGATTGATTTTAGAAAATATTGTTTTTGCTTAGTTACAACGTCAGTCGAGCTCTTTCAATTAAGTTACTGAGTTGATATCTTTTTTGGCAATTAGTATCGTCTCAAGGATAATAATATTATTGGATAATTAGCATCATAGTAGTTTTACTATTGTATTCGATGCTAAAGCATTTGCTAGCTGGAGCGGGCGATTGCGTTGTATAAATCTTTCTTTCATTATAAATAATTGAATCATTAATTATCTGCCTTGTGTCTCTCTTTCTTCCTCTCTGAGCGTGGCTTTATGTCAAGGCTATAATTCACTGTAATGGATTAAAGCCACCGCAGTGGGCCACTTGTCTTCAATTGATATACATGCCTGTTTTCACGTAATTATATATATATATATATATATATGTTTTGGTTTTTCTCATTTCTCGCACAATCGTTCAGCAATTAGCATCCAATGTTGTTACTTATACGTTACTGTTTTGATATATGTAAATTTGGCCGATTTTCTTATTTGATTTGGTAACGACTTGCCAAAGCGAAGCGTTGAAATTTCTTTGAGACTGCCGCCATTTTCAGTTTACTCCGATGCTACCTCCCAAAGCATCCTAAGCACTTTTTTTTCTTGTTTTGGACGAAGTATCAATTAATCACGTGTTTCACACAAATTTAGACGCAGGAGTCCACCCTTGTAGATATGCCAAAGGCGTAAGGCTGGGTTTCCCTTTAACTCGTCTAAAGGTAATCGTCGAAACCATCTACCCTCTCCAGGATCGATGATTTTGGCCACTTTCAACGACGTACCGCCACTTTTACCTACTGCGTGACGAGGCGACTCAAAAAAATTTGGCGTCACGTCGACCTCCAACAGTACAACTTAGCACGGCAATCTTTAGTCGTAATTAATTGCATCACCGATCGCCCTTGAGCGCTTGGTTTCTTCAGAGCTCCGCGCAGGCGTCACCAAGAAGGGGGAAGGAACTTTTCAATCCACGCAAAACATACTATTAAATGTATGGACTTCGTATTATATGTATACGAAGCATGCTACATGTTATAGCACGTTTGTCGTATGTTACCCCGTTATCGTAACCAGAAAGCTATGATATCATTAGTTTTATACTAGCCTTTTTATGCACCTTGGTTAGGTTCTGTGACTCTCTCTCATTTCGCGTCCTTTCTCTCCTTTGTCCCTTTCCTTCACCATTTGACAAATATCTGTTGGGTTGGGTTGGTTTGGTTTAAAACGTGAACTTCCGTTCGTGCCAATGGCAATGCATCAAAAGCTATTCCTCCGTGCTCGACGTGTCACGTGGTGGAAGCTCGTTTTGTACGAATGCCTGAAGCGTATCTGTTTTGTCCGTATCACGCCCCATGTAGTAGACACTGTCGCTGGTTGGAGACGCAGTCCATTGCGTTCTTTCCGCCATTGCCGACGGCATCGGACAAATCGTTGTCTCTACATCGGCCGCCAATTCAACTTTCGACTGCTCCTGAAGTAAATCCCCGACGTCATATTCTAATGGAGCTGCTACCTCGCCGGAAGCTCCGAGTACCCCATTTTTATCGTAGAATCATGACGGTCCCCCACCGGAACTTTGTGAGGGCGGGGGAGCCAACAGCAGGGCAGCGAGTTCGGCCTGAAGTTCGGCAAGTTCGGTGACGCGAGCGCCTAGCCGAACGCTCAGATGCTCCAATGCGGGCTGACGTGATGACACGATGCCGACTCCCGATGTCCCACACAGCCGAACCGCGTCCAATTGTTCCTGTAGGCGGGTAGCCGTCATTCGAAGGCTGTCGTTTTCAATGAGCACGGCCTGATTGAAGTGAAGGAAACGGAATTATAACAAACGAGGTCATTTGCGAGAAATGTATTAAGTGATAAATTGCATTGGGACGTTCATGTGACTAGGGGGTGAGGGAAACAATTCCTATCAAAGACGTTTTTATATCAAACTATATAGAGATTTTTGAAACCTCGCATCAAATTGTAAGGACTTCTCTTCGCTTGTAAAATTTATTTTGCTTGTCCGTCATTGTGGAGCATGTGCTATCATAAAAATTAAAGCCAAGGTTTAAAAGGGGAACGTCTTTCCCTAAATTTACTGGACTTAGACTGGATTATATTGTCCGTCTTCAAGAAGATTTTAGAAAATAAAGCAAAGTGGAACCTAACCTTCAAAGCATCCCCATGAGGTCCTCTTGGTACTCCAGATCTTAATGCTTCGATTTCTTCGTCGCGCGTTCGTAATTCACTTCCGAGTATCTCATTTCGTTGCCGCAGTTGTGCCAGTTCGCCACTTAATTCCGTCAGCGCTTCTTGGCTACCAAGAGAAGCCTCTACCTCAAGGACACGACATTTAAGTCCTGCGTTTTCGTCTACAAGTGAAAAATACAAAAGGAACAACCGATACATGTAACACTCGAGACGATTCTTCCAGCTAACAATAATGAAGCATTTTGCAATGACTGCTCATAGTCTGTCGCAAGTAATCTGCAGAAAATTGGGGATCCGAGTTTAGGTTCAAAATCGAGTGTGGATAGACACGCTCTGTTTATTTCATGGTGGAAGAAAACGTCGTGCCGTCCGACTAAATAGCCTAATTAAGACAGAACCACCGGACGTAAGAGTCTAAGCATACATTTTTGTTATATAATATATCTGTTTGAAGTTTATAAATCAATGTTCCAAGGCGTATAGATTGAACAACCACCACCACTTTTTAAATTAATTAATTTTTAAATTTAAATTTTTGTGAATAGGATAATTGCTTTTGGCACATGGCGATCAGTCCATTGTTACGCTTTCATCTAATATTTGTTGACTCCTCAAAAGTATACTAAGTAAAAAGCAAAAAAGCACAATTTTAATTATTTCTTTGACCTTCGGCGCTACTAAGAGGAATTGCCAATACATCCGAATACGTACTAATAGTTATTATATTATATTAATAATATACGTAGTAATAAATAGAACATATGTACAGCATATTGGGTTAGTCTCAGCTAGTATTACCATATCTTAGAAACAAAAACGCTGCACCTGTTAAACTTTAAACTAATGTTTATCTATTTATCATAACAGTACTAATGTACCTTTGAGTGCATTCAGTTGACGTTTCCACTCTTCAACATTAGCAGTGCTTTCATGGAGAGCTCCGGTAAGACGTGCATTATTATTTTTGAGCGTCTGTAGCTCTACTTCCCATTTTTTCGCGTTTGCAGAACTACATACGACAACGAAACGAAAAGTAAATTACTAGCTCGTAATGTCATTAGTAATAGAATTAGTGTCTAGGGCACTATTCCTACACTGCAAAAGCAAAAAAATTCTTTAGTCACACAAGTTATATAGCATTTCACTGACGGAATACGCGTACGGCATCGCCTACATAAGGAGCAAAGTTCACTTTGCTAATTCACTTTCTTAGGCAGTCTGAATATTGGGCGCCTGCCACACATAGGCGCGCCTTTGTCTCATTAAGAAAAACCAGCGTACTCAGTCAGACCCACCTCTGTGCCAGGGCGAGCTTGAGCCTATCGTTTTCGTATCGAAGTTGTGCCTCTGTTGTGGACTGAGGAAGTTGGTTGGTGGCAGAGCCTCTCGAACCCGCAACGCTCCGGTGTTTCGGGCTGTCCTCGACAGCGGACCCGCAAAACGGCTGGAGTTGTTGCTCGGTGTCGGCAGACGACGCGCCGGAGCCCGACGACACGGTAACGGCTGCCCCATTACTGGCGTTAGCCGAACCATGTTTCGCTCCGGTGCTCCCACTCTGTTGGAGACGGGTTTTCTCCTTCACCTCCTGGAACTTCTCGATGAACTGTGCGCGCACCATTTAGTTCTTACAGTTTAGAGTTTAGATACACGACGTGTATTGACTGGAGTTGGTCTTTGATCGGTGGTTCATAGTTAACCATGCGCATATTTTAAAAAAATATTTTTCAGCCAATTTCATCATCATCATAGTTGGGTAGCTTATTAGCCTTGCAAGCGGAAACAACAAATAGATCGACTGTAGGCAACTAACCTGATTAAGATCTGGTTCAGTTTGGAAACCTAGTCCATAAACGGTGTTCGCGCGAACATCGGACCATTGACCAAATTTCTGAGAGGTCTTCGTAAATGTCATTGATGGTGAGATTGTGGAGTTGATCACTGCCTGCGCAGGAGGAAGAGAGGTTGCAAAATAAGGAGGACAGATTAGAGCTAAGTGTTTCCTTGTTATTATGAACCAAAATAATAATGTATATTTGTTTTTGGCGGGACGTAACTGAGGATGCCCTAAGGTGGGTCCAATTATTGGTCAATGGTAAACTAATAAGGCATGGTAAACCCAGTTTAAAAGACTAAATCAAAAAACCATAGAAGTTCTGTTTATATGACTATAGCAGTTGCTATTAAGCTCGACCCTATGCAGACTGTTATATCAATGGGCGTAATTTACGGTTCAGCCTAATCGTAGCCCTGGAAAACGAAACGTCATGCTAGTGTCAAGCGAACTCATCTATTATAGATACGCTCGTATATAAACTTGCATTTCCAGTCCTCTATCAAGTCCGTCGGCTGGATCCTTATCAATATCGACCTATGCTCAATAACAACTTCCCAACAAATTCCCTGTGCAGCAAACATCGCATGCAATAACTATTCTTACAACTAACATTGGCGGCTCAACCAGTGCAGGAAGCTGTCCAGCACTTGGAGTTGAAGAACTTGTTATCGCGGTTGTCCTGTAGACCCTTACATGATGCGCACGCTATTTCATGAAATTAGAAACCGGGTCCTAACGGTTCGCTAGTCCGGCTGCGACGTTCCCCTATCCTTTTTAGGCGCTCAGCCAGTCGGCAGATATCCTTTTAGCGGATAGCAGTTCGAAGAGCAACGTCCCTCCGATCACTATCCCTAGAGTATCTTAACAAAATGTATCTATCATCGACATCTAGGACAGTTTAAATGACTCTTAACAAAATGCTGCCGGCGCTTTTTAAACGTTAGACGAATTGGTTAGATGGAAAAAATGGGATTCAACGTCTGATGGGTCGCACTACCAAAGCCACTGGCAACCTTTCTAAATCGGTTTTTGGTTTGTGGCTTACGCGATAAACGCTTCATTTGGGTTTCGCTTGTCTCACATCCCACGTAAAGTTGACGTTGTCTGCTGCTGGACCACAGAACGCCACAGCCAGTCATCAGCCCGTAACGACGGGAGAGAATTTTATCAGCGTATAAATCGCGTAAGGGCTAATAAATATATTTCTGTCCATTTGGATACAACAGTGAAAAAGGGGACACAAAAATAGAAAAAGCGCTGGGCTCACGCGGCCATAGAAGAGAATATGGAAGATTTGAGTTTAATAATTTCTGCTCTCACGCGGTCTACTTCCTGACGTGAAAGAACTAGACGAGGGGTTTGGTTGGCCCTTAGTTAGCGAGGTTTGGCTGGGATCTATTATCTGATAAGTAGCTTTCGAGAAAAAAAGTAGACGAGTGAATTTTTGTTTTTATCAGAAATGCACAAAAACTATGAAGCTACGAATATTAACTAGATTATACTGTGACGGTAGCCACAACTACCTTATGTAATATTAGAAAATTACATACGGCACTCGTAGTTTAAAAAAATTAAATCTAAAAAGAGCATTGTTACGGGACTTAAATAATGGGGACTGTATCTATATGCTGAACGCCGTGGAAGAAGGTTCGATATGATGGTTTTGTCGAGACGCGGCAAGGGACCTGGTTTTTTGCTATTCTTCCCTTGACAGACATGTTTGATTATAGTAAGTACAGGATATAGGTGGAATTAAAGAATACTCTTTGACATAGTTCAGCGTGTTAATACGTCGAATGGTGTTCGCGTTTATGGCCTTTATATTTTTAATTAGCTGCGAGAAAATAAACCTTAAATATCGAGGTACACTTATGCACTGCAGAACCGATGAGTACAAATTTAATGCCATACTAATTATGAAAGCTATTAATATTTGACACTTATTTTTGCTTTTTTATATCGTTTATTTTGATAATCTAAGTCAGTTTCAGCTTTATAAAAAAAACAGAAGCTTATAAGCAAGGAGTCGCGCTACTACTCGGACTCACTATAGCCGTTTGAAGTTGTACATCAGACTGCTCAGATTGGATTAGCATCACAGGATTGAGAATTCAATAAATTTCAATAAAAATATTATGCATACTTCCAATGCACAATTAATATATTTCAAATCAATTTCGTACTTTGTAAAATGTTTCAAAAATCCATTGCTATCGAAGAGAGATGTAAAAAAAAAGCATTTTTATCTCATATATGCTCAAGGTAGCTATTTCCGTAAACAGATCAATTTTATGAAAAATATTCGTATATATAAACTGCTCACCTTGCTGCCCTCAACAGAAATGATCCGATATAAATTTCTGGTCTGATCGTAGAAAAACGAGACCGCAACGGCATGGCTGGAAGCAGGTATCCAGGACCTCTTTGTTTTTGGGTCAATATGAAACACATGCGCCTTCGTCGAAAACATGGGCTGTTCACTACACATCGAAACAAAGTAAACAAGGGAAGAGGTTTTTATATTATAAACATAACAATCTACGCGTTGCGAAAACTTTATGTGGAACAAAACAATATGAAAACCACACGAAGACACGGTAATAATTTTGTTTAACAACACTCCTCCCTAAGTGACCCTAAAAATGGTGATGAGCGATGCTGTGTGTACAAGAAAAATGATCAGAATGACTGTAGTCATAAACGTGTACTTATGTCTACTAGTGTGTAAAATCCTACACCAGAATTTAGTGGCATTTCTAAATATAGTAATTAATATTTATTTATTTGATTTCCACGCCCTGCTTCCTATAGACTAATTATAAGAGAGCTTTTTCAACTAAACAATAAGTGTTTTATATTAAGCACTGTAGTGGATTCCGTACGGGGAGATTAAGACGAAAAAATCACGGCTCCAAGATAGCAGATCCATGACGGATGAACTGCGGTCGTTTGATAATGATTAAATAATGCGTAAAACCTATTAGCTCTTCTGCCAGTCAAAAAAATATACAATTACATCTAAAAATTTACATAGACGACGAAACCGAATTTCCCCATAGACAAAATGGTCCCTATAATAGTCCGTACGTCTGTATACCTTAAACGACTTGTGATTTTTCACTATATAT